>NC_064627.1:428176864-428481383 GCF_023864275.1 Schistocerca cancellata
AAACAATGACAACACTATAAGACTGCCCATAACAGATTCGAAAATAACAATGAAACTTCAAATATTTACAGACACACAACATTGCTAAATTTACAGGGTAAATAACTACTCCCACAGGCGCATAAAAATGACGTCATAGTGAGTTAAAAACCAATGGCATCAAAAAACATTATGCCTTATAGCAGATAGACATAAAAATAATATAGTAATGGCGGAAAAATCCGAGAATGTACACACACAAAACATCGCTAAATCTACACTGTAAACAAATTCCCCACCACCACCATGGGACAGGAAAGCCAGAGGCATGCGCTTTATTAGAAACAAACTAAAAATATGAGAAATAATCCTGCGTGTAATTATATCCGTGGGTCACACACGATTCTCTCCAGATAGCGGGCAAAGGGTCGACTGCCGCCGCCATCACACACTGTCCGCCAGATACTGGTAGCTCCAGCTGCAATAACATCTGAACTCACCATGGCCATATCGACCAGCAACGGTTATAAACATTCCACATGCCAGAGAGAGAGAGGTAACGCTGCTGGAGAGAGAGTGAGTGAGGCGAAGAAGAAACATTCTCGCTCCCCTACCAGCGAACTGTAACTCGCTTACTTTTTAGCAACAGTGCAGGACGTCCTCTCTGACCCTTGCTCACTCTCTGGTAATTAAAACATGATAACGAGCGACCAGAGTTGCCGGCAGCACTCACATCACCAACGGAAGTAAGGGACCTCGATAGTAAAGACCTTGTCAGCAGACAAGGAGAAATTACAGTGAAATGAATACCCCTAGATGCATACAGGCGTTGATGTAAGTTAGCGGGGACAGTTGAAAATGTGTGCCTCGACTGGGACTCGAACCTAGGATCTCCTGCTTACATGGCAGATGCTCTATCCATCCGAACCACCGAGGACACAGAGGATAGTGCGACTGCAGGGACTTATCTCTGGCACGCCTCCCGTGAGACCCACATTCCTAACGTATTGTCCCGCACTATATCCATAGTGTCCCTGCCCATTATACTCATTACTCGCGGCTTTTTGCGGATTCCCGTTAGAGTTCGGGCACTGTTTGTGCATCTGCTCAGAAGACGATGTTCAAATGGTCGGTGAGCCTTAATTATGTATATATATGAAGATGGTATCGGTTCTTTTGGACATGTCTTATGTTTCTTGCCCTGTTTTGGTATAGGGACACTTCTGGACGTTTTCCAGGCCAATGAGTAGTACGCGTTTTGCATGCAGCTGTTAAATTTTCTAGTGATTAACACAACAGGTTTCCTCGGTAGTTTTTTAATCTGTTCATTGCTAATAAAATCTAGTACTCATTGGTACAAAATCTGGTCCTGGTGCAGTTTTGTCCGAGGTGCCTTATGATTTTGCGAACTTTCCTGGCTGTCGAATAGATGTGCAGAACTATAGACCTATATCTCTAACGTCGATCAGTTGTAGAATTTTGGAACACGTATTGTGTTCGAGTATAATGACTTTTCTGGAGACGAGAAATCTACTCTGTAGGAATCAGCATGGGTTTAGAAAAAGACGGTCATGTGAAACCCAGCTCGCGCTATTCGTCCACGAGACTCAGAGGGCCATAGACACTGGTTCACAGGTAGATGCCGTGTTTCTTGACTTCCGCAAGGCGTTCGATACAGTTCCCCACAGTCGTTTAATGAACAAAGTAAGAGCATATGGACTATCAGACCAATTGTGTGATTGGATTGAAGAGTTCCTAGATAACAGGACGCAGCATGTTATTCTCAATGGAGAGAAGTCTTCCGAAGTAAGAGTGATTTCAGGTGTGCCGCAGGGGAGTGTCATAGGACCGTTGCTATTCACAATATACATAAATGACCAGGTGGATGACATCGGAAGTTCACTGAGGCTTTTTGCAGATGATGCTGTGGTGTATCGAGAGGTTGTAACAATGAAAAATTGTACTGAAATGCAGGAGGATCTGCAGCGAATTGACGCATGGTGCAGCGAATGGCAATTGAATCTCAATGTAGACAAGTGTAATGTGCTGCGAATACACAGAAAGATAGATCCTTTATCATTTAGCTACAAAATAGCAGGTCAGCAACTGGAAGCAGTTAATACCATA
This sequence comes from Schistocerca cancellata, assembly GCF_023864275.1. Taxonomy (NCBI): domain Eukaryota; kingdom Metazoa; phylum Arthropoda; class Insecta; order Orthoptera; family Acrididae; genus Schistocerca; species Schistocerca cancellata. The sequence goes on from NC_064627.1 coordinate 428,178,971, forward strand.
AATTATCTGGGAGTACGTATTAGGAGTGATTTAAAATGGAATGATCATATAAAGTTGATTGTCGGTAAAGCAGATGCCAGACTGAGATTCATTGGAAGAATCCTAAGGAAATGCAATCCGAAAACAAAGGAAGTAGGTTACAGTACGCTTGTTCGCCCACTGCTTGAATACTGCTCAGCAGTGTGGGATCCGTACCAGATAGGGTTGATACAAGACATAGAGAAGATCCAACGGAGAGCAGCGCGCTTCGTTACAGGATCATTTAGTAATCGCGAAAACGTTACGGAGATGATAGATAAACTCCAGTGGAAGACTCTGCAGGAGAGACGCTCAGTAGCTCGGTACGGGCTTTTGTCAAAGTTTCGAGAACATACCTTCACCGAAGAGTCAAGCAGTATATTGCTCCCTCCTACGTATATCTCGCGAAGAGACCATGAGTATAAAATCAGAGAGATTAGAGCCCACACAGAGGCATACCAACAATCCTTCTTTCCACGAACAATACGAGACTGGAATAGAAGAGAGAACCGATAGAGGTACTGAAGGTACCCTCCGCCACACACCGTCAGGTGGCTTGCGGAGTATGGATGTAGATGTAGATGTAGATGTGTCGTCAGCTCCGGGTTGTCCTGATGAGGCGTTTTTCTGATCCCAAGTGCTTCATTTCGGATACGTTTGTCTGTGTCTTCATTGTTCTGTGGAAGGTCATCTTGGTTAAGGGTATTTTGGCCCTCTTAAGTCTGTGCAAATAGCTGAACTTTCCCCAAAGCGTCGGAGATTAATGTGTTACCATCTGCTATCGCTGTCTTCCCTGGGTTGGCGTTCCGTAAGTTGCGGAATAGTTCCCAGTCGTTGCGACTGCGGAATAGGAATGGGGCCATTTTATCTTCCCATATCCTTGTGCGCCATTCTTGGGCTCCTCTTCGCAGTTCTCTCGGACACCGCCGCATCTCTTCTCTGTAAGCGGAATTGCGATGAATCTGCCACCTTTTTCAGGTAAGGACTTAAATATGCTTTACTTCTTGGAGCATGGCCGGGAAGGCGGTAAACTTCGATGTTGTTACCGTTTTATGTGTCTCTCTAATTTTTCCTGTTGTCCAAATATTTTACCTTTGCTATGTCCAGTACATTTGGTCGGTGGTGGGCGATGTATTGATTGTAGACAGGCTCGTCTGATACACTGTGACTTGGAGCCTTTCTTCAAACGCAAGAAGCTGCTCGCCTCTTTGATTTGGTTGCTGAATACTCCATATTTGATGTTCCGCATTTAGGTCTCCACAGAGGAGGACTTTGTCAAGCGTGTAAAATAGTTGGAAAAGATCTTCTTCATCCAAAACTCTGTGACGGCTTAGATATGCGGCTATGAGAGCAGTCTTTCCATCGAGAGTATCAGTATAGACAATCGTAGCTTTTAGTGTTGAAAGTGAGGGAGCACTTTCTCTGCTGTGCGAAATGGTGGATTTTACAAAAATTGCCATTTCACCTCCTCTTCCGTTCCGGCGATTCACGGTAACCAATCAGCTTGAAGTTCTGTGTAGATCGAAGATGAGATTCCGTAGCAAATAAGATGTCAATTTTATGTTTTTCTATAAACTTCTTTAGCTCTAGTTTTCTGTTCAAAACGCCATTGGCGTTAAAAAGGCAAAATTTAAGGTTGGTTGACAGACGATGTCTATTTGTCGTAAAAGGCTTTGAAGAGTTCCATGGTCCCTCCCATTAGGACTGAAAGCTTGGTGAAGATGTCTGGTGAGTTGTTAAATTTCTTTTCCGTTTCTTTGATAACTGCCAGTCCTGACAAAACTCTACCATCTGGTGAGCAAGATGAATGAGACAGGCGAAATACCCTCAGACTTCAAGAAGAATATAATAATTCCAATCCCAAAGAAAGCAGGTGTTGACAGATGTGAAAATACCTAACTATCAGTTTAATAAGTCACAGCTGCAAAATACTATCGCGAATTCTTTACAGACGAATGGAAAAACTGGTAGAAGCCGACCTCGGGGAAGATCAGTTTGAATTCCGTAGAAATGTTGGAACACGTGAGGCAATACTGACCTTACGACTTATCCTAGAAGAAAGATTAACGAAAGGCAAACCTACGTTTCTAGCATTTGTAGACTTAGAGAAAGCTTTTGACAATGTTGACTGGAATACTCTCTTTCAAATTCTGAAGGTGGCAGGGGTAAAATACAGGGAGCGAAAGGCTATTTACAATTTGTACAGAAACCAGATGGCAGTTATAAGCGTCGAGGGGCATGAAAGGGAAGCAGTGGTTGGGAAGGGAGTGAGACAGGGTTGTAGCCTCTCCCCGATGTTATTCAATGTGTATATTGAGCAAGCAGTAAAGGAAACAAAACAAAAAAGTTCGGAGTAGGTATTAAAATCCATGGAGAAGAAAGGTTCGCCGATGACATTATAATTCTGTCAGAGACAGCAAAGGAATGGACAGTGTCTTGAAAGGACGATATAAGATGAACATCAACAAAAGCAAAACGAGGATAATGGAATGTAGTCGAATTAAGTTGGGTGATGCTGAGGGAATTAGACTAGGAAATGAGACACTTAAACTAGTAAAGGAGTTTTGCTATCCGGGGAGCAAAATAACTGATGATGGTCGAAGTAGAGAGGATATAAAATGTAGACTAGCAATGGCAAGGAAAGCGTTTCTGAAGAAGAGAAATTTGTAAACATCGAGTATTGATTCAAGTGTTAGGAAGTCGTTTCTGAAAGTATTTGTATGGAGTGTAGCCATGTATGGAAGTGAAACATGGACGATAAATAGTTTGTACAAGAAGAGAATATAAGCTTTCGAAATGTGGTGCAACAGAAGAATCCTGAAGATTAGGTGGGTAGATCACATAACTAATGAGGAGGTATTGAATAGAATTGGGGAGAAGAGGAGTTTGTGGCACAACTTGCCAAGAAGAAGGAACCGTTTGATAGGGCATGTTCTGAGGCATGTAGGGATCACAAATTTCGCATTGGAGGGCAGCGTGGAGGGTAAAAATCGTAGAGGGAGACCAAGAGATGAATACACTAAGCAGATACAGAAGGATGTAGGTTGCAGTAGGTACTGGGAGATGAAGAAGCTTGCACAGGATAGATTAGCATGGAGAGCTGCATGAAACCAGTCTCAGGACTGAAGACCACAACAACAACAACAACGTCATTGGCGTTACAAACGCAAAATTTAAGGTTGGTTGACAGACGATGTCTATTTGTTGTAAAATGCTTTGAAGAGTTCCATGGCCCCTCCCAGTAGGGCTGAAAGCTTGGTGAAGATGTCTGGTGAGTTGTTGAATTTCTTTTCTGTTTCTGTGATAACTGGTATGGTATTTTGTTGTTTTATGATGGAGGTGAGGTTTCCAAGTTGACCAAATGCCTTCGTGATTTCAGCAAAGTCATCTAGGTTTGTAGCTCTCTTCTGCCGAACTGCTTCACTGAACGTTTGGATTCTTCTTCTGCAGGTTCGTGACGAACGTTGTTGTAGCTATCTGTCCTGCGACGGAGTTTTTGAAGTTGAAGCAAAGACGAGATCGGAGTCATTTTTTCCTCAGCTTTCTTTTGCTGCTGTGCTTTCTGGTATTGGGCACATTAGGCTTTTATGACCACCTGAAATTTAGGACAGCCTCTCTAGGAGGCAGAGTGCCTTTCAGTCCCGCAGTTGGCACAAATCGGTGGTAAAGCCGTCAGCACACGGACTGTGCTGTCGAACGTCAACGTTGAGCGTGCTAAGTTCAACGTGCTGCTGAACGCTCAGAAACGATGCGGCTTGTGCATACGGTACGTGGGCACCAACGTGGTACACGCGATCGCAACGCACTCGGGCGGCAGTTGCGGGAAGTTTCTAGTTCGTAAATCACACTGTTTACTAAATGGGCTTTGATCGTAACTATGTTACTAACTGAAATTTAATTATAACAAATTGTTCCAAGAACAATGCGTTTTGGGTGCATCCTCAGTGCATTGCTGCCTTCCAATAGCATACTCTCATAATACGCAAGTTACAATAATTCTTTTACCACGAATATAATGTTTCTCATTATTTTATTGCAACTGATCATAAAGTTAACAACGGGTTTTCCAGTGATTCTCAATTTGCTGGTGCTCAGAAACGGCATATATACGTGTAGGCTTGAAATGAATGCCAATCCCTCCAAAACCCAGGCGATCATTGTAGGCAAAACCACCCCTTCCTTCCGCCTCCTTGATTTCTATCTCACCATCTATGGCTGTCCTATCGCCCTCACTCCCACCCTTAAGTACTTTGGCGTCACCCTCGACCGTCGCCTCTCCCGGACTCCCCATCTCCGGACAATCCAAGCCAAGGCACGCTCCCGCCTCAGTCTACTCAAGCTCCTCTCCGGCCATACGTGGGGTCTGGACCCCTCCACCATCCTCCACACCTATAAATCCCTCATCCGCCCTATCCTTCGTTATGCCCATCCGGCTTGGATCTCCGCCTCCCCTACCTTTTACAAATCCCTCCAAATCCTTGAACACCATGCTCTCCGCCTCGCCTATCGCATCCGTCTCCCCTCCCCCACGCGGATCCTCTACGATCTCATCCCCTTCCCCCACCTTCTCCTCTTCCTTGAAAGGATACGGATCCTGTACACCTCCCGTAAACTCGACCCTCCTCACTCGCTCGTCTCCCCGATCCTCTCCCACCCCCGCCCGCTGCCGCGCCTGTATTCCCATGTCCCACCCGGTCTCCATCTCTCAACCCTCCTTACCCTCTTCCAAGGTGGCTTCCGCCAGCTCCCCCTCCCTGATGATGTCCTCCTCCCCTGCATCTACCCCTCCTATCAACTTTGATCCTCCCCCCCCACCTCCTGTGTCCTTTCCTTTAGGCTCCCTCCCTCCCCCCCTTTCCCTTCCCTTCTCTTTCCTTTCCCCCCTCCCTCCTACCCTCTCCCCCAGGCTTCCCCTCCCCCTTCCTCCCTCCCTCTCTCTCCTTTGCCCATGGCATCTCTGCTCTCCCCTCTCCCATTTCCCCTTCCTCCTCCTCCACCTCCTCTCTTGGCAGGTCCCCGGACTCGTACACGCTCAGTGAACATTCGCGCGCCGGAGATCATCGCCATCAGTGTTTAGTGTGTGTGCATCGTTTTGTGTTTCGTGCAGTTACAACTCAACTGTTCACATGTGCCGTCGCCGTTCTCTGTGTTTTGTGCGCCGTGTCTCCAAGTGTTAGTGTTTTTTTCGTCCAATGTGAACGGCTTCTTGTTTCTTGTTTTTTTGGATCTCCATTTTTTGACCGCCGTTTTTTTTGTATTGTATATATCACCTCTCTGTCATGTTTATTGTTCCACTTAAGGCTGAAGAGCAGCGTACTATGCTGCTGACAGCCCGCCTGTATAGGTGTTTAAAATTACAATAAAGGAAAAAAAATGAATGCCAATATGGCGCCTCACAACTTTGTGCTGAAGGGAGGTGGCGTGCATGTGACGTAGGTGGCGTTGTGCCATCTCATTGGTCAACGCTCAGACGCACGCTCAGAATATCTGACATGCCAGATATTGCTCTGCACGTTCGGAAAGACTCCCGAACGTGTTATTTCACGCTATGACGTCAGAAACTCGGCGCGCTCAACGCTCAACGTTCGGATGCACGGTCCGTGTGGCGACGGCTTTAGGCTCTGTCACGCTGGCAGGTATGAGATTCGTGGTGGTCTGCACAGCGGACAGTGCGCAGGCATAGTGCAGTAGTTAGCAGCGTGGCTGAACTTCTGGCAGCGCTTGCATTGTGCAGGGCCCTCGTTATTCTCAAAATCTTCGATGGTGACACCTGTGTACAGCATGTATTGGACATCATACATTGCCTCGTTTGAATTACCTCGAGGAAGAGTGACAACAAAGTACTTTAAGGTTTTTGGTTTGGAGATCACTCATCTCCTTCTGTTAATCCGAGATCGTGAAGGTCTTCTTCGACTTCTGCTGCCATAATCTGTGCAGAGAGACGTTTAATTACAACTCGCTCTTTGGTGAGTGAAATGGGGGATATTATGTAGTTTGAAGAAATCCAGCGCTTTCCTATTGTCTGCCAACGAGTCAAAATGGTATTTAATAGTATCGTCTCTATATATTTCCTTGACTGGCTCCTCTAAAGGTTTCTTGCGTTCAGTATTTAGTTGCACCTGGTTTCCGTTAAATGAGATACTGATAGAGGCACTTTCGGTGGTTTGGCGGTCAGCGTTCTCTGTTTTGGTGAAGTTGTTCCGCGATTGGCCGCTGTTGACTCCTGGTTTGCTGAGGTTGCATTCTGATTGGTCGTTTCTGGTTCCCTCGCTGCTGTGTCGTGTTGTGATGGAGCGGTTTCCATCGCTTCAACTGTGGTGTTTAGAGATTCGTAACGGTTTAACGTTTCGAAAGTAGGTGTTTCGAATGTCACTTCTGTCTTTCTAGAGATTTTTTCCCGCTTGGGATCCCTTTTTGCCGTCACAATGGTAATGGGGTTGTCTTCATCGTACTCAGTTTGTTGTGTAGCTCAGGGTTTGAACTGCTAGATGCAGAGAGATTTAAACGATCGTCGCTTTGTGGTATGCTTTTGAATTCTGCTCCGCCTGTCTCTCTTCGCCGGCCGAAGTGGCCGTGCGGTTAAAGGCGCTGCAGTCTGGAACCGCAAGACCGCTACGGTCGCAGGTTCGAATCCTGCCTCGGGCATGGATGTTTGTGATGTCCTTAGGTTAGTTAGGTTTAACTAGTTCTAAGTTCTAGGGGACTAATGACCTCAGCAGTTGAGTCCCATAGTGCTCAGAGCCATTTGAACCATTTTTTTTTTGTTTCTCTTCAGTTATTGTATTTTCTGTTCAGTTACCTTGGAGCATCTTCGAATGTGAGACTAGTTTGCTGGGTGATGTCTGTTCTGGCCCTGGAAACTGATCTGGCCCTAAAAGGACGCGGGCTTGCCACCCGCAGGTGAGACGCTGGCCCTTCAGCGTCCCCTATGCTGTCCAGCCCTACTCTGGCTACTAGAGATTATCTCGCCTCTATATGTCGGGCTGAGAAAGACGACAATTATTTTGCTTTGAACCTCCAAAACGCAGCTTAATAGTTACCGTTCTAGCAAATCTAAGCTTCGAGACGTACAGGACTTCTGCGGGCAGGACTTCTGCGGGAACTTCGTTCGCTAAGGAAGTCCAACGCTTTCTTGCCTTATTAATCCGAGACTTCGTACACCATGAAAAGGGGCGCGGTAGAGTTTAGACGTTCCTACTTACTGCAGTTTCGACACATTGAAATACTAACAAAATGAGTCAGTCAGTCGTAAGGAAACCTGATAATGTATAGTTTAGTGATAAGTTATTAAACGCGAAGTAACCGAATATTTCCGCTCATTTTGGCACAAGTAGTTTCATGGACATCCTGAATATTCAGTTCGATAATAACTACTCTTTCGTCAACAGGCAAGTCGACAGATCAAATCGTCCAATTAGGACTCTAAATACTCGGGTAATTATTTCGCCACCATAGACACATACAAACAGTAGATCACTTGGCTATAAATATTTCACCCACTAAATTATGTCAAAGAGACTGCCGTACATTTTAGCGCCAAACAATTTAGCAAAGTGTTTAAGTAATAGTACAAGTCTTTAATTCTTCATTTCAGATGGGACACAGAGTAGTATGAGACACATCCACTCCTCATTCGTGTGAGAACATTCATTCGTCATAGTACAATACTGAACGAAAAAGCGAATATTTAAAATAAAGAAGTCTGATAATTGACAGTTTCAAAACTGATTAAGTTCAGAAAAGAATTGAAATATTGCTGGATTGATAACAGACACTTATTAACGTAATGTTTGACTGATTTTGTGCTGTAGCCTACAGCCCGCGAAAAAAAGATATGTGGCCCAGTCATATGGTCGTCTAAAGATATGTGCGCTGTATATGTATAGATCTTCAAATATCGTGTAGAAATGGCACTTCATTATCCATTGGTTAATGAGTAGACGAATCCCACACTTTCTCACTGCTTCCGCACACCTAGAGTGTATAGTAAGATTTCCTCCCTGAAGTATATTTTCTGATGCCGCTAGCAATACTAAAACGAGCTGGCGACAAGATAATGTTTGAATTTGTCTACTATGCGTTAACAGGAAACTTTTCACTTTCGCTGAACAGGAAAAATAAGTTTATTTATGTTACCCTTATTGTATTTGAGAGTTACTTAGCGCATCAAAAGGTTCTATGATTTCATGTTAAAAACCGATTATTATATACGCAGCATGATATTGAAACCAACCGGTAGGAGTTAAGACAAACTGTTGACGAAAATATGAATTTCCAAGAAAAGTGAAAATTGCTTTTGCTTAGACCTCGGCGCTGCCGTGGCACACTGGCATCCGATGCAAGTGACAGTTAAAATTATACAAAACGTTGATAACCGTCTTGTGCTTTTGCTGCTTAATATGAAATAAAATAATCTGACTAATGTGTAGTAATGTTATTAATTATTGTAGTTTATTATTCGCGGAAACTAAGATGACAATAGGCACGGTACCATAGTTACACAACATTAATAGTAACTATGAACAACGTTTATCATAATATACTTGTGAGGGATTAACGAGACAATAAAATTTGAGAGAGCTCAAATTGGTACTCAAAAACCAACAGTTCTTGTTTATTGAATTGTCAAAACAGGGTAACCAACATTACATACAAGCCTTGTATTGTCGGAGCTAATAGTTAAGCACTGATTTCAGTGAGGAATGTCTAATTTTTCGAGTGCCAGCAGCGTATTACAGTAATACAGTATCAGATTTATTTATCAGTGTTTGCGAACTTCAGCAAAAATACAATCTACCTCCTCAAAATTAAATTGTGCAGTTGGAGATCCTTTTATCATAAGAAAGATTTAATTGCGTAGGCTTCCGCGGCCAGAGTCAGTCGACATAAAAGTTTTCTGGGTTTGGTACCGCGTCATAATGTAAAAAAAAAAAAAATTGCTGCTATAGAAAAGCCAACGTTTCGGCCACGATTAGACCCAGACCATTAGACCCAGAAGGCCGCTGCAATCGTGGCCGAAACGTTGGCTTTTCTATAGCAGCAGTAGTTTTTTTTTTTTTTTTTTTTTTTTTTTTTTTTTTTTTTTTTTTTTTTTTTTCATTATGACGCGGTACCAAACCCAGAAAACTTTTATGTCGATAAGAAAGATTATTTAACCGTATATCAGTACAGCAACAGAAACAAAACGAAATTTATTGGTCATCCAAGATTTATCACTTACACTACATTATACGCCAGAAAGTACTGTGCACCAAAGTACACTCTAGGACAAAAAAAGACACACCTCGAAGGAATTATCAAAATGAGACATAAATCGGTAGATGTAATTTACTTGTATAGACAAACAAATGATTATATATATATTTTTTAAATTGGATGATTTATTCAAGAGAAAGAGCTTTATAAATTGAGCAAGTCAATAATGCGTTGTACCACCTCAGGCCTTTATGTAAGTAGTTATTCGCCTTGGCATTGATTGATAGAGTTGTTGGATGTCCTCCTCAGGAATATCGTTTCAAATTCTACCAGACTGGGGTGTTCGATCTTCAAAATCCCGAGCTGGTTGGAGGGCCTTATCCACAATGCTCTAAACATTCACAACTGGGAGAGATCCGGCGACCTTGCTGGCAGAGGCAGGGTTTGGCAAGCACAAAGTCAAGCAGTAGAAACTCTCGCCATGTGCAAGCAGCCATCATCTTGCTGAAATGTAAGCCCAGGTTGGCTTGGCATGGAGGGCAACAAAACAGGGCGTAGAATATCGCCGACTTACCACCGCACTGTAAGTGTGCCGCAGACGACAACTGAAGGGGTCGTGCTATGAAATAAAATGGTACCACAGACCATCACCCCTGATTGTCAGGCTGTATGGTGGGTGGCAGTCAGGTTGGTACCCACCACTGTCTGAGACATCTCCAGACACGTCTTTGCTGGTCATCGGGGCTCAATTTGAAGTGGGATTCATCGCTGAAGGCGGTTCTACACCAGTCGGTCAGTGAGATTCCAGGCTGAATGTGCCTGACACCACTGTGAATGGACTTGTTGGTGTACAGAGGTCAAAGACAGTTAGTGTAAGGGGTGTTGTGAGCTCAGCACCCTTTCTGTACTCACCTATTAATGGTCCATGTGGTCGCTGAAGCACCATTTAAATGTTGGATCAATGATAATAATGAATCCGAGGCTGTGAGTGCCTCGCTGATGGGTGCTCTGTCGTCTTGTCCGGTCATCCCTGTTGGTCAATGCTTCCTTCTTGATGCTGTGTTTGGCCCTGGTTCACCCATTCCTTCCAGCATCACCAAATAGTGGCATCCTTCCTACTCAGATTTCAAGCGATTCACTCCAAATGGCTTCCTTGAGCACAACTACACGACCTCTCTCAACTGCTGACATCTGGTATACGGTTCACGCATCTCAGTGCAAGGCATAGTTACTGTCCAGCCAGTACACAGAATGAAAGTCACGAGGACTTTATGCACTGGTATCAACATGTTCGCTATTTACTACCCTTGCCAGCTGCACAGTGAAATTGCCTCGCAGCGTCACACATTTGTTCGTCGGCTGCCAAAGCTTACAGCTTTTTTGGTATAATAAACATGGATAATATGGTATATATAAAAGCAGAAACGTAATGTAATTAAATGTTAAGATTTAAAACCACACAGCTTTCTGCTTTCTCAAGTGAATTAGAAAACAAGTAGCCCAGTTTCTCCTAATGTATGCATACAAAAGACCCCCTCCCATGAAGTTTTAGACCAAAGAGGCTTTCACTGATTTAATTACACAGTTTCTGCAACCATTCCTGATATGTAGGGGGCTTTCATCTGCTGTGGGACTCAGCATGTATCTACCTCAAGGGCAGAGCTGTTGAGAGAATCTTAGTGTCACCAAATACAGTGTGTTTTGGTTATGGCACAATCTGTGTGTCTGGTGTTGCATGATATGATGGTAACCCTCTTTCCTGATTGGAATTAGCACTTTCATCCTCTAAGCTTTCTAATGAGGTGTAAATAAAGTTACATTAATGGTTCATTGGATTGTGCTCTAATTTGTATTCGGTAAAAGTTTGCATTGCTTCTAGGTTTCTTACACAAGTTGTGGTCATTATCAAAGCAAACCAAGTTTATCTATATTTAAACCTCTTCTCAGACTACTGGTTTTAGATATTTGCATGTCATAATGTGGTTGTGATTGGAGCACGTTAAAAAAGAAACCTTTATTTTCTTTATTAACTGTAAGAATGTAAACTGAATATTATAAAATTATTCAAGTGTAGACTTCAAAGATAGTATCCCAATGTTCATTATTTAATTTACTAGTTTTATATGCCAACGACTGAGCATGTAAACTTTCAGTGAAGAACTCGATCCACTGCAAAGGTGTTGTACTCTTTGATACTTGACCTGATTCAGTATCGAAGTACCTGAACACAGTCTAAAATGTTATACTTGGAACCAGCACTGGACAGGCAGACATTGATCACCAGTAAAGGTGCTGACCATTCCTTGGAATCTGGCAGCTTGAGTATCAGCTTTAACTGAACTAGGTTCGTTAGGTGTGATGTGTGAGTAGCATCTCCTCCCAGGGCTGTGCACAAATAGAAACTGAGCCTGTAAAAAGTAACGGTAGTGCATCAGCTGACCGATTCAGATACTTGCTCAAGGTCAGTATTGCAGCTGACACTTGCAGTGATGAAGATTATCAGGACCAGTCAATAGATATAAAAAGGCATTGGCATGTTGGATGGTGGATCAATAGTATATCTTACACTGAGGTAACGAAAGTCATGAAATATCTTCTAATATCATGCTGGACCTCCTTTTGCCTGGCATAGTGCAGCATCTAAACATGGCATGGACTCAACAAATCATTGGAATTCCCCTGCAGAAATATTGAGCTATGCTCTCTCTACATATGTCCGTCACTGTGAAAGTATCCCTGGTGCAGGATTTTGTGCACGAGCTGACCTCTCAAATAGGTCCCACAAATGCTCAATGGGATTCATGTCAGGTGGTATGGGTGGCCAAATCATTCCATTAATATTTGGGAACATGAAGTCCATGAATGCCTGTAAATAGTCTCCAAGTAGCTGAACCTAACCAATTCCAGCCAACTACTGGTTCAGATGTCCCAGAGGACCCAGTCCATTTCATGTACACACAGCCCACACCATTATGGAGCTACCACCAGCTTGCATAGTGCCTTGTTGACAACTTGGATCCAAGACTTCATGGCATCTATGCCCCACTTGAGCCCTACCAACAGCTCTTAACAACTGAAATTGGGACACATCTGACCAAGCCACAGTTTTCCAGTCATCTAAGGCCCAACTGATATGGTCACAAGACCAGGAGAAGTACATATGTAATGTCGTGCCATTAGCGAAGGCACTTGTTCAGTCACCTGCTGCCATAGCCAATTAATACCAAATTTTGTCACATTGTCCTAATGGATATGTTCGTTGTATGTCCCACATTGATTTCTACAGTTATTTCATGCATTGTTCCTCGTCCATTAGCACTGATAACTCTACACAAGCAACACTGCTCTCAGTCGTTAAGTGAAGGACGTCAGCCACTGTGGTGTCAGTAATTGCACAGAATTGACACCCACTGCTTTAATTTTTCTGATGTCTTACCTGATATGTTTGCTTGGGGTCCAAAGATCAAAATTAACAGCTAGTGTTCCATGACCAGGTGAATTTTATTCTGTGTAACAGGAATTAATTGATACTATAATTAACAGGAATTAATTGATACTATAAATAATAGCGAGTGCCTCCCTTTCTATTTAGATATAGTTCACTTACACTGTTGTTATTGTATTAGATGCTTAGGCAGTTATTTATTCCATTCTATCAGGACCATGGGTGACAGCATGGTGCCTATTTAAAATTGCAAAGCATGTGTTACCAGAACTAAATGTCTGTCTGCAATACATGAGACCAGGCAGAGAGAAGAGGTCAAACACCTTTTAAGCTTCAATTACGCTAATTAACAAGTGACACACCAGTGATGTTTGACTCCCAAACCTGAAGCTGTTTGAAATGATATGTTATCTGCACATAATTCAGTATATTTTTCTGTCATAATTTATATCTTTCCCAAGAAGCATTAGAATTCCAAATCTCCATACCTAAGCTACTCTAAATATTTTTTAAATATTGCAAAAGAACTCACAATGCCAAAAGGTTTACCAGTAGTTCTTCTGGACAGAGTTTCAGATAAACTATATGTTATATTGAGCATTGATAGTTCATTTAAAATAGCCAAACTCCTGAATTCTTGTTTATTGTGACTTGAGTGTCACTCAGTGACTAGATATGATCAGTGTAACCGCATCTGACACCTATAAACAATCTGGTTCTGCTTCAACTATTTCCTTCATAGTAAAGGTACAGCTATAACCCAGAAAAAGAATGGGAGTGTCATTGAGTTTTAATGATATGAGTGCTTCAATGTTTTGTGCATATAAATCAGTGTTTTCCTTGCATAAAACAACCAAATCACTAGGTGAAATACTAACTCCAGATTGTATTAACTAAATTTTATATTTGAAACACAGAGCCTACAGTCCACAGTGAAACTGTTAATTGATGTAGACAAAGGCACTGTAAAAAGAAACTGTATTTGTCTACATCCATGTTTGTAAATATCATTACCATTTAGTTGTGACCAAAAATGGTGAGTTGGCACACCAGTATGTTTCAGCATTAATTTGGATACAGAAGCTCCTTTATCCACAACTAAGATTTACACAACTGGGTCACAAGGTATCAAGTGACAACCTACTAAGTTGCATAGTGAACCAACTATCTCCTAGAAGATAACAGAAAAGCAGGCTGAACATGAGTGTCAGATATGTTGTTAACATTGAAAAACAGCAGTAACCATACGAGATATGTGTTTCAAGTTTCATTTGAATTATCAAATGCTTGAAACCATGTTGCTTATAGCGATGGCACAGATACTAACACTGTTGGTAGAGCATTGTCCCACTTTGCTATGCAGTGCAGGAAGTTCCTCTGCTGTTTCTGTGGCACATTTACCTTTCACTAAATTTGATGTTGTTGCTGTCGCATCATCAGCTACTGCTGCAACAATTCAATAAAGTCTGCAGTATTGAAGGCACTAATAACATTGTAATCTGATACTAAACTAGGCAGACCACTGGTGTGTATATCGTAACAAATATAGAAAGAAAGATCAACACTATTTCAGTAGCTGGAAATGGAGTAGAGAGTAATTGCCATGATTACAAATAATATGAGCCCAAACCAGTACCAATGAATGAAAACCAGAATCATCTTGTAGAACATCATGCACTCCAGCAGAGCTCCAAAATCAAAAGTCCGTCTCCAGAAAGTGAAATAATAGCTTTATTTGAGAGTTGGTATAACTTTGGCATCAATAAAAAAATACTAAGTGCTCAGTTTGCTCACTGTGCTGGATATTTATTTCCAATAGAAAGTCAATGTGATGTGTCTGTTGTACCCATAGTTTTATGGCTGCTGGAGGGAGAACTACGAGCTATACAAATAATACCACCACTACTCTCTGGGTCCAGTTCGTCTTGCTGAAGTGATGGGATGTAAGACATGTAATGTTATATACCACTGTGTATTCTATCAAAGATGATAACAGTATTTTATTTTCATTTTGTCCTACATTGATCTGAAGATGGCTAGTTAAATTAACTGACACTGGTAATTGGTAAAAAAATTACTTATGATCCTGATGGATGATAAGTATTCTGTTCTATGATTGCTACTGTTACTCTATTTATTGTCATCAAAGAAGATTCAGTTGGTAGAGAAATATAGTTAACTTTGTCCATTAGCATGGTATTGCTGCCTCAGTTCTTGTTGTTGTAAGCAGTCTCAAGTACTACATAGCTAATAATGTTCATTCATTTTATGGTAAATTATTAGTTTTATGGTTTTCTTAATATGATTTGTTTATGTAATAGAAGAGATTTGTGCTGCTGAAAATCCATTTCCTAAGAAAATGAAAAGTTGGAAATCCAAAAGACTAATTTGCATTCTGCTGAATCCCTCAAAATCAATGGACATCATACAGACAACAGAATACGTAAAAAATTATATGTGTCCTGTGTTTGAACATAATTTTATAGATATTCTATTTTTTTATTCTTTCCTTTTATGTTCTTGTTTGATATTGAACAGAAAAGTGTTGTAGAGTTACTGTAGTAAAGCATTTGCCACAATATTAAAATAAGTGTATGACCCACTGTAGGAAACAAGTGCGAAGGCTATTTGATAGACCCAATAAATGACAAAAAAATGTACATTTTGTGGCAGAGAAGAGTACTGCTAAATTATTCAGGTTAGTCACGAGTATGGGCAGCAGATGTACCATTTATAAATCTGAAATGAAGCAGACAAAGACAAAGCTTTGAGGCTCCAGGAAGTTCAGTTTTAGGTATTCCAGCAGACTTTGCTTTCATTAGGGACCTCTATGACCACACAGACACTAAAAGTGCTGTGTAGTAATATTTTTGCTGTAGACTTATATAAACTGTTTCTTTGACCAGGTATAAGGATGGTGAACCTCTTTCATCGAAGCATTCAACATTTAGTATTTCTGCAGTTGATCAAAATCAGACAATTGAATCAACTTATGTTCAGGATGCTGATAAGGGAAACTACACATGTGTTGTCACAAATAGCACACAACCTGAACCAAAAACATTCACCATCAGTTTAGTAACCAAATGTAAGTAAATATTGTTTGTTTTATTCATAATTTTGTACTTTGCAATGAGTTTTTAATGGGCTAGTGTACATGGTAATCAGTTAGTTACTGTAAGTTCTATGTATTAATTTTCATCTATGTGCGTGGGTAATAATGAAGGAAAACATGAATGAAAAGCTGTCAGAACACTACAGATGATTCAGAAACAGTGATCACATAATAAATAAATGTGAAATAACAATAACAATATTATGAAAAGGATAGTTGCTACTCATCCTATAGTGGAGATGCTGAGTCACAGATAGGCACAACAAAAAGACTGTCACAAATAAAGCTTTCAGCCATTAAGGCCTCCGTCAACAATAGATGCAGACACACACACACACGCACGTACGCGTGCGTGCACACACACGCGCGCACACACACACACACACACACACACACACACACACACACACACACACACACACACACACACGTAAACACAACTCACACACACAACTGCAGTCTCAGGCAACTGAAACCAAACTGTGAGCAGCAGCACCAGTGCATGATGGGAGTGATGACTGGGTGGTGGTAAGGAGGAGGCTGGGGCGGAGAGGGGGAGGGATAGTATGGAGGGGGTGATGGACAGTGAAGTGCTGCAGGTTATTGACAGAGGGCAGGGGAGAGGTGGTGAGTGGGGGAATGGGGGGGGGGGGGGGGGACAGTAGTGGAAAAGGAGAGAAGTAAAAAGACTGAGTGTGATGGTGGAATTTCTCATGAGAAATGTCCTGCCTACTATCCTTACCACCACTCCCACAGTGGTGTTCTGCCATCCATCAAACCTACACAATATGATCATCCATCCTTACACAGCCCCTGCTCCCAACCCCTTACCTCATGGCTCATACCCCTGTAATAGTCCTAGATGCAAGACCCACCCCCACCTGCTCCAGTCTGGTCATGAACATCACCTATCCCACCAAAGGCAGAGCTACCTGTGAAACCAGTCATGTGATCTACAAGCTAAGCTGCAACCACTGTGCTGCATTCTATGTGGACTTGACAACCAACAAGTTCATTGTTCGCATTAATGGCCACTGACAAACTGTGGCCAAGAAACAAGTGGGCCGCCCTGTTGCTGAACACACTGCCAAACATGACATCCTTCATTTCAATGACTACTTCACAGCCTGTGCCATATGGATCTTTCCCACCAACAACAGCTTTTCTAAATGCACAGGTGGGAACTTTCCCTGCAATACATCATACGTTCCTGTAACCCTCCTGGCCTCAACATTCGTTACTCACTGTCCTCACCCATCCAGCCTCTTCCCTGTTCCCATTCCAGCACTACACAGCCTCCACCATCACACTCAGTCTTTTTACTTCTCTTATTTTCCACTACTTCCACCCCCCCCCCTTCCTCCTCACCTCTCTCCTGCCCTCTGTCTAACCTGCAGCACTTCACTGTCTGCCACCCCCTCCATACTATTCCTTCCCCTCACCACCCCAGCCTCCTCCTTACCCAGACCCAGTCACCATTCCCATCATGCACTGGTGCTGCTGCTCACAGTGTGGTTTCTGTTGCCTGAAAATGCAGTTGTATGTGTGAGTTGGGTTTGCGTGAGTGTGTGTGTATGTGTGTGTGTGTCTACATCTATTGTTAACAAAGGACTTAATGGCCAAAAGCTTTATTTGTGACATTCTTTTTTTGTGCCTATCTGTGACTCAGCATCTCCTCTATATTATGAATAGTAACTTTCCTTTTCACAATATTGTTACATTCCATCCTGGATTTTCCATTGTTTGAAAAAACAGTAAAAGAGTTTTAGCTTAAAACACTGTGTGAACACTGTCCATAGCCAATAAATAAACCTACAGCTGCAATAAATTATAGCAATCTGATTTATAAGAGAGTGTAGAATATCATAGGGGACATTATATTACGAAGTCTGTTCAAAAAATTCTGGAACATTCATAATTTTTCTGCTAATGGTGTGTTGAAGCAAAATTCAGTTGGCATCCCTGCACATGGCTGTGTTGAATATGTAACTGCCAGAAGTCCTCCCTCCTCTCTCTGTTCTACTTCTCCCCCCTCCCCCCTCTTGCTGTTCATCTCCTCATCCCTCGTCTCCCATCCAGCTCCTTCTCCTCCCTTTCATTGTCCATTTCCACATCACCTTCTCTCTGTCCATCTCCTACTCTCCCTACCTCTGTCCATCTCCTGCTGACCCCCTATCTGTGTCCATCTCATGCTTCCCATCTCTGTCTGCCCATGTACTCCTCACCCTTCACTTTCCACGATGTCACCCCCACCCCAATAGGAAGCTATTGGTTCTCATGCCCACAGTATTACTTTCCAGACAGTAACAAGCATTCTACTAAATTTGCTTGAAATCATCTTAGGGGTTTAGGATGAGCCTTTTATCTGTGGTTTGTCCACACACATCTCACATGTCAAATATATCCCACTTGTATTCAACATATTTCACACATATTTGTAAACATATTTAAACTGTTTCTCTGACAAATTTCTCCATACATTGCCATTTTTATGCAACTCAATGTTTATGATACTGTTATCTCCAGAATTATCTGTTGTACAGTGATATAATCCTGCAGGTAAATCCCATGGTACATATGGCTACTGTCTGTGAACTATGTTATGAATAGAGTTAAACGTGTAGAAATAATAAATTAAAATGTGATGTATGATGTGGCAGTTTTTCATGTATCTCAGTATTTAACATCATATCTCCTGAACTTACTGTCATACAATGATATTTTTGTAGGAACATTCTACACTATACATGGGTACTGTCTGTGACATGTGTCGCAAATAGAGTTAGCAGTAAAACAGTAATAATGTTAAACATCATACCTGATGCAGTTTTTCACACATCTTAGTGTTTGACATCATATCTCCTGAAATATGTGTCCTACAATGATATAATTTTGGTGGTACATTCAATAGTACATGTGAATACTGTCTGCAAAATGTGTCACGAATACAGTTAGTAGTAATGAGATAATAAATTAAAATATCTTGTTTCTTGCATCAGTTTCACTGCATGAACAGTGAAAATGTAGTAAGTGATAAACTTTTTTCCTTTCATGATTTTGTGGGGTTGTCAGTGAGTATAAAGTTTAGTGATTGGCCCATTGTGGGCCACACTTGTTTTTCACACCCACCCCTACCCCTTTGATAGGTAGGTGTAGATAACATAGACTGTGTGTGATTCTGGGTATGAGCTATCTCCATTCCTATTTCATACAAATCCATCCAGCCATTTCAGTGTCAGCGTGAAAGAGTAACAAACATTCTAACACACACACACACACACACACACACACACACACGCAAGCTTTTGCATTTATACTATATATAACAAAATATATTAGTACATAATAAAACAATTTCTCAATACGAGATTCAAACCAATTGAATCATTAACCACTGAATATGGAAACAGGATTCAGCACATGAGACTAGAAGAAAAATAAAAGAGGTAGAATTATAATGAAACAGAAGCAGAAGATTGGGCAATAGTAATATATGTAAAAAGGTAACATATGGAACACAGAGGGTATTTTCTCAGATCCCTCACAAGAAAAGCTGGGAAAAAACAGTGACAATACTCAGGCTCTCAATTTAACAGTCAATTTGAATATTTCTGGTTAATTAATAGCCAAGCAAACATAAAAGTAAAGGCCTCAAATTTTTTTTGGAATTCAGTATTCCTTCTCCTGGACATATTATGAGAACTATCATAAATGAGATACAAATTTTCGAAGAGTTAGACTCAGATGGGAAAGTCATTGAGTAGTCTGCTCAGAAGAAACAACAGGACAAAGTAAGAAAAAAAGTAACAATCAAACAGTTAGTTCATCCTTCTATGACTTGTCTTCTTTGGGTTGGAGTCCTGTGGGAATCTACTGTCGCAGTCATTAAAAACTCTTTCTTCTACATCTTGCCCTCAGTTCTTACATCTTCTTGTCTTCTTATGTCTTCAGCTATCAAGTTGGTTGGTTGGCAGCAGCTTGCAATACTTTTTTATCCTCAGTCTTCCTCTTCAGAGCAGTATATAGGGGGTGCAACTGGTATCCTCCGTGATCTGGTTGATGTTTTCCAGTCTTGATCCACCTCTTTTGTTCTTCCCCTCTATTGTACTTTTATTGCTCAGCAAATGCCCAATGCATGTGTGCCTTCCATATTCAATATGTCCAAAGATATGGCTTCTCTTTCTCCACTCTGTGGAGTGCCTCTTCATTTGATACCTCGTATACCCACATGATCTTTACCATTTCTCTGTAGCACCATATCTCATAGGCTTTTATTTGCTGTTTTTCTGCTTCTCTGAGTGATCTTGTTTTACTTCCATGCAACAGCACACTCCAGACAAACATCTTTACAAGGTCTGTGCTGAGATATTTGTCTGCACAGCTGAATATGAAAGGGTTTCTTCTCTTGAAAAAGCAGCCTTTGTCTTGTAGATTCATCTTATAAGACCCTTCTTTGATTTTCCATCTGATATAATTTTACTCCCTGGATAGGCAAAGGATTCAACAGTCTCCAGTGACTCATTGTTAACTGAGCATTGAGCAACAGTGTTTTGTCTACTCACCAATAATATTTTTGTTTTAGCTTTATTAATTTTTCATGTTATAGGAAGATCTTAGGACAATTTCCACCTGTGCTAGCTTCACTTATAATTGTTCTGGATATTCACTAAACACTCTGATATAATTAACAAATCACAACATGTCTACTTCCTCATTGCAGTATGTGCAATACTGTGCCCCAGTTTATTTGACCACCACATTCACAGATATGTTTTGCAGGCCAGGTACAGCCTCTGCCTTACTTTGGGAGGTGTTTTTCAACAGAAGAGTTGCTGAGATTTATACTGTCAAGCCTCCTGTAGCTGCCACAGTGTCTGGGGACACAAGCTGTGCCAATATGTGTCACGGAGGTCATGTCGTGCTGCAATCACATGGCCATGTTATCACCTGACACCATGCTTGTGTTTTCCTCTTGGTAGATACTTGGGGCATTGCTCAGCCCCTCAATGGCCAGATCAGCTCTAGACTACAGACCAATCTCCAGATGGCCTCGAGCCTGTACTTTGTATCACAATACCAGCTGCTGCTACCCATCAGACAGTGCTGTCTCATGCCTTCACCAGCATCACAACCACTGGATGCCCATCAGCTGCTCTGGAAAGCCCTGCTTCACTAGACCTGCCCCCTGACTTCCCATGAGCTCACAGCCTCATAGGACTGTGTCCCTGCACACCCATGGTACCTACCTGCTCATCCCCACGACCAACAATCGTGGACTTCCTCACAGGGGGCACTCATTATTCATCATCATAGAATGACTTTCTGTTGTATTCAAATACCCCATCCCTAGAAGCTGAGCTAAGTTTAGTTAATGGTTAATAAAGTAACAGCTGTTATTCCAACACAAGCATATCAGTCACTGCCTCAGTACATCACTCGGCCAAGGGTACTTTGCTTACAAAAGAGCTGCCTTAGCAGCACTTCCCATGCCAATGGTAAACAACTGACAAGCTTGCCCGAGCGAGATAATTGTTTTAGTCTTTCATGCTAACTTGAGAAAGAGACTCGCCATGAAGTGCAGTGATGGTATTCTGGACATGATGCTGGTGAGCCTGTACTGCATGCTTAGGCTGAACAATGATTGCTAGCACCTGCAAACCTTGCTGAGCGATAGTGGTAGAACATTAGAATTTTTTTCATACTGACCAATTTGAGATTGATGTTTTCACACCACCCCCAGCAGTTTCAAATGATCAGTAGGCTATGGCAGTTTCATAGGATTGGTAGTCTACTTCCTCATTACAGAATTCTATGTAATGATTTCGTTATAATGGATAGTGTGCCTCTTGTTGCCTGACTGCTGTAGTCTACCACATGTGTGCCCACAAGATTACTTTTCTTGTATTTTCTGGGTATGGAATTGCTTCGTATAATTTTCAACATCTACGATTTCTTACTTCATTCACTGAAACTTTCAGTTCCATGAGGTTACAGCATACTATAAGAATTATTTCCATTGTGTCCATTTTTACTGATATGCAATTATACTTCAATGATGTTCACCTGCCAATTTTTATGTGACTGTATCTCATTCTAATTAAGAAACTGAAAAATCAATAGCACTTTCTGTGTCCTGCTCACTTCTTGTTCCCGCTAATGCCCGTACGTACTAGTCCACCTTAGGGCTATGTGTGCAAGGTTAGTGAGGAAAGCATTACTGAAACATCTTTTTGTATGCAGATGATCTGAGTTTCACTGGCCATATCAAACAGATAACTGAAATTGCTGATGACACTGGTATTATTATTACAGATGCTAGGCAGACTGGCTGTTTCTTATCAGCATACACGTCACTATTGTAGGTAGTACGCTAGTTCTTTCTTTAAAACAAAAACAAATACTCTTCATTAAAAAGACAGTATCCATCAGCTTTCATATAACTCAATCAAAAGGAGTATAATTACCAGTTCTTGCAAATAAGACAAGTTTAAATATATTGTCTCCCAAATCTGAAGGACAGATTATCATATTTGTGTTTTATGCAGTGGAGTACAAATATACAACAATGTACTAAAAATTAAACTGAGAAAAACTGATACCCTGTTCAAAAAGAAACTGAATGTATGGATAACAATTTTTACTTGGGAAATTAATTTCTACTAAATGAAGTAGAAACATATGATGTTAAATTAGTAGCTGTGTCACCCAATCTTGTACTTCGTATGGTCATACAGTTTTTATATGCATATTATTGGAGGCTAGGTGGAGTGCCTCATGAGGCATCTGCAAGCAAACAGAGCTTGTACAGTAGTTATTAATGTTGGTGTTGGTGGTGGTGGTGGGGGTGGTGCTGGTGTTCAGAGCCTACAGTTGTTCAGCTTTGACTGTTTAGGCAATATATTTGAATGTTAGTTACTGTCTCCATTGTTACTATTAATATTACCATTTTAAATGTTGCTGTGTAGCACTAAATTGCGCTTTAACTTTCTTGTGGCTTAGATATGAACTGTACCTCAAGACGCCCCATGATAACGCACTATCCAACCAATCAATATGCCCTGCCTGGAGAGTCTGCCCAGTTTTACTGTGAAGCCATGGTTGGTGAGTAAATTATCTATATATATTTACTATTACCAGGAAATTCATCTGTCTCTTTCTGTGTAAAACTTTTGTTTGTGTACTGTGAGAACAAGATTTTCTTTTTGTTGGATAAATTATATTTTCTTTTATCACATTTAATTGCTATGACAGTATACTATTTTCGTTTCCCTTTTTTATTTCTAGGGTGTGGAGAAGTAGCAAAAACAGCTCATGTGTACTGGGCACTAGCTGATCAGCCACTTCACTTTGTTAAGAGTGTGAGAGATGTAGTGATTTCAGATGTTCAGAGGTATGTCTCCATTTTGTTTATGGGGTGACACAAATGTAGTACAAGGCTCAGTCAGATATTACAGCATGTAGACCAATTGTTTGAAGGCTTCACAAACATGGATCATATAGTGATAATGGATGGAGTACATAGCAGTTAGATAAGAATGCTATGTATGTTTTCAGTACTGGCCTCATGTAAATGACTTCTGAGGTCTTGAGACATATTAAGTTGGAATTACTCCATCTGTTACGATTTTAAATCCTCATAATAACTATTTTTTTCTCTCTGGTCTCTGTCCTACCTGGAAACAGTTACATAATTTATATGTGGCATATGCGTGAAAGTTTCAAAATGTTATCTAGGTTGAATTTTCTTAAAGTGATGCTAATCAAAAGGTAAGGATAATTGAACTTTTTACATCAGTATGAGTTAGCAAATATCATGTTAGCTACTACATATTTATGGACTTGGTGACACCACTCGTTATGAAGACTAGCATTCTGAGATACTGATATCAGTAATAGTTCAAATTCTGTGAAAGTAATTCACTTATGAAATAATTAATGGTCATGTGCAGAAGTAGTTAGATTTTCCATTACAAATTTTGCCTCTGTTCTTGTTAGAGTCTGAGTTTTTCTGTTATATTTTTGTTGACCTAATTTTTGTGCACAAGGCGACATACTTTATTAATTGATGAAGCCACTAACTAAGAACTTTGCACAATTTACCATAATTTTCAATATGGCTCTTGTACTTGTAAATAGGGTACTCCCAGTACCAATTCATAACATGCTTCCACAAACTTCCTAAATTCCTGGACCACAAACCAAATTTTTATCAATACTTATAGACCATCTTGAGTAGCAAAAGCCTACCTAGCAGTTCCTCGAATGATGACATAGTTACCAAAGTAACAGTTTGTGCCTACACCAGTCTTTAAATAGTCAGACCTCACCCAAAATACTCAGTCTGCATCCAGCAAGTAACTGTGTAAAATTTATGTGAAAGTCAGCACTTGACTGTGAACGTGCTGACACCTCTGTGAGGGTCCCTGTCAAGTGAGTAAACAAGCAAACATTTGTGTCATGCCTGCTCCCGGAAATCACAAAAGTGATAACTGTGTGCAACCTGTCCACAAGAATAAGTGTACAGTGGAACCTAACATAGCAAGCACAATTTGCTCCAGAATCTTCTCTAATGTATTCCATGCAGAAAAAGCACTACAAGTTTTATCTTATTCATGCCACTTATTCAAAGAAAATTATACATACAGTATTGTGTACTTCATTATTCATCTACATCTACATCTACATATACATCTACATCTACATGGTTACTCTGCAATTCACACTTAAGTGCCTGGCAGAGGGTTCATCAAACCATTTTCATACTACTTCTCTACCATTCCACTCTCGAATGACACGTGGGAAAAAGGAACACCTAAATCTTTCCATTCGAGCTCTGGTTTCTCTTATTTTATTATGATGATCATTTCTCCCTTCATAGGTGGGTGTCAACAAAATATTTACACATTCAGAAGAGAAAGTTGGTGATTGAAATTTCATAAATGGATCTCGCCGCAAAGAAAACCGCCTTTGTTTCAGTGTCTGCCACCTCATGTCGCCTATCATATGAGTGACACTTTCACCCCTGTTGTGTGATAACATGAAACGAACTGCACTTCTTTACACTTTTTCGATGTCCTCCGTCAATCCTACCTGGTAAGGATCCCATACCGCGCAGCAATATTCCAGCAGAGGACGGACAAGTGTAATGTAGGCTGTCTCTTTAGTGGGTTTGTCACATCTTCTAAGTGTTCTGCCAACAAAGTGCAGTCTTTGTTTCGCCTTCCCCACAATAATATCTATGCGGTCTTTCCAATTTAAGTTGCTCGTAATTGTAATTCCTAGGTATTTAGTCGAATTGACAGCCCTTAGGTTTGTGTGATTTATCATATACCCAAAATTTATCGGATTTCTTTTAGTACCCATCTGGATGACCTCGCACTTTTCTTTGTTTAGTGATAATTGCCACTTTTTGCAGAAATTCTCTCTAGATCATTTTGTAATTGCAATTGATCGTCTGATGATTTTACTAGATGGTAAATTACAGCATCATCTGCGTGCTAAAAGAGTTACTTTTGTGGGTTATATTATATTATCTATTCATTTAATATGACTGCAAAGAAATAAAAATACATCTAGAACCTTGCTTATCTACTTTCTTTGTCTATTCTGATAAAAAATAGTGCTCTGTCGAGGTCATAGGGGCCCCATTATCCTAATATGCCCAGGGCCTCCAACATGTTAAAGACAGCCCTGCACAGAACTATCAACAAAGTAAACAGTTGGAGTTATAGTTGCAACAGTGAGGAACCACACAACTCTCCCATCTCCATGTAAGAGCTGTATTCAACATTGTCTACCATACGTGACATGGTACCTTGTCACAGTAAAATGCATTACACCATGCTGTGCCACTTCATCGGAGCAGAAAAAAACCTCTTTGCTCTGTTCCAAAATTCATGAAAGATTATGTGCTATAACTCTGCTCAAAATTGGTAACGGACTGTACATGCCTTTCTGGTTATCATAGTGCCTCAAAGGAATGATAAAATGCAATTTTGTTTGTTTCTGTCTTTGAGATAGTAAGCAACACCTTAATCACTGCCAGTGTCACCCAGGAGAATTACTCATCATAACATCACTCTACTGGTGGCAACAGTACAGAATTATCACCTGTTAGGTATTTTCTTTAATACTGAAAGGACCTGTTATTTCCAATTTGAGGCACTGTATCTTCTGGTACTTCTATCAGCTGATTTTGAAGAGACAGCTTCCCTTCTTTATAAGATCCTTTCTGTTTGAATGAAAAATTCTCAGTTTAATGCCAGATTGTTGAGTTCAGCATGGACAATATTCCAACAGCAGAATGAATTTTATCATTGGGAATTCTCGTAGACTGATGTGATGAGGCTTGAACAGTCTCTCATTATACTTGTAAAAATTTCACAATCCTGACTGCATACATTTTGACAACATGGCTTTAATTTTAAACTGAACATGTTTTGCAGAATTTGTAAATGAATTTGATACTATTTGTACCTGTGGACTCTTAAGTGAATTAATTTCTTTAGGGACATTATTACTGGTCTACCATCATTTATCTTTGATATGTTAAAATTTTAAAAATTTACATATTTTTCTTAAATAAAAATGTACACCAATCAAACTTGCATGAGAAATTTTGTATATCTAAACTTGCAAATAATTTGAAATTTGCGAATTGTAGTGGGTACAATGAGAAATCTCTAGGTATATTACCACTGTTTACAATTTAAAGGCAATTTTATGGGCCCAAAGATAAATCAGTCTCATTACAATTCAGTCTCTCTGTTCTTTTCTTTAGCTGGTATTTATTTCCTCCTCATAATCTCTCTTTTACTATTTGTAAAATGACCCCTACCTCTATTTACTTATTGAGAACTTTTCTTGCATTTCTACATCTTGCATCTCTCTCCTCATTCTCCATAGTCTATGAAGTCTTCCAGTCTTTTCACATTACTTCATCCTCCTTGCTATGCCACCACACTCAGCTCAAAGATGAATGAGTGTTTAAAAGCCCAGCTGCCATCTTTTCCTTTTTGTGCAAATACGTCACTCTTCCCTTTCTCTTAAAGTTGAATTACAATATGTTATGCAGTCATTAATTACATTATACTATGGTTTTTCTTAAATACAGGGAAAAAGGCAAGGACAGGAAAAAGGAGAAAAGGACAAGAAAAGAAAAAAGTTAGTGAGATTTGCTTTAGAGAACCAGCATTTGAAGTTGACTGCAGAACAATTCTGTTGCCACCAAGATACATTTCTAACAAAGAGCACAAAGTTAAGATGAGAGAAACTGGGGCTCGTATGGAGGCATGTAGACAGTTGTTATTCCCTTGCTCTATTTGTGAGTGGAGCAGGAAAGGAAATGAGCAGTAATGGTACATGGTACCCTCTGTCATGCACCGTACAGTGGCTTCTGGAGTATATATGTAGATGTAGGTATTTCAAATCAGGAGAATTCAATTGAGAATACTTTATATTTGTGAGCTCTGGGTCTCCTAGTTCAAAATCTAGGAAAATGTGTTTTCTACTGTTAAGGTGTCTGTCAACAGAATTTTGCTCCATGAAGATAAGTACTAGCCAGCCATATTGTCTCTGTAAGTTACATGGTACTTATTTTAAGAGCCATTGGCAAATAAATGGAAAATTAATCAGAATACTTTTTATGGTTCCTTTTAAATTGAGGACCATTTTTTCAAAACTGAACATCTACAAAATTTTCACTTTTGAGTTAAATATGAATTCACATATTTTTAAAACAAGAGGAATTGATTTGCACTTGTGAAATTTAATGAAACCTAACATGTACGGCATTAAACACATATGAAATATTGCAAATTTTTACAATATTTGACATCTATTGAAAGAGAAATTTTCCAAAACTTAACACCTACATAACTTTCTGTTTTGCATCCATTCTAAAGCAAAATTTATCATGCTTTTCCATGTTTATAATTCTTCTATTGACAACAATGTGTGTAACTGTTCAACAATGGCAAAATATTGCTATTGGGTGATTTTCTTGCTTGACAAAGGCACAAGTTTAGAATTTGCTTGTTCTTCAAAGACTAAACACCAAACACAAGTATAAATTTTATATGTTAATACAGAAAAATTAAGTTACTTCCTTTATTAAAATTTTATAAACCTCAATGATTATGCTACTTGGGGGTCTGTGCATTTCAGTGTGGTCTAAAGCAAAGAGACTGATATATTATTATTGTCTAGTAATTACACTCCTGGAAATGGAAAAAAGAACACATTGACACCGGTGTGTCAGACCCACCATACTTGTTCCAGACACTGCGAGAGGGCTGTACAAGCAATGATCACACGCACGGCACAGCGGACACACCAGGAACCGCGGTGTTGGCCGTCGAATGGCGCTAGCTGCGCAGCATTTGTGCACCGCCGCCGTCAGTGTCAGCCAGTTTGCTGTGGCATACGGAGCTCCATCGCAGTCTTTAACACTGGTAGCATGCCGCGACAGCGTGGACGTGAACCGTATGTGCAGTTGACGGACTTTGAGCGAGGGCGTATAGTGGGCATGCGGGAGGCCGGGTGGACGTACCGCCGAATTGCTCAACACGTGGGGCGTGAGGTCTCCACAGTACATCGATGTTGTCGCCAGTGGTCGGCGGAAGGTGCACGTGCCCGTCGACCTGGGACCGGACCGCAGCGATGCACGGATGCACGCCAAGACCGTAGGATCCTACGCAGTGCCGTAGGGGACCGCACCGCCACTTCCCAGCAAATTAGGGACACTGTTGCTCCTGGGGTATCGGCGAGGACCATTCGCAACCGTCTCCATGAAGCTGGGCTACGGTCCCGCACACCGTTAGGCCGTCTTCCGCCCACGCCCCAACATCGTGCAGCCCGCCTCCAGTGGTGTCGCGACAGGCGTGAATGGAGGGACGAATGGAGACGTGTCGTCTTCAGCGATGAGAGTCGCTTCTGCCTTGGTGCCAATGATGGTTGTATGTGTGTTTGGCGCCGTGCAGGTGAGCGCCACAATCAGGACTGCATACGACCGAGGCACACAGGGCCAACACCCGGCATCATGGTGTGGGGAGCGATCTCCTACACTGGCCGTAAACCACTGGTGATCGTCGAGGGGACACTGAATAGTGCACGGTACATCCAAACCGTCATCGAACCCATCGTTCTACCATTCCTAGACCGGCAAGGGAACTTGCTGTTCCAACAGGACAATGCACGTCCGCATGTATCCCGTGCCACCCAACGTGCTCTAGAAGGTGTAAGTCAACTACCCTGGCCAGCAAGATCTCCGGATCTGTCCCCCATTAAGCATGTTTGGGACTGGATGAAGCGTCGTCTCACGCGGTCTGCACGTCCAGCACGAACGCTGGTCCAAATGAGGCGCCAGGTGGAAATGGCATGGCAAGCCGTTCCACAGGACTACATCCAGCATCTCTACGATCGTCTCCATGGGAGAATAGCAGCCTGCATTGCTGCGAAAGGTGGATATACACTGTACTAGTGCCGACATTGTGCATGCTCTGTTGCCTGTGTCTATGTGCCTGTGGTTCTGTCAGTGTGATCATGTGATGTATCTGACCCCAGGAATGTGTCAATAAAGTTTCCCCTTCCTGGGACAATGAATTCGTGGTGTTCTTATTTCAATTTCCAGGAGTGTATTTTATATGGATTCAGAATCTACAAGTGAAGCAGATTGTTCATCTCTCATTCAAAAAGTACCTCTTGGGTGTAAGAGGAGAAGGAGAGAATGACAAACCAAGCAGATGAAAGAGAAATATTCGATACACTCATCAACCTGATTTAGCCTGTACTCATGGTCTGATAGGCATAAAAAAAGCCCCAAACAGTGTTGTTGTCTGACAGCAATGCTTTTGCAAAATGACATGTCAGAATCTCAGCACAGGAATTACTTTAATGATAAAATAAAGTAAGATATATTTCTTCTGAAATGTATTAAGATTGCTGAATCTTAAAGATGAACTGTTCCAGATGATAAGGCAAAACACAAAAGATATATTACCTTAAGCTATTTAATAGCAAAAATAATTGGAGAGGAGATTCAAGTTTTTGCTGCCACATTTATGATGGTTGTGTGGGTACTAGATGCCAGAATAAGAAATATAGCTTGAAAATACCTCCTTGGTGAAATGCTGAAAGAAGAAAGAGGAGGAAAAAGAACAAGTAAAGGAGATGAGGAGATGACAGAAGTCATTACAATATATTTTGTAAAATACCACTGATGGGAGAGTCATTACTCAAGAAGGAAATGCTCATGGTCCTACTTGTGTTCAGCATTAAATACAAAGAAAATGTGGAATTGGTTCTGTGCAGATCATATCAAAGCAGTTCACCTAAAGTGCTCCCTTTCCAATTACATAAATATCTTTTACAAATGTTTTTAACGTATCTTTTTGCAATCCTAATTCTGACATGTACTCTGTTTGTGCAGAATTTATGTTAAAAATTAAAACTGCCAAAGAACCAGATAAAAAAATTACATATGAACACATTACAGGCCTCAAAATTCCATGAAATTCTTAAACTAAAAGAAACAGATACCTTCAGTGGATGTTATCATTGCCAGCAGAACCAATCCCTTCCAAACTGTCTGTTTGGGAAACATTTTATTCATGACATACCTGGTTATATAATTGTACCATAATGGAAGTAAATGGAGAAAAGCAAGACACTTACCATTTTACACAGCTCAAAACACAAATGTCACATGAAGCCAATCTAACTGCTTCTATTTTATGACTTTTTAATAAATTTGGAAAAGAGACATCAAAAAGTAAAAAATCAGAAGCTGACATTAAGAATTTTGTCAGACTCAAGCGGTTCACAAAATAAAAATTCAGTGATGATGGCTATGCTCCTTTGATTTTGTGAAGCCTCAAAAGTTTTCATGAAAATCCTGCATTACTTTCCAATCAGGGGCACAGTTATAGGCCTCCTGATGTGGTATTCAGTGCAGCTGAGAAGCAATTGAGACAACTAGAGATTATCACAATGCCTTCACAGTCCCATGATGTGCTAAATGTGGCACTTGTGTGGTAGGTCTACTTGAGAGAGACTGGCAAGTTCAAAATATGAAATCCATGAGTAACAGTCATTAGAAATGTTACTATTCAAAATAAGCAAAGCAAATGTTCTCGTGTACCAGAAGCCTGGAAAAAATTGTGTTGTGTGCAAAGCAAAACATGTGTATTATGGATCTCCAATCTCGGTTGAACTTCAGAGATATCGACAATGCTCCATTGCCAAGATTAAAAAATAGAGTAAGTGATAAGAAGGTTGATGATGTTAAGCAACTACTCTAGTGTTTTGACAACTCTTTGGATGATACAGAAGCTCTTCAAGGGTACAATAACAATGACAATGACAACAATGAAGCCATAATATGGTAATAAACAAATTTACTAGAATGATTACATAAAATAAATTGAAGTTATTCACAAATAACAAACAGTTAGTCATTTTGAATAATGGAGATACTGTAGTTGTTCAGTGGAAAAAAAACCTACCTACATTTTTTGTAGTACTTGTAGAAATATTTGAATGTGCTCTCTCTCTCTCTCTCTCTCTCTCTAATCGAGTAATGAGAAAAATGTCTAATGTGATTTAAGGTGTTTCC
This sequence comes from Schistocerca cancellata, assembly GCF_023864275.1. Classification (NCBI taxonomy): domain Eukaryota; kingdom Metazoa; phylum Arthropoda; class Insecta; order Orthoptera; family Acrididae; genus Schistocerca; species Schistocerca cancellata. The sequence goes on from NC_064627.1 coordinate 428,210,357, forward strand.
TGACAATTTTACTTTTAGTAGATACTCAGTTTTGCAAAAATGATTCTCGAGTTATTCTTTTCCAATTTCTTTTGTGTGTGGAAGGTTTGTTTCCTGAAACACTATATCAGGGGTAACTGTCACATATTGGGTAACTTATTATTTTCAAAACACATTACCTGACTGTATTTTGTTTTTTGTTTCAGGGATAATTACTCTATAAAGGGAAGTTTCCTGATTTTCAAAAAAGTAACTGTAGAGGATTATGGTCACTACACATGCCACATTGATAATAACATTCGTGAACCATGCAACTTCAATGTATCTCTCATATATGGAGGTATGTCCCTTTTCAAAGAAATAGCCTATAGTTTAAGTTATGGTTAAGGTGCAACTGAAGATAATTGACTGCAGTTCAGTGAAACACTCCCATTTGCAACATTAAAGTGAGTAAAGTATATTATCTAATTCATGTAGTGTTTGAGCAATAAATTACAGCATTCTTGGGTTTGTTTATCAACTCTACATGTACCACTTCAGCCACTAGTCCTTTGAGTTTATTCCATAGAGGCAGTGCTTAAATCTCTACTTGAACAACAGCACACACTGACAGTTGCTATTTCATGTTTAATGTGTACATTGGCACAACCTGCAACCCCACCAACAAAATATCTGCCACCAATCCCAGCATACAACAATGCAGCAGAAGACTGGGACACTTACAAAGAAGTCTGTGGCAACATTTCCAGGCATTTGGGGTAACAGACGTAGACTTGTGCAAGGCCCTTTTTTTGTTATGGAGTTCACCTCAAGGATATTAATTGTCATGTCAGCTCAATCCATTGTAAGAAGCTTCTAGTCTTTCTTTTGGTCGGATGTGTGAGGTAATTTCTACTTAGCACTGTAAACCTTCTCACATTATTGCTGCTTCTGTGGAAGTTTGTCGCTGCCAAAAGTGGCCAAAGCAGTCATATAGGGCATGGGCAGCAGAACTTCTTGGACTTAGCTATCATTGTAATTTTGTGACAAATATTCATCAGGAATCCTACGCCAATCAAATGGTTTGTGTTGCAATCATACATTTTGCTCCTGATGGGTAAGTTTGAGAGCAAGCTCTACAGTGTGAAAATCCTACGCTTATGGAAGTATTGAACATAACTCAGTCGTTTAAAGTTTCATTGGTTGCAGGTAGATAGACGATTGGTTCGAAGTTCCAGAAATCAGTTCCTCTCACCGCTCCCAGCCTTCAGTTATTTTGCAATGGAATGTTAACACTATTGCAACAGTCCAGCAGACATCTCAGTGTTGTAAAGGCAATCGGCATTTGTGACAACAACAATCTGAGTCACAACAGCAACAGCATCATGCTCTGCTGTCTTCATGCCCATACTGCTTCATTCAACAAGAATGGACTGCATGTCCAAGCACTGGGCAATGTTTAATAGATGATATAAGAAATGACACATTGGTTCTGTATGTAACTCCTTTCCAAACATGAATGAGGATGAAATGAACATGGATGTGAACAGTGTGTCAGCAGTGACGGTGTCTCAAAGCTGTGGAGATGATCTAATTTTGGGTGTGTTGCTGGAAGTAGCTCTTCACTGGTTCCTCAGTTCTTATAGGTTTATCCCCTTTGGTGATAAGAATCAGGCTGAGTTGTTGCAAATCATCAGCCCTGGGCAAGGTATACACTGAAGTGCATGTGTTTAACAAGTCATTGAGATTGCAGATATACATAGCTGCAGCAGCAATGTTGGTGAGTTCTCAGGCATATGTGGACTTTGGTTCTCTCCCTCTGACTCCAATGTCTTAGAGGCTGGTGAGTTATAACAAACAACAGATTCCCATTCTTCCACAGTTCTCTACACCTGTGACTTAAAAGTCTGTGGTTTGTTCATTAACATTCCTTGTTGTGGACAATGCTTACACTGAAAATCTGTTTGTTTTGGTTAGGTGCTCTGTGCCCTGAATTTTCCTCCAGGACTAGGTTGTGCAACAGAATTTCAGGCTCATATTATGATGAAACAGTCTGCCCTCCCCCATTTTTCCAGTGCTGCTCAGTAGTGGTAACTTTATGGGATCAAATAAATTCAGAATTAGATCATCTTCAATCCCTTGATGTTGTTCAATCCCTTTCTTCTAGTGAATAGTCAGTACCACTGGTGACAATCAAAAGACGTACCAGTAAATTATGCCCCTGCAGTGATTTTTAAAAAACTATTAATGCACAGTCATTCATTGATACCTATCCTTTGCGATGCCCTAATGAGCTGTTAGAACATCTATCAGGGGCCATTATTTTTCAAAGACTGACATTGCAGAGGCATATTTATAGCTGCTGCTCAATGAGGAATCTAAACACCTTCTAGTTATCAATACCCCACTCTGGCTTTATCAATACTGGTATTTGCCTTTTGGTGTGGCTAATACACCAGCTATTTTTCAACACTTTTTAGAGCAACTTATTGCATCAGTTGCAGCCTGCATCAGCTATTTATATGATGTAGTAGTGACTGGTGCCTTTCTTTTTGTTTTACAGTCTGTATGGTTAGAGTGCAATTTGGATAAGGCACAGATTTTTCAACTGTCTAGTACTTATTGGAGTTTTGAAGTGTCATGTGCTGCCATGAAACTATAGCACCAGCATACTGATGCTGTTGCGGTGTTGCCACACCACACATCTATCAAGGAATTACAGGCATTTTTAGGCAAAATTGCATACTACCACATATTCATACCAGACACTTCTACTGTGGCACAATCACACTATGCATTATTATGTAACGGTATCCCATTCCACAGTTCCCCAGTTTGTGACCAGAAATTCAGGTTGCTGAAATCTAAGCTGCAGTCGGCCTCCTTTTCACTGGGTCAGCACCTTGTCTTAGCAACAGGCATGTGTCAGTTTGGCCTTGGTGCCGTGCTTGCTCATAAGTGTGTGAACAGTTCTGAACACCCTTCTGCATATGCCTCTAAATCCTTAAATTTAGTGTAACAGTACCATTCTCATGTAGAGAAAGAGGATTTGGTGATTGTGTATGCACTTAAAAATTTCACGTTTTTCTATGTGGGTCTAAGTTTTATCTGATCACAGACCACAAACCACTGGCGTCTCTTTTTATCCCTTCAGCATCTTTTCCAAAAAAATTCACACATTGCTTGCAGTGGTAGAGTCTTTTCCTGTCATGATACAATTATGAGATACATTTTTGAACTACGATGCAGCATACAGATGCTTATGCCTTATCATATTTGGTGATTGATTGGGATCCAGGGATTGATAGAGAGGAATTACTTTGTTTTCATTTAGATGTGGAAACTCAAAATGTTTTGGTTGTTTTCCTTTTACTAGCACTAAAATTGCAGCCACAGTAGCGGTGGGTCCTGTTTTAAGTAAAGTTCTTTCTTTTGTGCAACAGGGCTAGCTGAACGAACCTTCTCATCATGCTTCTGATCCTTTGAGAAATGTCTTTCTGTTTGGGACTGAGTGCTGATGTTAGCTACAAAGGACACAGCTCCTCGAATTGTAGCCCCATCCCCCCTTCAGTATCAGGTTATACATTTATTACATGTGGACCACTGGGGAATGTCACATACAGAAACATTAGCACACTAACATGTTTTTTGCCGAGCACTGATTGGGAAATAGTGCAAGTTGTCGCAGCCTGTCTACACTGTGCCACCCACCAGGCATATCCCAGTGCTTCTTTGTCACCATGACCAGATCCACAGTAGCCTTGGGAATGAAATCATGTAGATTTTGTGGGACCTTATTTGAGTTTCTACTGGCTTGCTATAATTGATGCTTATTCTAAGTTTCTATATGTGGTATATTGTCTGCCTCTTTCTATGGTGGCAACAATTTCTGCTTTGTCAAATATTTTTGCAATGGAAAGTCTTCTGTATACGTTAGTTTCTGACAACAGCCCCCAGTTCATATCTCAGAGATCAGAAGATTTTTTTTTTTTTTTTTTAATGTAGTGTTCACCATGTCACAGCAGCTACTTTCCACATTCAATCAAACGAGGAAGCAGAATGACTAGTATGAACATTTAAGACTCAGATGAAAAAATGCATTTTGGGTGTGTTGCTGGAAGTAGCTCTTCACTGGTTCCTCAGTTCTTATAGGTTTATCCCCTTTGGTGATAAGAATCAGGCTGAGTTGTTGCAAATCATCAGCCCTGGGCACTGCTACATCTGCTTCAGCAAACACCAGGCCATCTCTTGGCACTGGGGCTGCATTGCTTTCAGTCTGGCACTGCTGTTTGGGCTCATGGGTGTGGCTGCTGGACAAAATGAGTGTCGACAGTAATTGAGGGTACCTGTGGCTGAAGCCTCTACGTTGTCCTTATGGTTGAGGGGAAGTTGTCACAACACGTCAACCTCACGTGGGCGACTATGTACCGGGTGCTCTTCCACCACCCTGCATTGCCTTTCCACCCAGTCGTCTCCATAGCATGGCCAGTGCCATCAACTTCTCCACTGCTGATGATGTTTTCACAACTGTCTCCTCTGCTATGGGTGCCCCCTTCAGCTGTCAGGGGCCACTGGGGACTCCAGCTTCCACACTGTCACAGCCCCCATTGCTGTTGCCTTTATAGCAGCTGGTGCTGCCTGTTCCACCACCTTCACTGCAACCTCCTTCCCTGGAGCTGCAATCGGATGTGGAAATGGTACTACTATATGGCCTATGGCCTCTTACAGGAGGGCGAGTGTTGCATCTGCCCGCACTCGCACCACTTACAACGCTACACACTGGTGACATTGTGCTGCATGACACAACAACGTACATCAACCACAGAAGAAATGGATGTGAACACAGTGCTCACTTCTTAGTGAAGGAAGAGGACTGCTGTAACTACCGATTTACAATGTGCACCACTTCATAGTTCACATATGAAGCTTGTGCTTGATTTGGCCACTAGAGGCCACCCAGTCTGCTAGAATGACAGCCACATGTGTATTGCTAATTACATTGTACCTTGTCTTCCATGTGTGTGTACTGTTTGAGGGATAAATTACAGTGTTCTTGGGTTAGAACAAGAAAATATAAGGGGCAGTCAAATGAAAATCAGTCATATGGACAAAAGGAAAATAAACTGTTTATTATTCTAGACAGTGGCATATTAACAATATTTTTTGGGGGTAGGGCTGGAGGGGGGCAGGGGCTCACTTTCATTTTACAATAGCTCAAACTGAAAATTAATTTTATTGAACAATAGTAGTTTAATCTTTAAAATTATAATAATAAATTGAGTCATTTGTTTAAATTTGTTTAATTAGAACACTGATGACAAAATGAAAATTATTTTTTGAGGTTATGAATTACATCATAAAATAAAGTTTATAAAGTTATGATGGCTGCTAACAGAATCATGATATTGTGGGATGTGCTCTTTTGTCAAATTCTTGAATCTTCCCAAGAGCTGAAACAACACAACCATATATTTCCTTGGAGTCTTGTACACTGCAAGGATGCTTAGTCCATCTAGTGAGTGTGGTACATTTCTAACTCCTGACTCAAACAACAGTTAATTGTTTGGGGGTATCATTAGAATTGGTGGCCCAAAGAAATTACATACCATTTTCAGTGTTCCTAGTAAATTCTTAATAAATGTATGTATCAGTGACTACCAAATTAAAATTTTGAATTGCACAAAAGAATATACAGCTAAAGGATAGTTCTATTGTATGAATGCATGAGCTCCATGGGCTTTACCTGACAAGGAAGCAGCACTGTCATAGCCCTGTCCTTGTAAAAATAACACATCGAAACCAAATTTCACCAAGTTTTCAATTATAAATTCAGCTAATCCTTTGTCAGTCATATCAAACACTAGAGCAAATTGCAGGAAATTCTTCTACATCTATATCTATACTTTGCAAACCACTGTGAGGCACATGGCAGAGGGTATGTCCCATTCTACCATTATTAAAGTTTCTTCCTGTTCCATTCAAGTATGGAGCACGGGAAGAATGATTTTTTTGAATGCCACTGTACATGCACTAATTATTCTTAGCTTATCTTCACTGTCCCTATTGAGTGATACATAGGGGTTGTAGTATAATCCTAGAGTACCAATTTAAAGCTGGTTTTTGAAACTTTGTTCATAGAGTTTCTCCTGATAGTCTATGTCTATCTTCAAGAATCTGCCAGTTCAGTTTCTTCAGTATTTCTGTGACACTCTCCCACAGACTAAACAAACCTATCACCCTTCTTTGTATATATTCAGTATCCCATGTTATGCCTATCAGGTATGGGTCCCACACATTAGAGCAAGATTCTAGAACTATTCACATGAGTGATTTGTAAGAAATTTCCTTTGTAGATTGATCACACTTCCCCAGTATTCTACCAATAAACTGTAGTCATGCCACTTCATATCCATACAAATTGTTTTAGGGGATTCATGTCGGGCGAGCTGGGTGGCCAGACTATTCGCTCGAACTGCCCAGAATGTTCTCCAAACCAAATGTGAACCATTGTGCCCGATGACATGACATCGTTAATTGGGAACATGAAGTCCATGAATGCCTGCAAATGGCCTCCAAGTAGCAGAACTGTTAGAACTTCAAGTTTAACACATATATTTCGGAACGACACGACAACACATATAAGTCACAGAGTAAGTTGACAAGTAAGACATGTGTACCCGTTAGCATTCGAATGAGCACTGAGTCCCAGTCTAGCGGCCGCTGCTCGGCTGGCCGCTTAGTTGGCGCAGCTGCTGCATGGCTGGCAGACAGCGCCACACGTAGAGAACGCGCGTAATTGCGCGGCGGCACTTTGAATGATCGGCGAGTCACAACAGGAACACAACCATTTCCAGTCAATGATCGGTTCAGTTGGACTAGAGGACCCAGTCCATTCCATTCAAACACAGTCCACAGGAGTCATCAAATTGGCTGATTCCAACAATAACTCATTGATGTTATAGTCATAGGATACTAAGTTTTTAAATTTTGTGAAGCACAAAATTTTACATTTCTGAACATTTAAAGCAAGTTGCCAATCTCTGCACCACTGAATTGCTTTCCGACCAAATTTTCTTTTAACCTAGGGAACAGGTGATAGTCACTGGGTGCCAGGTCAGGGCTATTGGGTGGGTGGGTGATTATGTTCCACTGAAACTGTTGCAGGAGAGCAACGGTTTGCCGAGCGATGTGTGGGCAAGCTTTGTCATGGAGAATGTGTATGCCCTTGCTCAACATTCCTCTTCTCTGGTTCTGAATTGCCCGTTTGAGGTTTTTCAGAGTCTCACACTACCTGTCAGCATTAATTGTAGTCCCAGCAATTCAGCTCCGATGACAAGGTGAAAGAAGAGGTTCATAACTTTCTGAACAGCATGGTGGTGAGCTGGTATAACATGGACATACAAAAACTGCCACAGTGTCTACAAAAATGCATTAACAGAAATGGTGATTATGTCAAAAAATAGCTTAATGTTCAAGCTGTAAACTGATGTAAACCATTGTAGAAATAAACTGGTATATGTACTTATAAAAAAATAGGAGACCTTACTTTTGGGATTACCCTTGTTGATAACTGCATCATCTGCAAAAAGCCTAATTTTTCTTCTGATATTGTTTGCAAGGTCATAATATACAACATGAACAGCAAGCATCCAGCACATTTCCCTGGGGCACACACAAATTTACTTCTACATTGGATGATGAATCTCCATCCAAGTAACATGTTGCATCCTCCCTACCAAAAAGTCCTCAATCCAATCACAAATTTCACTTGATACCTCATATGATTATTTTTGAATGCATTACGGGAACAGCAGTGATCGATGTCTTATAAATAATTACTATTAAAAACAGTCTTGATCACGATTTATTTAACAAGGTGACCGGTTTCGACCACTACTGTGGTCATCTTCAGACCATTGATTAGGAACCTATTTCTGTTGGAGAATCACTACTCTCCAACAGAAAGAGGTTCCTACTCAATGGTCTGAAGATGACCACAGTAGTGGTCGAAACCGGTCACCTTGTTAAATAAATCGTGATCAAGACTGTTTTTAGTAGTAATTATTCATATGATTATACTTTTGACAATAAGAGTAGGTGTAGTACTGAGTCAAATACTTTTCGGAAATCAGGAAGTACAGCATCTACCTGATGGCCTTGATCCAAAGCTTTCAGTATGTCACCTGAGAAAAGAAATCTTCATGAATCTTGAGATTTGGAGAAATATAATGGGCACAAAGAGAGATTTGTTGTATTCCAGCAATGTCAGCAGTTTCATCTGGAAGAATAACAAAATCTTTGGCATCATTCCTTCCCTTGAGTTGCTTATTGACGTAACTGATGAACTGATCTGGGACTGGGGTATTAATGTAGTTGTTGCATTTACCAGTTCCTTCCAAACTTGCTTTTAGGTTTTCATCACCTTTCACATGATATTTCACAATGGTTGAAAAGCTATCCATGTTCTTGTCATTTTGTTCGTTAACTTCAATAGGCGCAAAGTCCCTTTAATGCAGTCCCCTGATGCCCACATGGAATCATGACCACAATGATAGGGACTATGTGTTTTCTATTTTTTTAAATTTTTTTTTCATATGTTCCAGCAAGCCTTGGTCCAGGCAATGTTTTATGTCTTTTGTCTTGTTCATCATCATGGGAACAAAATTGTCACATCAATTACACCAGCCTTATGGTAAGCATTGCTCACATGGACATTGAAATATTCAAGAGCATGCTGACACTTCAAAAACTTGGAGGTTACCAGGGCTCCAACATTTTGATGACTACCTTTATCCAAACTTGTCTCAGCAAAAACCATCCTCTATAGGAGAGTATACTAACAAAAAAATTTTCTCCATCTAGCTTAGGTTGAACTTATGATACTTTTCAAAGTGAGGGGAAATTTGTAGGTTGCATTGGACACAAAAGGGTTTTGGAAATGTTGTAGTTTCAAGTGGTCATCAACTGTTTCATTATTTGATAGCAAACAATCACTTACATCATACTTACAGTCAGGTGGTGAACTGTCAGACCTTGATTTTGCTTCAAGACCTGAAAAATGTGATTTTCAATTAGGAGTATTGCTTGTATTGTTTGTAAACAGCAGTGTCAGTTACTGTGGTGGATCACCCATTTTCCCAGCTTGAGACAACAGAGCTTCTTCTAGCCATGGTGCTTTGGAGAAGTAGTTCAGAATGTTTCCACTTTTTGTTTTGCGATGCATTGTCTTAGTTCTCAAAATGAATACCTCACTACACTAGCTTCAATAACACTGGTATTCAAAACAGTGTCCTATCACAAATTTGACAACTGGTAATGCAGAGAACTCCCTACGAAACATACCACAACATTTCCTGATCATCACATGCTACAACAAAGTGTCCGCCACCTCTATAATGTACATCATTTCAGTATTCATTAACATTCATTTATGGGTACTGTAATATGCTGAGACTGAGCTTTTGAACATTGTATAATTCACCACTGATGTTAAACTGATACGTATTACTAAAAATAAAAACATGTAATTTTACTACGTAATGAACCATGATTTTTTTTTTTAATAAATAAGTTTTAACGCTTAAAAAACCCTCTATTTACTACTAATCAGTCATGATGTACAACCATGCCAGTTATCACCAATTCTCTTTTGTGTGAAGATTTGTTGATAAATAGTCTGTCATTGGCATATTGTAGCGGCATACAACCCAGTTCTTCACATACTGAAACACAGGTGTTGTTAACACTTGTTTACTGCCCATAGTCTCATAGTATTATGATATTGTGTTCTGGTGTGTAATAGGAACATGTCTATAATTCCACTTTGTGGGGGGAGGGGAGGGGGGGGGCTTAAGCCCAGAAGCTCCCCTTAGATACATCACTGATTCCAGAAATAATGACCATAACTGTTAGTACACTTGCTGCCAAGGTTGCTTCAACTACACTGCAAAAGTTTTGCTGGGAAGCCCTTACACATCTTCCGTAGAGTTCCAATCCCTCCCACTGTGATTTCCATATTTTTGGTGCCCTCAAGGGAGACATTAATGGCTGTTGATTTACTTCAGACAAAGAGGTGCATGCCAGGGTACAATAATGGTTCTGCAGGCAACTGCAAATATTTTTCCATGATGGAATTGACCAACTTGTCTCACAGTGGGATAAACGTATTAACAGTTATGGTGATTACTTTTGAAATAATAAACAATGTACTTACTTTTTTTCCATTTATCTTGTTTTTATTTGACTACCCCTTGCATTTGTTGTGAGCGGCAAAATCTCTTCCTGGAAAAGATTGGGAGGTAATGGTGATTATCAGCAGCAAGGAGGCTAACATCCAGCAGGAAGCCTGATACAGTGAAGACAGGGTGTCCTCACACTAGGTCCAGAACTTAAAGATGCCAGCAGTGACAAGACCTGGATCATTGGAAATGTTTGTGTTTGAGAAGGTGACATAATATAGAGCACTAGGGCACCATATGATAAAGAGAGGGTTGGTAAAGAAAGTAGCCAATGTCTGATATAGAAGTGTGTATACCCAAGGCAACAAATTGAAGGTATTGGTTTACAAGAACGATTACTTCAGTAGAAGCTCAGTAACCAGACACAATAGCGCATTCTGGTTAGTTGGGTGTACAAATCTTGAGAAGCACATAGGAATTATGTGTCTGGAGAGAGTGTAGCAGTTCCCTCCTGCTCTTCTACTGAAAAAGATCAAATACCATACATTACTACATCTACATATGCTAACAACATAAATTGTCCCTTGTGTAAAATTGCATTTGGAGGACTGCATTGGGTAAACTGCAAGGGTAAATTGAATCAGTGTGCACTCAGGGATTCGCTGGTTGTTTGAGAAAAGGCCTGTTTGACTCGTATCTTCTCATGCATTTCATTGTCTAGATTGCTATGCATCTCCATAGGTCACACAACTTTTAGCATTGCTATTTTTAACAGTGAAATTCAGTCTGGATTTTGGGATTGCTTCTACTGTCACTACAACTATGTTCCAAGTCTGAACTATAAGAAAAAGCGATGTCATTTTCTTTATTTATCCACATGAAATAAGGTTCATTTACATATGTCATTATAAGAAAATCAGTGCTGTGTGAGAGTCAGTGAAAACCCATTAGTCAGTGCAATGATAGTGAAGTCTAATCATATTATCTCTAGCACCACAAATTTTAAACATAACTTCATTGTCTTTACTTACAAATATGTTACTATCAAATCAACATTGCCCAAGTCAAGCTTACCATCTATTTCATTTTCACTTACAGCAACATAACTAGTCCATTTGATAATCAATTATATGATCATGCTATCAATCACTGAGCTGCATTGAGTGGTACATGTTCACATAATGGAGACCAACTGATAACTACTTCTACTTGTTTCCAGCTTGCCCATGGAACGCTCATTTTCATGATATTTTGGGCATCTCCATCAATATTTGTTATAGTAATCTAATTCATTTTTCATCTTTTGCAAATTTATTTTTAATTAATAAGCTTCCCCACAGTCTGGATCCAGGTGTCTTGACCATCTGTCAATAACTGAGTGTCTCTCTATTGGCATGTCCACTTGAATAGTGAATGAATTTTGTATGTTCATCAAATCATGACCAACTAGGTGACATGAATGCCTTGCATACCCTACCCTAACCAAATTGCTTGGCAATATTTACAATGAAAGTACATTATTATTTTTGACTGAAGAAATTTTGAAACTGCAATTACTGTTTTGTGTCCTAAGATGCTCACCCCTATTGTCTGTAAAATATTACAATGATTATAAACATAGATACCATAAAAATTAACTTTCTGGGTTGCCTATTGACTTTTTAGCATAGGATGTGAAAACAGTCGAACAAATATAGCACTACATTGTAATCACATAATATTCAAAGACCATATTAATAATTCTGGTTAGTGTATATGCATTAGATATTAATTATTTTAAATACTTCAAGTTTTCTACAGAGTATATTGTAAGAGTTCTTGCTTGTTTTTCAATTTTGTTACTTTTCTCACTACCCACAGTACAGCCACTTCATTAGTTAATGAGACAACACCAAAGTGCACATTCTCTATTTTGATACACAGAATCAGTCATTACTCCACTTATTGAGTCAGTGCCTCATTCAAGGCATCCCATCTTTTCTTTTCTCATGTATGGTTTCACATGAAACATACATTAAATAAGTATTCATTACATTCATTATATTCTTCCTGAAAATGGTAGTCATAATAGGTATTGAAAATATTAAGAAAATGAATGAACTTCATATGTGACCAGTTACCATGACATTTACATTATTAGTTTTATACTCTTGATGAGTGCTTGCTACATCATTTCTGTTATAAAAAAAATTCACTTGACTCAATGCATAATTCCTCTGTTAAAGAAACGAAAACAGTAAAACTTACAATGGTGCAGCATAAAAATACACCCCGTCACCTGACTCTGCACTATATTTGTCCTGTTAATTGACTGTCTCCTATATGTTCTTGTGCAACACCTTTTACTAGTGGGGTGGCTACCTACTGACTCGTATGTTTTGGCACTGTTGGACTGTTGATGTATCCATCAACTTTCATTTTTCGTCACTGTCATTATGTCATAGTTCACAAACATACTCTTCTGTACCTTTTACACTTATAATTTACTTATGAAACATGGAACATAAGTGTCCTGTGCCTCAAAACATTAGCAAATTATTACAGTGCTCAGTTTGCTTATCACTGTTCGTTTATAAAATAGTCTAGGTATTCTACTTTGAATTTATGTTTTTTGCTTTGTGTGGAGCTATACAAATCACTGAGGATCAGAATATATACTTTTCTTGCTTGGAATAACTTTTGTGGAAGAGAAACTTACGAATTTTGCCACTAATACCGTCCTCATATGCATTCCTTAACTTCTGTTGCAATGATATTTTTATTATGTTTGAAACTTACCTGGTTTGCTTAAATTTTTATTTTGACAATGAGTGTTATTCTTAAAGCACCTGCTTCTGTGTTGTTTACTGGCCAAAAGTGCCTTCTCCTTTGTATTTTTCCTTTAGACTCAGAAGTTTTTCTTCCATTAACAGTCTTGATGTCAAGGAGATTGAAGTATGATGATCGGATTGGGTTGATTCTCATGTGCTCAAAAAATGATTGTAGCTCATTGATTACATAATTAATAGTTTTTTGACACCCACAGAGGTAAAAATATTTTCATCTCCATTCTTTAGATGGTGAGCAAGTATCCAGCCTTTTCTGTGTTGCAAGTTCTCTTTTATGTACCTATACTGGTGTAGCGTTCGTGTTGCCATTACATGCTGGTTCAGTTGTTTAGCCTTTGACAGAATCCCAACCCACCATGGCACAGATATGAAATTTCCAGGCAGATCAGTTCTTAAAGCCTCTGAGCTTTGTAATTCATGTAATGGTACTTTTACAGTTTTGTTAACACTCATGTGAGAACGCGTCAGTGAATGACAATGTAACTGGCTAAAAACATACATATTTCAAAATACAATGTATCATCTGTATATAATTTATATACAGAAGCTATCACATTATTATGGGGGTTTGCGTCAACTAATCTGAATGATTTCAAAATATGTAACAAATTGTAATTGTGCCCCAGGCTCAAATAACAGTATAGGAGAACGAAGGTTCTACAACACTCCAACAAATTAGTAACAAAGTCACACAAACGAATTAAAAAGATTTATTTATCTTTGTGATGTGTTGAAAAATGGAGTCTGCAACACTGCTCGCAATATAACACAAAAAAAGACCCTCAATGGCAAGCACAAATAATCATAGGTAAACTTCACAGTACATGGCAAATGCAATTTACCATAATTATCTGTTCACTTCTAAGAATTCACTAAATGATGTTGCTTGTCTAAGTCAGCCCTGTATAATGATGTATAACCAAGTGGGTGATAGCTGCTCTTCCATCTTCTGGGTAGACTTCTCTCCATTGTTGTCCGGTCATTGGCTGATTGTACTTGGCCAGTAATTGGCTGAGGAGAAGTCAATATCCTCATCCTCAGTGCCGCCTGTGGTGCTGGTGGAACTTGCACAAGTGGTGAGTCTCTATGGCACTGGCACCAGCTCGCATCTTTTCTCCTGTGGTGCTTTTGTCCTGGCTGTGTCTCGTTAAGAACTGCACTGTAAATGTTCCTAATCACAAATCTCTTTCAGTTTTTGACTGAGTGCTTTGAAATTTTGACACAACATTGCATTGAATATGCATGTGTTTTTATATACCTATTTTTTAAAATATGTGGCAAATAATTTTTTTTAGAAATTTAATAACAGGGAAATACCTTTACAAAGAAATCTCAAATGTTATTCCATATTAGAATGAAACATTGTGTCAAAATTTCAAAGCAATTGCTCAAGTACTTTGGGAGAGACATGATTTTGACGAAAATTGACATTTTATTTATATAGATTATTTTGATCAAACAGTATGCTGTTTTCTCTTCCTCAAAAAACTGATCATTTCACAATTTAAAATTATTTTAGATTGATAACTTAGTCTCAAAGGTTTTCTGGCTACAGAATAGATATATTTCAGTACAGAGTCATAACTAACTCACACTATGCATTTAACAACAGAACCAAATTCAGTTATTAGAACAAGTACTTCCTATCCACTTGGAAAGGAACCTTTTTCATACAAACAATTTACAGCTGTGACCAAATTTATTCTATCACTGGCCAGAGGAAACAATAAAGTTATAATTAATTATATAATTAACCATGTTTGTAAATATCTGTCTTTATATCATGGGTTCCCAGAATAATTTTTTATTTTCACTCATCAAGAATATTTCACTTTGCTCTCTTGTCACATGGGTGCAAATGTAAAGTATCCAATTAAGAGCAATAATTTGGTACAAAGGTCTTATTCAGATTTGATTGTGATGTTTTTGCTGTCACTTACCATACTTTGTAAAATGAATAGTTCTCATTTTCAACATTCCTGTGACTTAATTTATTTTTATGTTGAAGTGGATCCAGATGCCAAAGTCATACATACATATAAAACTACAGTCATCATTGTCTGTGTATTTATTGGTGTCACTACACTGACTATAATGTTTGTCATTCAGTGGCATCTTGAACTGCGGCTGTTTTGGAAAGATCGTTTTGGGAAAAGTGAAGAAAATGGTAGGTAAATGAAATACAAGAGTACAATTACTAATCTCTTAATCAAAAGCCAACCAACTTTGCAAAAGACTATTTTCTGTCAGCACAATTTCCTTTCTATCTGTCACTTCTGACTTATAACCCAATTAAAAGAGTGGAAAAAATTATCTCAGTTTCCTTGTGGTATTAGGTTTAAGTATTATGTCAAGCTTTTGGCATTTTTCTATCATTATGATCAGGAGCTGGCTTATATAACTGGTGCTGTGTTAGTTTTAAATATAACAGTCTGCCAGATTATGTCATGATTCAAAGGCCCAGAAATTTAAATATACTTCCAGACATACTGTTGACATCTGCAGTAGATACATGCTTGTCAAAACACAAATCTCATAGTAGAGTTAGCACTTTGGCATTGACAGTTGATATGATTGGGTAGACTGATATTAACATCTTTCCTGATGACAAGCCCAGTAGATCAATACAAGGGGCAAGATTTATGTTTCATCAAATTAAGTCTATGCTTGTCCATAGGCAGTGCTTTGCAGCTACTGATTTTTCCTGATCTTAACATTTATTAAAACAATAGAGGCTCCAGGTTGGATTATCAAAGTATTAGGAAAAGAACAGGTTGCTACTCACAGTAAAGATAGCACGTCAAGTTGCTGACAAGCACAAAGAAAGGACTGTTACACATTTAGCTTTCAGCCAAAGCCTTCCTCAGAAAAGAAAATACATACACATTCCCACAAGTTAGCACACCTCATGCACACATGATCACCACCTGCAGGCTCTTGCACATGTCCACTTTGGTCAATATTCAGTCCCACAAATTTTGTGTTTGTTATGCAACCTATTTAACTTAACTGTCATTTTTTCTCATCAGATTAAAATTTGTGGCATTTCTGCCCTTTATGGTCAATGTAACTACATCGGATGTTGAACAGTTGTCAACATCCTTGAGGGGTTTCATTTGCTTCCTATGCAAGTAATTCCCTAGATTTTTCAGTGACTGTAATATAGTTTTTATCAGCAAAGAGAATTTTTTTCCCATGAGATTTCAGATGCATTGAGCAGATTACAGGTGGAAAGAATGAAACATCACTGGGTGGATTGCAAGAAGCAAACAGTACAGCTTTCATAGAAAAGTTGAATCTATTACTACTCATGTTGTCCAATGTGGCCAGTAAAGCTAATAATAATTATTACAATAATAATAATAATAATAATTATTATTATTATTATTATTATTATTATTATTATTATTGGAAAAATGATTGATGTATGTCAAGAAGAGTATTGGTTCTAATGTGCTATCCCAAGGAACTTCTGTATTAATATACACACATCAAAAATAGTTTTGCATTACCTCGTTTCTGAGAGTTCTGGAACCTGTACAGAGAAATGGAATAGAGATCAGCATAAACATCATTTCTGCCCTTTTTATTTCTGATGAAAACCACATGTTGCATGTTGTACCACCATACAGTGAGACCTTCAGAGGTGGTGGTCCAGATTGCTGTACACAACGGTATCTCTAATACCCAGTAGCACATCCTCTTGCATTGATGCAAGCCTATATTCATCATGGCATACTATCGACAAGCTTATCAAGGCACTGTTAGTCCAGCTTATCCCACTCCTCAATGGTGATTTGGCATAGATCCCTCAGAGTGGTTGATGGGTCACGTTGTCCATAAACAGCCCTTTTCAATCTATCCCAGGCATGTTCAATAGGGTTCATATCTGGAGAACATGCTCGCCACTCTAGTCGAGTGATGTCATTATCCTGAAGGAAGTCATTCACGAGGTGTGCACGATGGGGGTGCAAATTGTCATCCATGAAGACGAATGCCTCGCCAATATGCTGGCGATATGGTTGCGCTATTGGTCAGACGATGGCATTCACATATCATACAGCTGTTACGGCGCCTTTCATGACCGCCAGCAGTGTACATCAGCCCCACATGATGCCACCCTAAAACAGCAGGGAACCTCCACTTTGTTGTACTCGCTGGACAGTGTGTCTAAGGTGTTCAGCCTGACCAGGTTGCCCCCAAACACATCTCCGGTTGAATGCATATGTGACACTCATCAGTGAAGAGAATGTGATGCCGGTCCTGAGCGGTCCATTTGGCATGTTGTTGGGCCCATCTGTACCAAGCTGCATGGTGTTGTGGTTGCAAAGATGGACCTCACTATGGACGTCGGTAGTGAAGCTGAACAACATGCAGACAATTGTACACAGTTTATGTCATAACACAACGTCCTTTGGCTGCACAAAAGCATTATTCAACATGGTAGCATTGCTGTCAGGGTTCCTCTGAGCTATAATCCATAGGTAGTGGTCATCCACTGCAGTAGTATCCCTTGGGCAGCCTGAGTGAGGTATGTCATCGACAGTTCCTGTCTATCTGTATCTCCTCCATGTCCAAACAACATCGCTTTGGTTCTCTCTGAGACACCTGGACACTTCCCTTGTTGAGAGTCCTTCCTGGCACAAAGTAACAATGCGGACATGATTGAACCATGGTATTGACTGTCTAGGCATGGTTGAACTACAGACAAGAGCTGTGTACCTCCTTCCTGGTGGAATGACTGGAAGTGATAGACTATCGTACCCCCTCCATCTAATAGTTGCTGCTCATGCATGGTTGTTTACATCCTTGGGCAGGTTTAGTGACATCTCTGAACAGTCAAAGGGACTGTGCCTGTGATACAGTATCACAGTCGACATCTATCTTCCAGAGTACTATGAGCCAGGGTGATGCAACACTTTTTTGGATGTGTGTATTTTGTTTCTGGTAAGTATGTAGGAATTTGGTAACAAACAAAATGTTCATGACATCTAATGACTGTCAACGTTACCAATTCACATACACAATATTTATTTATACACATTCCATGGTCAGATACAACTTAACCACTTGGCGTCTCAGAACACACTACCCAAGGTCCAGAGATACTGTTATTTGGCCCTCCCCCAAAGGCATGTACATTGCAGATACCATGATCATTGTGTCATGCAGAGACACTGTGATATCTTCAGGAAGATAGTGCTTGACATTGACTGTGATGGCAAAAGGGGTTGGGTCATGGCATGGGGTCAAAGGGGTGCTATTGTTCCCCAGCATCTCCACCAAAGTCCATGCTGGCTTCAGTCTATTGATGGACACAGTAATGAGTTTGCCGGCTAGCTTGATTTTGAATGTGTTGGGTCCCCATCCTAGTACTTTATACAATCCACTGTACACTGGGTGCAGTGCTGGCTTGATGGTGTCTGTGCATAGCATTACATGAGTGCAAGTCTGTAGGTTTTTGTGCACAAATACAGAGGGTGTTGTGTGATGTAACGGCGGTGGGACTCTGATGCTGAGTATCCATTCTCTGACCCGTTGTAAGAGGTCAGGGTGATCCTCGTTGCCCTTGTCCATTGTCCATGTGACGAATTCTGCTGGAAGCTAATTGCTTCACCATTGAGGCTCTTTGCTAGGTGTTGAGGTCTTCTTTGTGAGCTATTCTGATACCCAGCAGTACCCAGGGTAGGGCCTCTGACCATTCGTTATTGTGACACATCAGTGCTCTTTTTCAGTGTGCAATGCCCTCGTTCCATGAGGCTGTTTGACTGTGGATTGTAGGCTGTGGTATGGAATCGGTGGCAGCTGCAGAGGTAGCACAGTTGTTAGTGACTCAGGGCAGCCAAATCTCACTACCCATAGGTCGATCAAAGATCTCCCAACTGTCTCCACTGATAAGTCCCTGAGCAAAGTGGCCTCCACCCACTGAGTTGTTCGGTCAATGACCGATAGGATATAACAAAATCCATTAGATTTAAGTAGTGGCCCCACTATATCTATATGTGCATGGCAAAACCAGCCCTTCGGAACAGAGAAGCTCCCTAATGGTGGCTGGTCGTGTTGTCCTCTGGCAAGGAATGCATGCTCATGTCCAAGTGGCTCAATCTCTCTTCATAATTGGCCACACATAACACTCTGAAACTAGTTCTGTGGGGCACACTCCAGGGTGAGCTAAGTAATGGAGCAAATTGAATATTTTTTGACAATAGTTGGCAGGGATGGAAGGTCATTGCCACCCTGTTGACACATCGCACCAAACTAGTTTGTTGGTTCCGGACACTGAGCATTGTTGTAGTTGTAATCCCATGTTTCCACCTGACAAGAATTGTTCCAGGTCCGTATCTGTTGCCTGTCCATCCGCAAGGTTACCAAAATCCTGTTGAGTGGTCACGGCCGCTAGGTGGACAGGTAGTCTGCAACCATGTTGTCCACTCTGGGCACTTGGTGAACATCTGTTGGGATCTGTGAGATGTGGTCCAAGTGCCTAAACTTATGCTGTGTGGCATTGGAAGACGGGTTCTTTACTGCAGCAGCTAATGGTCGATGGTCTGTATAGATAATAAGTGGTCTCCCTTCAGTATCATCACAGAAGTAGTGCACTGCTTCATACATGGCCAGTAGTTCATGGTCAAAGGTTGACCACTTCCTTTGAGAGTCTGTCAGTTCCCTTGAGAAAAAATGGAGAGGTTGAGTCATCCCTGGCACTTCTTGCTGTAGTACAGTGCCTATCACTTGGTTGCTCACATCTAATGTAATGATAAGATGAGCATCTGGTGAAGGTAGTGTAAGGGTGACGGTGTGGGCTAGTTGAGCTTTAATGTTTCTGAATGCAGTTTACATCTCGGCTGTCCATGTTAGCTTCATCTTTCCCAATTTATTTTTCCCTGTAGAGCTTCTGTAATGGGAAGTAGTGTTTCAGCTGCATGGGGCAGGTGTTGCTGGTACAAAATTGACAATGCCGAGAAATTTACATAGTTCTTGGTAATTTGTGGTAGGGGGCCAGTTAGTAATCTGCTCAATTTTGTCCTCCGTGGGCTGCATGCCTGTTGCATCGACTAGGTGGCCAACAAACGTGATGCAAGGCTGTCACAGTTGGCATTTGTCAGTATTAATTTTTACCCTGTGTTGTGGCAGCTTGTTGTATACTCCATGCAGGTGTCATTCATGTTTCTCTGTGGATTTTGAGAATATAATTAAATCATTTAAATAGCAGTAACAGAGTGGCACATTGAGAAACAACCCATCAATGAAAGTTTGTCATGTCTGTATGGCATTTTCCAACCCAAATGGCATGAATAGAACTTCATGCAAACCGAATGGAGTGATAATGGCCTTTTTGTGAACGTCCTCCAGGGCCATAGCTATTTGGGAGTACGCTCTTTTATAGTCCAATGCGCTAAAGGTGGTTGCCCCTGACAACTTGTGTGCAAAATTCTGGATATTCGAGAGACCAGGTAACTACCTATAATTGTTCTGGCATTGGGGTACCAGTAGTCGCCACAGAGGCACTCTTTCTTTGGCCTTATAGTGATAGGTTATGCCCATTCACTGTCCGAAGGTCTGATTATACCATCCTGGAGAAATTCTTCTATGGCTGCCTGGGCCACCTTGAGTTTGTGGGGGGCTAGGCAGTGGGGGCAGTGGTGTAAGGATAATCCTGGAGTCGTATTAATTCTATGGACGGTGCCATCCGTAATATGCTAACTGTTTTGTTTGGTAGCGGTGGCCCAGGGGGCAGAATCGTGTTGTCTTATCTGTCCACTGGGGTGGCAGCCTTGTTGATGGGTAACCTGGTTACGAGAGCAGAAACACTGTTGCTATTTAACCTGCTCCTGAGAGATGCATCACTAAGTATAATAGGTACTGTACTAACTTGTGTATCCATGCTAGTGGTTGTACAGTTATCCCGTGGCTCTTGGGTGCACTGGGCCATCTGTAGTTGCTTGTCCAGTTCATGATGGCAGCTGCCTAGCTGCTCATTCTCTGTACATGTTTTGTTGTTCTCTTTGCAGATGATCTTTTCCTGGAGTTAACTGCACAGTGTTGCATCTTGTAATGCAAGATCCGCTGCAGTCTCCATGTCTAGCGGTGCAGGGAGATGGTCCGTGGTGAACAGCAGACCGTCACTGCAGACGCCTCCTATAGGGTGTTGCCTTGTAATAACAGAGCCCTGCTAGTATCCGGGATGAGGCAGTAATGATGGAGGAAGTCTGCTGTCCACTCCGAGCACTAGTTCCATCATTTCAGCCACAAAGAAAGTCCATGGACGTAGTGTGTGGTCATCTAGCCAGAGTGTCTCATGGGCTGTTCCCATTACCGGTTTTATTGTATCATTTGCCACTCAGAGCTGTATGGTTGAGGGCTTGTAATCTCCTGTGGTGAGATATGGGGTAGTGTGCTGATGTCTGTGCCCGTATCGACTAGCAGGTACTAGTGTAGCCGGCACATATAACAAACAGTTGTGCAACATCTGCCTGTGTTTGTGGCATGTTATGTGCTTTGGTATCTCCAGTAGAAAGTTGACTTGTTGTAGGGAGGCAGGCTGGTGTGCCAGTGTAGTTTGGGTAGGCACACAGCTGTCAGCAGTGGCGTGCATCGGTGACAAATCACACATGAAACCAGCAGTAGCCGCTCATCGTTTTGTTTTGGCTGGGCTGTGTTGTAGCAGCCCAGGTGTCGGCCATCTCCCTTGTTTCTTTATTTCCTGCAGGAGCTGGGTCCATGCACCATGATTGTTGTGGTGCTGCAGGGGTTGCATCCTGTAAGGTGGGTGGGGTCCACTTGCTGGGGGCGGAGGAGGTTGCCTCAGGTCTGTACACAGTGTTTTGTGCTGTGTCTGCCGCTGCTGCCCTCGTCTGTTGTGTACCGCATTCATTGCTGGTGCAGCAGTTGCAGATGGCTGTCCTGACGCTGATCAGTGTCCAGTGGTGTGTGAGCGCCAGCATCCTATCAGTCACTTGTAGACACATTTCCAATGGTGTGTCCCCATGTACTAGAAGTGCTATCTACATATGCTCTGGGAGCTTGACTAACCGTAGTTACCATAGAACCCAGTCTGGTAGTAGGTTGTTATCAATTTTCAGGCGCAGTTTGTGCCATAATGTTGATGTTGTGTAATTCCTCAACATCATCTCATTTATGGCAAGGTGAAGTTGTTGCTCTGGCATGTGTGACAATTGTTTCAATATTACTGACTTCATAGTCTCATACTTGTGTGCAGTCGGGTTATTTAGCAGTAGACTGCTGATGAGATCCGCTTGTTCACTGAGATGTTTGAGAGGTATTAACAGCTTGCTCTGCATAAAGCAAAGCACACTTCTGGTGAGTTTGTGTGAATGGGCGGCAGGTGGAGTTTGATAGATGGGGGTTGGTTTCCGTAGTGGTCATTTTCTGTTGTTCCCACTGAGTTGCCCCTGTGCACTAGTTGCATGGGGTTGCTCGGACTGACTTTGGTGGCCTGATGAGGTGTGGCCATTGTCTGTTGTACTTGTCGGCATGGTGTGGTGTGATATTCCGTTTGGAGCTGTGGTGCGACATGCGGCACAGCTTGCTGGGCAGTGATGTCACACCCGTGAAGTGGTGAGTGAAGTAAAACAGTCATGTTGTGCATCCATACCAGCACATAGTGAGCATCAGCGTATCCCGGTGCAAGCTGGGCTGTGGGAATTGGTGCAGCCGGCGGGTCCGTGACGTCACGACCAAGGTGTGCGATTTCACCCGCGTGATGTATGATGTATGAGAGCAAAAGCGGTGTGCACAAATATGCCATTCTGTTCAAAATCACTGTTAACCAGCCTCTCTGTCCCTGAGACCACCAAATACACTGACGTTCATGTTGTCACTGACTGTTCAGTGTTTGTTACGTAACTATGGTTGGTGTCCGTAATTAGCCTGTCAATGCCTGACATCTCAATAATGGTAGAGACACTAGGTTGTCAAGGAGACTTGCGAGTAGCACTTTTATTAGCTGAATGTATAGCAATTGGAATATTGCACTCGAGAATGGTGGGGTTGGCAGGGTAGCACCATTGTTCATTACCGTCAATCATCGTTGTCACTTCTTTATGTAGTCTGATGAGGTTAGTGTCCACATAAGCGCTCGTAGCACTACTTTCGGTGTTCAGTAAAGACACTGTGGTCGATAGAAGTTCAATATCATAGTCATTTTGTGTGCATTGATGTGACAATGGTTGCAATGTTGTGCATGTATTAAACCCAGAAGTATTGCAATTTCCATCTTGTAGTGGTGAAAAGTCAATAGATAAACACTCACAACACTTGCTGGCTGACCATTGGTGTTTGTAGGATCCACATTGGCAAGGTGTTGGATTCTCATGTTGGGTGGAGGCGGAGCAACGTGTCACACAAAAATGTCGTAGCACGGGGTCAACAATGTAGGAACTGGGTAACAAACACGATGTTCGTGATGTGTAATGACTGTCAACATCACCGATTCATATACACAATATTTATTTACACATGTTATATGGACAGATACAACTTAAAAACTTCGTGTCTCGGAACACACTACCCAAGGCTCAGAGATACTGCTTTTGCAACAATATTCTTGGGGAAGGAAGTCCATAGAGCTTGTGTCCCCACAAGTTTTTCACTAAAATCTGCTAGGCATGACTGGCACCAATTGTTAGCTACAGCACATATTCCTAGTGATTATAATGTACACACAACACACAAAATTTTGCATCACATCAGTTACAAGAGTTCCGGAACCTGTACAGAAAATTGGAATAGATATCAACATAAACATCATTTCCGCCCTTTTTATTGCTCATGAAAACCACACGTTGCATGTTGTACCACCATACAGTGAAACCTTCGGAAGTGGTGGTCCAGATTCCTGTACACACAGGTACCTCTAATACCCAGTGGCATGTCCTCTTCCAGTGATGCATGCCTGTATTCATTGTGGCATACTATCCACAAGTTCACCAAGGCACTATCAGTCCAGATTGTCCCACTCCTCAACGGCGATTCGACGTAGATCCCTCAGAGTGGTTGGTGGGTCACATCATCCATAAACAAACCCTTTTCAATCCATCCTAGACATTTTTGACAGGGTTCATGTCTGGAGAACATGCTGGACACTCTAGTCGAGCAATGTCATTATTCTGAAGGAAGTCATTCACAAGATGTGGATGATGGTGGCGCGAACTGACATCCATGAAGATGAATGCCTCGTCAATATGCTGCCAATATGATTGCGCTTTCGGTCAGAGGATGGCATTCACGTATCGTACAGCCATTACAGCGCCTTCCATGACCACAAGTGGTGTACATCGGTCCCACATAATGCCACCCCAAAACAGTAGGGAACCTCCACCTCGCTGCACTTGCTGGATGGTGTGTCTAAGCATTGAGCCTGACCGAGTTGCCTCCAAACATGTCTCTGATGATTGTCTGGTTGAAGGCATATGCAACACTCATTGGTGAAGAGAACGTGATGCCAGTCCTGAGCGGTCCATTCGGCATGTTGTTGGACCCACCTGTACTGTTCTGCATGGTGTTTTGGTTGCAAAGATGGACCTTACCATGGACATCGGGAGTGAAGTTGTGCATCATGCAGCCTTTTGCACACAGTTTGAGTCAAACACAATGTCCTGTGGCTGCACGAAAAGCATCATTCAACACGGTGGCATTCCTGTCAGGGTTTCTCTGATCCATAATCCTTAGATAGTGGTATTCACTGCAGTAGTTGACCTTGTGTGGCCTTAGTGAGGCATGTCATCGACAGTTCCTGTCTCTCTGTATCTTCTCCATGTCCAAACAACATCGCTTTGGTTCAGTCGAGATGCCTGGACACTTCCCTTGTTGAGAGCCCTTCTTGCCACAAAGGAACAATGTGGATGTGATCGAACTGCGGTATGGACCGTCTAGACGTGGTTGAACTACAGACAACACAAGCCATGTACCTCCTTCCAGATGGAATGACTGGAACTGATCTGCTGTCGGACCCCCTCTGTCTAAAAGACACTGCTCATGCATAGTTGTTTACATCTTTGGACAGGTTTAGTGACATATCTGAACAGTCAAAGTGACGGCAGGTTTAGTGGCATCTCTGAACAGTCAAAGGGACTATCTCGGTGATACAATATCCAAAGTCAACGTCTATCTTCAGGAGATCTGTTTTTTGTTTTGTGTATTCTTCATGATATATTGTGCTTTTACAGTTTGCTTATTCTGTTATAGCACATAGTTTTTTTCTTCTTTCTACATCACCGTTTTTCCTAAATATTTAAATTTGCTATGATTTTGAAGTACTATTCTCCTACTGTATTTACAAGTGGTGAGTTAGTTAACATAACTTCTGTTTTTCCAAAGCATATTCTGAGACCAATTTTCTGCACTATTTAACATGTTCAGTTTCCTTATTATTATTGGAAGAAGACCAAGATCACGAACAAATTTCAGACAGTTAAAATTTGTGGTGACTTTGGATTTTCCAGTTTTGAAGTTCTCTGGGTTACCTTGTATTATTGCCAATTTGGTGTATTGATGTAATGAGCAACAGAAACTGAGTCATGACATCTTCTGGCAACCATGAAGGAATGTTTGCATTAATGTGCTCCTGTGTGGATTTATTACGAAATTCATGTGTTAACAATGTGAGGCCTTATGGTGCAATCTACTTAATTTTCAGTGCACTAAATGGGAGTTGTTTACATCTTTGGACAGGTTTAGTGACATCTCTGAACAGTCAAAGGGACTGATGCCAGAACTTCTTCAGTTACAAATCAAATTTAGTACCTTGGCCTACCATTATAATCTTCAATTTTAGTGCTAATATGATCAGATGAGCAAGTAAATTGATGATTTTGAGCCACTGGTTGATTAAACGAACAAAATTCTTGAAATGTATGTCTGTTTTTACATTCCCCAGATTAGATATTACATTCAAATTCATTAAGCACTCTCATATAGCTGTCCTTAGATTTCTTTCTGGCTACATTCAGCTTTTGTTTATCAGCAAGATTTCAGTTTTATGTGAATCTCTTTAACACTTCTCAACTTAAATTCTGAGTCATTCAGATAAAGACTAATCATTATTACTACGTTGTCAGTCATGTTGCCAGTATAATCACCCACATCATGGATTTGAATCTGTGTATTCGTCCCTCTTTCTTTCTCCCTCCCTTCCCATCCCTCTCCCTCTCCCTCCCTCATTCCTCCCCCTCTCCCCCTCCCTCCCTCTCTCTCTCTCTCTCTCTCTCTCTCTCTCTCTCACACACACACACACACACACACACACACACACACACACACACACAAAGAAATGCACGAACATTTTCTTTTATGTTACTATATCTAATACTGACAAAAGTGATAAAGGTTAATACTGAAAATAAGCCGATTTAGAATTTTAATCTTTCTGTAGCTAGTACCACTCACACCCTCTTAGTGAATGACAATCTAAAGTAGTGTTTGAGTTAATAAGAAATTTCTTTTGATATGCAGTAATTTTAATTATGTATTGTTTTCCCTAAAGAGTAATGTACAGCACGTATAGCTCTTTTTTGTTAAAACTGTTTACATATGTATGTAGGAATGGTAAAATGGGTATTAGTCAGTTTTTTATGATTGTACTTTTATCATCACTGATAATGGTTGTATATTTCAGATGACAAGGAATATGATGTATTCATCTGCTATGATGAACAAGATTCTGATTTTGCACTAGATGTTTTAGTTGCTACACTGGAGACTTCATATGGTTACAAATGCTTTGCTTTTCAGCGTGACAGTCTAGCTGGTGACTGTAAGTAGCAAGTGTATTTATAGATATTAGCAGGCCTATATTTTAAAATATGAACACAATAATTTTAATCACATATGTTTCATAATCACCGAATGCTAAATGTCACGTGACATAAATATACGCATAAGACTCGCTAAGTGGCAAAAATTTATTCTTTGTTGTCCGTAATAAACGATAACCATCTTTTTCGTAGTTGATAAAATTTGTGGACCAAGACAAAAGGCCATACCAAATGACCAGAGAAAGACTTGTCAAGTAACCTTACATGGAAAAGAAAAAAATGACAAAATTGTATACATTAAAAATGGGCCATTCTTTGCCTGTAATGAAAGAGGCTTCAAAATTGTACAACATTGGATACAAGTGGTTTTGTCAACAGAAAAAACAGGTGCTGGAAAAGAGAGAAATACGAAGTGTAGAGTCATTTATTCTAGAATGAATGCTCAACTATGAGTTATTTCACTCTTTGATATAATATATAAATATGTTTTTTGTCAATATAATAACTACAGTAACACACAAATTATGTTAATGTGTGTCGATGAAAGACCATTGCTTCAGCAGGAATGAAGAAGAAATAGAGAGAGAGAGAGAAACATTTTGAAGAGAAATGTCATGAAGTATTTTGGGGGATGCACAAAACACAGGACAGAATGAAATTCAAATTAAAAACATGTTGCTTTATAATAGCCTGTTGATTGATCTCCTGGTCAGTTCTTGAGGTAGAAACCACATATTTCAAATACAGCTTCTTCAGAAACAAGCCCTATTGCTGTTTTTGTGTTTGAGGAGTGATGAATGAGCAAAGAGCAAATATATGTAGTAACAGTTCTTATTTCAAATACACAGTTTGCTATTACTATTGCTGTTTCTAGTCACAGAACCCCAACACTGAAAAATATGCTTGCATTTTGTAGCATTTCCAGCCCTGTGCAACCTGCCTACCACTTACTGCTTATATTATGCCCTATTCTTCCTTCAGGTTACTTAATTCAGCCTGACTGCATCTTTTTTTGAAGGTTCATAGTTGATTCATTTGTTATCAGAGTTAGTGTGATGTTTAGAGTGAAATTGTTAGGTATGTTTCTCCTGTATAACAACTTAGAAATATTTTATGATATTAACTGAAAAGCAACATTCGCTCTAATGTAATTTCACTTTCATTGCCACGTGTGTGCTGCTGACCTCCCTATGAAGAAGAATGTCCATTGTGGTGCAGTTACTTTTGAATGACAGTAAAGGAGCTATTAGTATAAACTGTCTCAGTATGTCATTTTAACTACAAGCTGCCATTAATAATTGTCTCATTATTTTATTATTAGATGCCAATGGCATGCTAAAATTATTGTAAGTAAATAATGTAATTAGTAAGAAAACCAGTACTTTGAAAAAGTTGGTACTTGTCTAGCTATTCAATTACTTTTTAACAGATACTGCCACTTCATAGTTTTGTGGCATATAAATTATGATGTTTCTCTTTCATTTTATTATTCAAAATGTTTTTCAAGACATTTCATTTGGAATTAATCCAACAGTAAATGTTTCTAAAATTCCTAAATTGTTACTATTTTTTAGATTAAATAGCAGTTGCAGTTGCATTATTGTTTGTCTGCCTTCACATTGTACATGAATCACCAACCAATGATGGTTCATTCTCATTTACATAAATACATTTTAATGAGAATACTTTAATATTTTAAATACCGAATACAATATGCCATCCCATAATTTGCCTACTGTTTTAGTCCAGTTAGGATTTAATGCAAGGAAATATTTCGAAGTAAGCTATTAAGAAGATTTACATTAATAAATAATTTAAGGAGGTAAAAGGTCTACAAGTAAAAAAATGCTGAATTGTCAATAAAAAACTGAGAATTTTGCTACCTTTCAGATTAATCAGAGCGTGCGCGCGCATGTGTGCACACACACATACATCTATGTGATACAAAGCTGGGTTTGTTGGGTAGGATCCAGATGGAACGTGCTGTGAAGCAGCCTTTGAAATCCAACACCAGACTCTGAATTACATATGTAGGAGGTGCCCTAGAAACATATCCTTCAATTGCATAATCCTCCTGATCTCGTTCTCTGCTAACCCGCACTCCATACTCATCTCAGATTTGCACAATGCCTGTAACTTCTCATCCTGCTCCCTACACCCTCTTCTCTATAGTCTCCCTCTTGCTTCGTTCTATCTTCTTCCAACACCCATCCCCCAAAATGCACTCCTCCATGTCATCATATCTTGTGCAAAACTCCTCCTGCCTGCAAGTAGAACGAGTTTACTACCAAGTGCAACATTCCTATTCCAAGCACCTGCTACCTCTCCCTCCCAGCCACCCACCACATTTCCCCAACCCTTCCTCCCTCCCTCTCTCTGCTTTCCTCTCTTCCTATGTGCACTCAACCCAACACAACCCTTCACCTTAGTTGTGTTGCAGTAATGGTACAATGTTGTGAGCCAGGACAATGTAGCTGTACAGGTGTGTGTATGTGTGTGTGAATTTTTGTGGGAGGAGGGGGCAGGGGGGATGGGAGGGGTGTAAATTCTAGCTCTGAAGAAGCATTCACCTGAAAGCTAGCCAAGTTCTCATCTTGTTCATGTGACGATCGGTGACTTAGCACCTCAACTTATTTGGTGATTTCTTACCAAGGTCTTTCCATAACCATGAGAAAATTTACATTATTTTTATTTGTTACAGTGATCCCTGAGACATATGCAAATGCTGTCAAAAAGAGTCGCAGATTTCTTATGGTACTATCACCAGCACTTGCGGCAAACAACTGGTGCATTTATGCCCTTTATATTGCAATAGAAGCATTACTTAATCTCCATTCTAAAATAATTTGCGTAGAACTGCAGGTAAGTAGGTAAGTGATGAGATAGCCTACCATATTCTCACAGAATTTAGATTTTCTGCATGACAATAGACCTAGATTGAAGGCACAAACTTGACTGCCATTTATTGAAGAAGTAATAGGTTAAAAGTCAATATTCACACTTAATCTTTCATTAGTATGAGTCTACGTATCATAACTATCATGTAACAAATCTTGTTCATGGAATACTCACCAAAAATTCCTCTTTAAAAAGTGATTTCTTATTGTGAGCCCTGTTCTTGACTTACAGATTAGTAAAGTGTGGTACAATGCTGCCATGCCTCAGATATTTTCTGCCATACATATGGAATTGCAAATGTGACTTGACATTGTGCTATTTGGGTGAAGTTGTTACCTGCTACTGATTGTTGACAGCTGAACATAAGTTCACTTCATCTCTATCAAATTTCCTGAAATACAGGGTGTTTCAAGGTCCCATCAACAAACTTCGAGTGACAGTATGTTGCACACAGAGAATTTTTTTAAAGATTATATTGAAAATACATCTTTTTGTCTCAGTGTTTCTGAACAGTGGTCATCAGTGAGACAAAGAGTTGTTCTGTTCCTAAACCTGGACTGTGCCTTGTCATTTGTCTGTAAATGGTTCATTCAGGATCCATTTAGGATTAAAACTGTTTTAACTTCTCAGGTCTAGTTATATTCTATGATGAGGTCAGGGGAAGAATAGATGATGTCCATACACAGTACCCTTGATGCAGATTAACAATACCTATGAGAAAAGAAGTTGCCATCATGAATATATTGGCAGTGGAAGGCATGATGTGTCAGCCACAGTTCATGTAATCATCTGGAGGGTATTGCAGGATTACAGTCTACACATATACCACCTTCAGAAAATGCAAATACAAGAACTATCCAATTTTGCATCCCATATAGAATTTTTTTCACTGGTGTCATCATCAAAATGCCATTCACATACAGACATGTTATTCACAGATGAGGCTTGTCTTATGCCTGCCAGTTATTTTAATGATCAGTTTCCTGACTTACTTGAACATATATCATTGCCTAAAAGATTACATCCATGACAACATACAGTGTGTGGTGGAGAGTATTTCCTGCCTTCCTGTTCCTTGTATGAATAGTTCATGTGTAGAATGAGTGTCAGTAAGGGTCCAGGGAGTTAAAAAATTTCTCTGATTTTACCAACATGACATTTTAAAAGATTTATGTGGGAGGAAGTAGCATGTGGCTTCACTTTTCTTGAAAAGTGTGTGTTCTCAGAATTTCTTCATGACACATCTCCGTGGTGCTCATGCTCCTACTAAATCAGCCCATGACAAAACATATTGTTCCTCTCTGGACCATCTCTGTATTCTCTATTAACCCTACATGGTAACATCCCTAGACTAATGAGCAATACTCAAGAATCAGTCAAATGACGAATGTTTGTGTTATGATTGGCTCTCAGTTTCTGAAGATTCTTCCAATAGCTATTCATTAATAATGGGCCTTTCCACCTATTTGAGCATAATGTGTTACATTTGTTTATCCAGGTATTTCTATATTTTATTCCATATTTCAGGAATTACAACTTCACTATACACAACATCATTATATGTGAACATTCTCAGAACTTCTGCCATTATCCAGTGGACTATTTATATACATTATGAGCATTTGTGTTCTGTAACACTCTCTTGTAGTATGGCCAAGGTCACTTTCATATCTGCTTGTTTCTCTCCATTGATTGTGATGTGCTAAGTTTTAGGTGCTGGAAATCCTCAGTCCAATCAGATACCTGCTCTTATATTCAGTATTTTGTTCTCTAGTCAACAGTGTGGAACTGTATTGAACACATTCCGAAAGTCAAGGAATATGGCATGAAACTGGGTACCATTGTTTACTATTTTTTGGATCTCATACATGAACATAATGAGCTGAGTTTCACAATAGTGTTCGCAGAATCCATATTGATTCATACAGATAAGATTCTCAATCTCCAAAAAGGTACTAATGTGTGAGCATAAAATGGAGTATTAGGGTTAGGATTACATTTACATCTATACTCTGCAAGCCACTGTACAGTGCATGGCAGAGGTTACTTCACACCAATATAATAAATTTTCTCTCCTGTTCCATTTGCATGCTGCAGTAAGTGGAAATGCATCTATACACAACCTAATCTTCCTTGTCTTTGTCTCTTGATCTATATGTGAGAAATATAGTGGTGGCAGCACAACGGTTACACAGTCTTCTTTGAATACAAGTTCTATAAATTTGCTTAACATAATGATGTGGCAACTACATCATCTTTCTTCCAAAAATTCTCATTTCTGAGCATTTCTGTTACACTTAAATATGGGCTGTACTGACTTGCTATCATCCAAGCAGCTTATTTTTGAATTTGTTCAATGTCTGTTGTCATGCCTAGTTGATAATGACTCCAAATTCTGTAACAGTACTGTAGAAGTAGTTGTACTAGTGTTTTGTGTGTAATTTCTTTACAGGTGCGTTGCTCTTTCCCACACCAATCCGAACCTTCCCTAATACTAATTTAATGTGAACATCACATTCCATATTGCTTCATGGTATTACCTCTAAATACTTATAAAGGGTGATAAAAGTAGCCTGTGTCAGCACAAAAGAAATGCAGTGAAATTACAAAAATTAAGAGAAAAAAAGAACTTACCATTTATTTACAATGAAAAATACAGTAAAAAATATGTTTATAGAAGATGCTGAAAGTGAACCCCTGGAACATCAATACACAGCTGCACACATCTAAGCATATTCAGATACACTTGGTGTAAAGTTCACATATCGTTGGCGGCAACTTTATGGCTGACGTCTTTCAGTTCTTGTATTGTATGTGGATTTCTTTCATAGACTATGTTCTTCTAGTGGCCCCACAGGAAAAAATAACATGTTGTTAGATCCAACGAATCTGGTACCCATAAATGTTTGCTGACAGTTCGTCCCTCAATGAGGAAGACATCAAGAACTCATTTCAGGAATACCTCAGATGTGTGGCATGTTGTCCATCTTGCTGGAGGAAGCAGTATCGCCATTCATATTCAGTGAGATGAGCAGAAAATGTATCAAAATTTTCCATATGTGCAACAGAGTTGAGGGTAGTGTCAAAAAATATCGGTCTAATGATGCATGTTCTTGTTCCACCACACTAAATGCCAACATTTTTTTCATCATATAGTGGTTGCTGACATGCTATGTTAGGGTTCTCTGTTGCCCAGTATCTTTATGTTCTACAGGTATGAACTCTCATGACCAGAAAGATGAAACACGCTTCATCACTCATGATGTAATGAAAAGGGTCTAACAAACCATCATTTATGTTATTCAAAAGCCAAGAGTAGTAATCTACACTTTTCTGACTGTCACCCTGCTGTAACTGCTGCACAACAATCACACGATATCACTTCAAATTAAGACTTTTCAATAACCATTGGCAACTCCTCATACTTATACGATCCTTTTGGGCCAATTTACCTGTAGACTCTTTGGGTTCTGAATAATTCTGTGGTGAATGTCTGCAATAACTTCTGGTGTGTGAACTAAAGGAATTCTCTGTTGTTTTCAATTTTTGCACACATCCATAGATGCCCCAGTTTTTATACAGACTCTGTATTGCTCTATTTGTTGGTAGTCTACTATCTGGATAACTGACCCCAAACATTTCATGTTTCCTTAACTGAACCTGTTTTTACATATGCTTCCACAATTTCAATTCTTTCTTCTATCGAGAAAGTCATTTTTCAGACCGCAGAGATAAATGTCTAACTTCACTGATGAAATAAACTGAAATGTTTACAGAAGAATGCTAAGAATTGATTATTGCACAAAACTGTTAATTGTAGTAGCCGTTTATTTCAAAAGTCAAAATATTGCATTCGCATTAAGGGAAGGTGAGCTACTTTTAACTGCACCATCCTGTACAATGCAAAATGCTCGATACATTCACTGCTGATTATGTGATCATAACTGGGTACGTTTGGTTTCTTTCTCTTTCAGATAAACATTATCTTATATTTATCCACAACTAAAAAGAGGTGGCACTCATTGCACCAAGTGGAAATTTTGTCCAACTCTCTCTGCATATCCTACAATCATCCAAATACCTGTAAAATATTCATTTTCATTGAACATTCACCATCCAGTGAAGCATACTAGGTTCTATTAGTCAAATATTCATTGAGCCAGTCACATATTTGCGAAGATACTATGTATGATCATATCATTGTTAGTAGCTGAGAATGCGCTTGGATGTTGAACATATTTCATAAATCTAAGAATACAGGCTTGCAAGATGTGTGTGAATAAAGCAAGCTGTGTTTTCCTGAATCTGTGCTTATTCTTTGAGAGAGGCTTGTCCTACAGGAACATTGTAATGTGTGTGCATAGAATAAGCTGCAGGATCTTTCTATGGATGGACATCAGTGATATTTGTCTCTAATTAAATGCATTTGATCTTTTATACTTTTTGTAAACACGAGTGACCTACACTCATTTCTGTCTGTCTCAACACAAGATGGATCCATGAGAGACTGAGTGGAAGTTTTGGACCCCCTCATTCTGTCATCTGAAAAGTCCACCTGTTGTCACTTAGTGGATGTCCAGTTGGGGTACTGATGTACAAATTCCAGCCTTCGTTGCCAATGAACAGCAGTCAGCATGGATGCATGTACCATGCTCCTGCTGTCGCAGTGCATAAACATCAATGCTGGAAATGACTTGATTGATCTGTACGGTCAGTTGCTCAACATTTGCACAACGCCACAGACATCATTCCCCCTTGTCATTTATAGCCCATGGTACAACAACGTTGCCTTGGAGCCACGATAGCACAATTTTGCCATGCACAGCGTACTTTAACCACTGTGGCATGCTAAAAATTTTCAAGCATAGCCATTTTGGAAATGCTTCCATCCTTGGCCTGAAAGTCAATAATCATGTCCTTTTGGACGTCAGATCAATCATTCCATTCCCACATGCGTTTCACTGCTAATGTTGCCAGCTGCTGTCTGTGAGTGGTTATTGTTCGCTGTCGACAAACATAGGCAGTGGTCACATCAATGTGACTGGACCATGTACAAATGCACTTTTTCCCCAATATTTGGCCACAAAAAATTAACAAGCAGCTTTACCTGCGTGGCCATGCAAATAACAGTACATATTCACATCAAAGAAACTTCAGCTATAGTATTCATTTCTTAGCTCAAAATGGAGTAATGATACTGCTAATGTTTGGAAATTAACCATTGTTTATGAGGTAACAATGTAACCCTCTTTGATTGTTCAATGTTATTATACTCACAGTTCTCATATTTCATGTGAAAGGGTAGACACAATTTTTCCCTAACACAAGGGGGAAATTTAGTTTGCACCAGTGTGTGTTAACCTTGCAAGTAAAACGTCAACAGACTCCAGAATTTGGTGCAGTTATGATGCAAACTTCAAACTCGAGGTTACTTGTTACATGAAAAGTGCATCTCATAAAGAAAATGGCAAAAATTATGGTTTGGACCAATCTAATGCATGGTATTGATTGCATCTGAAATGAGCTGCACACTGCAAGGAGGTCTTACAGAGGGTTAAATGCCAGGAAATATTCTGAACTAAGTTCAAGGCTGTGGCTTGGATGGTAGCTAAACACTTTGGGAGATGAGTAATAACAATACCGATAGTGATGAATCATAACACAGACAGAGTTCTGGAGGAGTATCAGTTGGCTCACAGATTAACACTTAGATATGGCCCCCGTACCCAACAAAATACTTCATTAGCACAGAGACTGATATGAAATTTTGCAGAGAAGCTCACCAACTTCTTTTGTAGCTGAGCAATACAACAGTGAGTTATAAATGGAACAACAATACCAGAAAAGAAAGTTGCTACTCATCATATAGCAGAGATGCTGAGTCGCGATAGGCACAACAAAAAGATTCCACAATTAATTACTAGGAACAACTGGAGATGAGAAACAAAGAATTCCCGTTATGTTAGATGTTACTGCAGATGTAAAACTTTGCCCAAGGAAACTTTCCCCAAGGGGTTAGTGATCCATTGCCAATAAAAAAAGACTGGATGGCAACAGAATTAATGATGGACTGCCTAGCTACTGTTTCAAATCATAGCCTTGTTGCACTATTCAATAAGAGAGCTATGTCAGTGCTGGATGCCTTTAAAGGTCACCTCACACCTGAATAAAAGAGTGAATGCAGATCTAATTTTTGATACCTACAGTATGACATCAAAATTGTGAGGGCTTGATGCTGTTATGAACAAGCTATTTAAAGACTGTCCATAAAAACATAACTGCAATCACTGAACCTTACATGTGATTGGATTCTCATCATCAAAAGGTTTGATACTGGTAATGAAGTTAATAGCGACACCTGTGAAGACTATGATTATAAGGCTGGTATTTGTATGTAATTTATCTACATTACAACATAAATACGTG
Source organism: Schistocerca cancellata (assembly GCF_023864275.1). Lineage (NCBI taxonomy): Eukaryota > Metazoa > Arthropoda > Insecta > Orthoptera > Acrididae > Schistocerca > Schistocerca cancellata. The sequence goes on from NC_064627.1 coordinate 428,246,420, forward strand.
ATCAAATGTGACCATATTGTGAACAGTTTTTGTAAAAGTCTCATGTGACATGATGTTTTTCCTTGGAGTTTTCCTCTGTTCCCCCTCAATATTAAAGGTGCAGCTTACACTCAGGTGTGCCTTATATGCAAGCCAATGCAGTAAAAGTTACCAGTTCATCCTTTAAGTAACCTGGTAGTGACTGTTTTTCTCAGTTCACTTTAGACCTCACTAGACATAATGGTTTTCCTTGTTGCCATAAACACTCGTTCTCATAGACAGTCTACTCTATAATTGTGATATATGTTCCATGTGTTGTCACATATTCCCCAAATCTCTACTCTGGAATTCTCGAACTTCCAGTCCCTACTAGGATGTGGGGGTGACAGTTGTGTATGACACAGCCGAGGTCTGCAACTCCTCTGTGAATACTCTGGCAGTTGACAACTAATATTCTCACTCTCCAATCAGTTGAAATAATTTGTTTAACTGATGCTGGTGTTTCCATTGGGTCTCAAGAGTTTCATCTAAAATATATACACACACATATTCTACACAAACCCTGACATACCATAGGATTTGGCTGTTTGGTTGTCACAACACATCTGTTATTGTTACCACACAAGCACTCTTGGTGTACTACAATGTCAAGCAAAAAATCTCCCTTCCCTTAACAGGAACAAAATCTTAAGTTATTAATCCTCACTCCTAAAAGCAAGTCTCTGAATGCTGTATAGTTATTGCGTTTAAGTCTCTGAGAGTTATAAAGCCATGTGGTGCAATTTTAGTGTCACATTAGCCATTGATATTTGTCTTCAAATTTTGGCTCTTCATTTCAGACTTGTTCATATCTATTAATAGTAGCAGCTTGATTATAGCTGACTGAAATCAATATCTTTTATCTTGACAAATTAAAATTTTTCTTTCTCAGTTATTTCAGAGAGATAAGACACAAAAATACTGTTGTTGGCCATCATACTCTGTAACTACAATTTCAAACACTTTGTGACGAAAGGAAAATTTGCTTGAGAAAACTATAAAATTGCAGAAAGACAGAATTGCTTGCCAGTACTTACCTTCAATAGCAAAAATGCTAAGTACTGCCAATAGACACATATAAAAGTAATGGTACCTATTGAATCCTAGTTTTCCGAAGTGAGAAAGGAAATACCAGTTCTTTCTACTTTTATGTTTCTAATGGCCAGGGTTAGTTTAAAGTCTGAGTGACACAAGCCACCACATGGGGTGCCGAGCTCAGAGGAGCACCAGAAGTACCACAACGGTAAGATTTCTATACAAGACATATCACAGTTAGTATCAGCCACTTGGGATGTATAGCTACACAGTGTGCTTCACAATTAGTAGTGGGAAAAGGGGATGGAAAAATGTTCTTGAATTGGCCATACTAATGGCAGTACTTAAGAGTTTTGCCTTGTGGAGTTAAGAATGCTGAAATGTTGATGTGATCAAAGAACAAAAAGTTTGGTTTTGATCTTAGATGGATGGGTTCAAGCACTTCTGAGAGACACTGTTAGGAGTACCACTTCCGAATAATGAGTTCCTGAGAGCTAACTGCTACATATTTTATTGTTCTTTATTGTAGACACAAGACATATTAAATTCAGCTGATACAAATGAGGATCTATAAAGATGCAGCAAATATATCATGTAAAAAGAGAATACAGATATCTAAAAAATGAGATTGTAAAAAAGTACAAACTGGTAAACACAGAATGACTGTAGGAAAGATATCTACATCTACCTACATACTCAGAAATATACTGTGAATTGCGTGACAGAGGGTAGTTAACATGATACCACATGCTAGGGTTTCTTCCCATCTTTATCACATATGGTGCATGCGAAGACTGATTCTTTAAAAGTCTCTGTGCATGCTGTAATTACAGTAGTCTAATTTCATCTTCACAGTCACTCCAAATTCAGTTAAAGTAATTAATGACTCCAGGACAAACATTTTTAACAATAATTGATAAGAGACAAATTGGGATGAAATTTTTAACTAACCAAATGCTGACAAAAAGTTTAATCTACTCCATGATAAACTTATATTGTTATTTGGAAATAGCTTTCCTTATAAACTAATCAACAAGGACATTAAACAGTTATGTAAAAAACATAGATCACTAGAGAAATTCAACTATCTTGTGAAAGGAAAAGGGAAATTTATATGTTGCAAGAATATGTACATTATGTCAGAATGCAGTCACTCTGTCAACATACTTAACTTCATTTGGAATGTAGTGAAATGAGATACTGCAACTTCATTTGGAATGTAGTGAAATGAGATACTGCAACAGGCCACAGACCTAGGATAATATCACTACTGATTTAAATGGAAGGGAATGATCAGTCAGGAAGCAGGTCTGTTTAATAATACTATAGGTACGAGTGATGCAATACTGCGAGAAGAATTTGGCACAGTACTGACAAACCTCACTAGAAACCAGACACCTGAAGTTGAAAACATTTCATCAGAAATATTAAAATCTTTGGGAAGACTAACTGTTTCACCTCATGCACAGGATATATAAGACAGGTGAAATACCCTCCGACTTCAAGAATATATTAATCTCCATATCTAAGAAGCCAGATGAATTACCAAACATCACATTAATAAGATGTGGTTGCCAAATTATAACATGAATAGTCTACAGAAGAATAGAATGACTGATAGAAGCTAATCTGGTAGAAAGTAAGTTCGGTTTTGTGGAAATGTGTCAATATGTGATGCAATATAGACCCTTCAGTTTATTTAGAAAATAGGCTGAAGAAAGACGAACTCACATTTATAACATTTGTAGATTTATAAAAAGATTTTGGCAATGTTGACTGGAAGACACTGTCTGATATTCTGAAATCATCTGGGATAAAATATAGTGAGTGAAAAGTTACCTACAAATTATGCAGAAACTAGACTGCAATTATAAGAGTTGATAGATATTGAAGGATGGCAGTAGTCGAGAATGGAGTGAGGCGAGGTGTAGAGCGCATACTGTTTTTTTGACTACATTGATCACTGCTCAGTACTTCAGTGTCCCACTTCATTGCACTTCCTGATGATTCTCTCAAATTTCAGTCTATTGCCATGATTACTAAATTGTGATCTGAGTCTACTCTTGTTCCTAGTAAGTTTTACAATCCAAAATCTGACTTTGGGAGCTCTGGCTCACCATGATGTAATCTGCCTGTTATCTTTCTGTGTCCCTGGCCTTTTCAAAGTATATCTTTTCCTCTTGCAATATTTTAACTATGTATTGTCAAAACTGACTGAAATTTATTGCAGAACTCAATGATTCTTTCTCCCTCAGATCTGTCTTTTATTTCTCTCTATATTACAGCATTTAGTTTAGCGTGATTGTTAGACTTTCATCTCTGCTTACATGCTGAATTACCTATTTATTTTCCTCATATATTCTCTGTCTCCTGCTTGTGATGTTGGAATATTGATACAAGATGTAGTTGTTGGTGTTGGTTTGGTTTTGATTATGATGAGTATAATCCTGCAGCAGAACTGTTCACATTACCTCACTCTTTGCCCTACCCTCCTACTTACAACGAATCCTACTCTTGTTACACCATTTTCTGGTGCTGTTGATATCATCCTATATTCAACTGACCATGTATCTATTTTTTTCCATTTCACTTCACTGGCATAAAATGGATGTATTTTGCAGTAGTTATGCACAGAGATAAAGCCGTGTGCTCAGGACAGACTGGTATAGAGGGTGACATCAATCCAGTCTTGAGACTGAAGACTTCAATAACAATATAGTGAATGTAAACACCTACCATTCTCATCTTAGACAGAACAGGATTTTCAGACCACCTGTTTTACCATTTCTTTGGAACATCACAGTAAGAAAGATAAGTTTTATCATCCATGTTATTCACACAAAGAGCTGGAGTACTTTCAAAATTTCTGAGCGGTTCTTTCAGCCTAAGTCCAGATGAGATGTGTCATCTGCTTCTCTGTTAAGGAGTGTGGATTGGTAAAGAAGAAAACTTATTTACTTTAATGTGGTCTTTTTAACAGCCGAGGTATGTATTCAGACAGCCTTTCTAATAGTAGGAGATGTGTATTCCAGCGGGTCCAGGGATGTCTTTTCCTGGTGCAAGACACACTTTGCTCTTCCTTCCTACTTTCTGTTTTGCAACTACATTCACTTCAGTAACCTTTCCAATGATACAGTGCAGCTCTGTTGTAGTGGCCGCCACTGGAGTTTGTTGAGCATCTCTGTGACACTCTCATGTTTCATAAATGGTCACATGATTAAATGTGCTGCTCTTCATTGGATCTACTGGTAGTCCTATTTGGTAAGGATCCCAGAGTGATAAAAAATACCCCAGAATCAGTTGAGAAAGTGTTTTGTAAGCCACTTTTTTCCTGGATGAGTTAAATTCCCTTTAGATTCTTACAATGACTCTCAGCCTGGCATCTCATTTTCCTACAATTAGTATTATGTAATCACACCACTTCAGGTAGGTACAGATGATTACACCTAGGTCTTTTATGGTTGTTACTGTTTCCAGTAAGCTTTCACCAAAAGTGCAATCGAACAGTAATGGATCTCTTTTCCTATTTGCACACAATATGTTGCATTTATTTACACTCATGGACAACTGCCAGTCTCTACATCAGTCATCATTCCCCTACATGTCTTCCTATTTTTGCTACAGTCTTCTGGTGTTGCATCCTTTCTACAGTTTCACAATATGTACAATATACAATATAATATACAGCCTCTTCCAAGATATGAAAATAATTCCTTAGACATCAACCAACTATTAGTTGTCATCAAAAACTGTAGTTTGAAACTATTCAACACTCTTTTTTTTTCTTTTGTGGTGGCATGTATTGCTCCTGATGGACCAACAGCTATGACAAAGCTGATACTGACAGCTAGCATCCTTGTATAAAAAGACCTTCTCATATACAGAAGTATGTTGTGAACTGTTCTCATGGAGTTTCATAGTACAGTACATGATTTTCCATAGTATTCTTTGAATATAATGAACATTCCTTTTTTTATTCTGTCTCTGATAAAAACAATAGTATCTTATTTGCATCAGTTTCAATATTTAATAACAATTTTATGTATTATACTAACAGTGTTTTGTTTCTGCCTTAGAATATTTGCTGGGATGTGACGCTCAGCAACACTAACATAAATGATACCACACTGAAGCATGTCCTCAATGTAATAAAGAAAATACGCTGGAAGCCAGGATGCACACCACTGGGTGAATCTCCTATTGATGTAAGTTTGCATGGTATGGAATTGTATGGAAAAGGTTCACAAGAATTCTGGAAAAGGCTAAGATTACATCTGCCACCAAGAAGAATGCTTCATAATGCAGCAAATCATGAAATTGTACAAACAAACTTTTCACCTCAAGCATCAACACTCACATTAATAAATCACAGTGCTTGAAAAATGGCAATGTATTTATTAGTGCCGCCATCTATCAAAACCTTAAGTGGATTGTATTAATTCAGCTGTGTCAGTAACACGAAAGTATACACACATACTGCACAGAAAAACTTTTTGTTTTCATTGTATTTTCCATTGTCCATTGAAAATTCTTCAGTGTATGTGCCCCCTTCTTTTTACAGGACTTCAAATTACATGAATGAAACAGAAATTATGTGATATTTCAGTGCAGTAGGAGGCTACAAAGCCCTTTGTCTTCATACTCTACAACACATGCAGCACAATCTCATGTATTCAAGGAAAATGGCTTTTCTGTCAAGTTTATTTACATGAATGAATAAATACATTTTATGGAAGAATGAGGTTTTTCTTTAATCCTATAATTATACTAAAAAATACTGAACAAAATAACAATGATACAGAATTACAAACATCTATCACAAAACATTACATATAATTTTATCAAACAACATATTTTGGGGTTTTTCTCTTTAAATCAAGATATTTACATGCATAATTTTACCAGAGCAACCAACCTGACCCCAAGTATTAATGTATCTCTGCAAATTTTCTATAATGCCATTTTAAATGTTTTAGTAGCAGAAATGAAACATGCAAATACTATAGTTCTACAATGGAGTCCATAAGCTAAAAAGACTCTTAACACATCAAAATAAAATTTAAAGAATACTTTTAAGCTTCATAATTACTTACAGCTTACAAGAAAATTCAGTCTTGTTTTATCTCTCTCAGGTATTTTATGCCACTGCAGTGAACAATAAATGCCACAAAAGAGATGTGTGTTAAATACAGGCTTAATGAAACAAAGTATGACTTCTTTCATACAGTTATGAAATACAATTTGGTATCAAACAATTAAGTACGCCAACCATGTCATAATTAACACTCAAGACAATTTGGCAGGTCCTTTTGAATCTGGTTTGGAAAGATCCAGCTCTACTAGAACTTTGCGCAGCAAGCAGTATGCTTCTGCAATGATGGAATATATAGTCTCAGACAGAAGGCAAATTGTGTGTTAGGCAAGTGCTTGGCACTTCACAATATGAAGCACATTTGTTCTTTTGTATGGATTGAGATGTAAGTATTTCATCGCCAGAAAAACAATACTGGACATCATCAACATGAAAAAACTACAAACACGAAGTTTTATCATTTCAAACACGTTTTGATATAAAACTATGTTCATTTCACTAAGCAACTCCATTCTGGAACAGAACTGCAGATATTTCAAAATATTTTTTTTTTAATTTTGAATTATCTGTCAAATTAATGTACTAATTGTTCTTCATTTTTACCAGTATATATAATATCAGAATGTTTACTTATCAGGTATTCATTTATCCAAACATACTATTTTGGTGCATCAAGTTTGGAAAATACTTTCTCACTATACAGTTTTCATTATCTTACCAAACAAAGCTCTATGTTTATGGATTTAAATTTCACATGTAACCCTTCATTGAAGAAAGTATTATAGTCCATACACACGTGTGTGTGTGTGTGTGTGTGTGTGTGTGTGTGTGTGTGTGTGTGTGTGTGTTCCTTTTCTTTTAGCAATATACAATAATAATTAGCTATAATTAGCTACCTTCACATTTCTAGCTCGCATTGCTTTATTCTGGCACACATATAGTATGAAATTTGGCTGCTCAATAAGAAGCATAATTCTTGGGAACTCATTTCTTTATTCATCTTGTATGCACCAATACTGAAATTTGTTTGTTAGTCTAAGGACTGAAAGCTGCTTTTATTTTGTGAATTCAATCAGGTTTTTCTCTTGTTAGCTGTCTGACATTAAACTATCAATTTACTATTGAAGATATACACTAATCACAAAATGAGAATAACTGTTACGTGTTATGTATTGGCAAGACTAGCACATTCATGTTGAAAATAATACACAATTTTCTTATACCAACCATTGAACAGGATTTAAAATTTCCCCATACATTTTTGTTACAGTGTAAAAATTGTGCTCTCTCTGATAATTTAAGACAAAAACAGCTGCATCTTGCAATTATGAAATGTAATCAGAACACTGCGAAACACTTCTTTTAGTAATGATTCATCCAATTTATTGTAACTAATTACAGTAAGAGAAAAGGAAGCACTTTAGTTATAATAAATTAATGACTCATCAATAATATCTGAAGATTGTAGGTTACAGTAACAAAAATATATCTGGCACAGTCACGTTAGTACAATAGTCTCAGTATATTCAAAATGATTATGTCCAAAACTGAACTCAAAAACAAACATACGAGTAATACCTGACACACACACTACATTAAATAGTAGCAAAAGCAGGTAACTGAATCCTGACATAAAACAAATGATAAAATTAACAAAGCATTATTCCATATGATAAGATTATTGGACTTCTAAGTCAATCAGATCTCCTACAGAAGACCAGAAAAACAAAGCAATACATTTTCAGGTAAATGATTCTTCATTTCAAAGATACAGTATTACTCAGCACTTAGATATTTGTTGGCTAATATTTTATCTCATCTGTTATATTCTTTATTTGTGAAGGATCTTTGTTTTTGTTTTTACTATCAAGATTTTCTTTGCATACTGCTAAATGTCTCCACAAGAGAATATTTTCTCTATGTTGACACATATGAAAGCAATGAAACATTCTGTAACTTACATAATAATATTTATTATTTGTAACTATAAGGTACAGAAGATGGTCTGGTTTTACATGCAAGCTAAGAGAGCTGAGATCAGTTTAGGTTGATATGAATTGTATTAACAATTATAAGCATGAATGAACAAGGTAACAATAGCTGACCTTATAGACGTAATGCTTTAGAACCAGTGTCTTTAGATCTAGACTAGAACTTCAAGGCTCTCATGTGAGTTTGTTCGAATCGCTCGCTTCGCAGGTGGTATCACAGTTATGTGAGAACTCTGCTGACGATTTGCGGATGCAGGAAGAATCACAGATCCAGTAGCAGGTGTATTATGGTGTGCAGGGAGCTCAAGCCGAACTGCTTTCCAGAAATTACGCCGAGCACGCTCACTAATTCCTTGCCACATGATGACTTTTGCCTTACGGCATAACTGCTGTAGAGTCTCGCCATACTCATTCTTCACTGATGCACCTTCCTTAGGTAGTGCCTGCAGAAAAAAGACATTGTAGTAGTACATATTTCTCACTTGAATTAAGAGAAAAATGATATTGATGTAAAAAAAAAAGATACTGAAGTTCATGAAATGTTAGTAATAAATGAACGTTTATGAAGTACTATGCCCATGCAAGTTGATAACATTTCTTAGCAGCCACCCTGCGCATTTCTTCTCTTCATCATCTTGTGGGATCATTATTAGGTTACTCTAGCTCTAGAATCTTAACTTTTACATTCCACTGCTAATCTTCATTCTCACTTTGTTGTCTATCAGTACATCAACATTTCTAATTAACTTGAAGGGAAAACTAGAAACAGACACAGAAGGCAACATACATCAAGATAAAGTGAACTCTAAATGCAGTAAAAAAAATAGATGGTGTGTGATAGAAAAGCATTTCTCTTTTCATTCACTCTGCAATGAAGTATGTACTGTAACAGAACTTCCCAACAGATTGTTGAAACAGTCTGCTGAATTAAGGCCAGATCCAGACTAACTGGCCGGCCAGAGTGGTCGAGTGGCTCTAGGCGCTTCAGTCGCAGGTTCGAATCCCGCCTCGGGCATGAATGTGTGTGATATCCTCAGGTTAGTTAGGTTTAATTTGTTCTAAGGTCTAGAGGACTGATGACCTCAGAAGTTAAGTCTCATAGTGCTCAGAGCCATTTCAACCATTTGAACCAGACTAACTGAACTATCAAAGTATGCCTATGTACAACTTACTGCTTTGCACCAGGACTTGCAAGGTTCTAAGAGCAGATAAGAAATACTGGCAGACTGAAAACTTCAAGTTGAGCTGAAGGGGCGTGTCTGGATTGTTCAGTTGGTAAGTGCATTTCCTGTTTAAAGGCAAGGGTTTGAATCCATCGATTAAAGAATTACTGTCACCTTGAAGAAGTTAATGATTATATGGTCATTGTAAAACTCTGTCAGACTACAAGTACTGACTACTTATATTAAGATCAGAAAACTATGATAAATTAAAATATTTTGTTTTGAATTATGCACAAAGTATGTCCACACTATAACAAAGTGTTCTCAAGTATGCCTAGAGGTTCAACTGGATGATGCCATTTACAACGCAACTTTGCACACATGCTTAATGGAAGCCCAGTTAAAAATGTTGTAGTTTCTGGAACCATCACAGAAATGTTTTGTATTCAGATATGAAATGGGTAGGTTACTCAAACTTGGATGGAAATAATTTGTGTTGAGATAAGGAAGCATTATTGCTAGCCTTAATCTCCATTGGCTTTGCTTTATGCACAGTTTTCTAGCAGAATACCAAAGTCTTGCAGAGACATTTGATTACACAGACTTGGAGGCAATGTGTGGATATTTTAATACATAGACATTCATTGCACGTACTCAGCTGAAACATTCACTTTTGTACAATGTGTTTGCACAGGTGCATGAGAAAAGAGGCATTATGTTCCTTAACTGGGTAACTGAAGGTGGTTGAAGAATAAAAAGAATTGTTATAATACTCTAAAAATGCAACAGACATTACACAATAAAGCTGTGCCACGTGAGATGTGGGGTTAGCATTAATCATCAAAACAAATAAGTACATCAAATAATTGTACACTACAATAACACATAGGAGAGCACAACGTCTGCAGGTGTTGTTTCCGACAAATTTTCACCAAAGGTGCCTATTGTATTTTCAGAGAATAAAAGCAAGGGTTTATTAATAAAGATGCCAACAGTTTAAAAACAAATATTCTATACGTGTAAGTGCCATATCAGATTTTATGTGCCACTACATCACTTAATTTAACTTACAATTGCCTCCTTGAATGAATGAACATATTACACAATCAGTAGTTAAATGGAAGAAAATGGAGTGGGGAAGTTATGAAAGCAAGGGAGCAATCACAATCACTCTTTCATAATCATTATCAGAAATATCAGGCAAGTAATAAACTTTACTAGCAAGTAACAAACTTTACTAATACTGTTTAAAATAAAGTATCACTAATTACAGCACTGTCACATGCGAGTTCAGAAGCTGGTATTAGGTGACCACAGCTTAAAGTGTCCTTAACAACTTACTGGAACGTGCAAACAAATTAGAGGAATGTTCACATAGTTTCCAAATAACACCTTTCCATGTCACAGGCAATCAGTAAAGTATAACCATACCTCATAGCTAAGGTACAGAGAAAGATCCTGAACGTAATCAGTCAATGAGTTTTGCATCACTTTGGAGACCATGGAGGTTTCTCACTGTGGGTGCCACATATAATAGGAAGTAGTCACATTGCTAAATGCTGTATGCTGAACAACAAGATGATGAATATAGGCTAAGAAAGAATACAAGAGAAGGCACAAGTAATGTTCAGAGCTTCTGAGCGCAGAAAGTTCGCATGGCTATTGTCAGAGAGTCATAATATGAATTTATCACTCATTCTGTCCACTTCTGTAGCGTAGCAGTAGCGTTACTGCTTACCACACAGGAGGTCCGGGTTCGATTCCCAGCAGGGGACTGGGTGTTGTGTGTCCTTCATCATCATTGACTTGCAAGTCACTGATGTGGCATCAACTTAAAAAGATTTGCAATATGGCAGCCGAACTCCCCCAAATGGGGCCTCCTGGCCAACAATGCCATACGCTCATTTCCATCACTGATTCTCTTCTTGATAGTACGGCAGTAAATTAATAATAAGAACAAAAGTAGACACCACTTTTTGTGGCATTATGCTTCTGCATGGTAAAATACAACTTCGTACAGCAGCCTTAACCAACAATACATTCTATGAAATTTGCTAATTAAAAGAAACCTGGTTAATATCTCGCCACGCCAGACCCACACATATTCAAATATGCTAACATTTTATATATATATATATATAGAGGGAAACATTCCACGTGGGAAAAAATATATCTAAAAACTAAGATGATGAGACTTACCAAACAAAAGCGCTGGCAGGTCGATAGACACACAAACAAACACAAACATACACACAAAATTCAAGCTTTCACAACAAACGGTTGCTTCGTCAGGAAAGAGGGAAGGAGAGGGAAAGACGAAAGGATGTGGGTTTTAAGGGAGAGGGTAAGGAGTCATTCCAATCCCGGGAGCGGAAAGACTTACCTTAGGGGGAAAAAAGGACTGGTATACACTTGCACACACACACATATCCATCCGCATATACACAGACACCTGCTTGTGTTTCTAGATTTTTTTCTGTCAGGTGGTCCCATATAACCACCATCCCATAGGCCAGGATTGGCAAGATTTTTGTGTTGAATAATTTCATGGCTGTTTCTAGACTGAGTAGTCGGGTGTTTTTGATGTCCTGTATTGCTATTATTGCTTGGGCTGCACGTTCTGTTGTATGTTTTGTGAAGCATTTGGCTGTTGGTTGCAGTGTCACTCCTAGGTATTTGAAGTCTGATGAGATTTTTATTTTTTGTCCTCTGATACTGATTTCTGCATTCTTGGGTGTTTTGCCTCCTTTTCTGAAAATTACCATTTCTGTCTTTGTTATGTTTATGTGTAGTTTGTGTTCACTGCACCATCTGTCTATTTTCTCAATGATTCTCTGCAGCTTCTGTATATCTGTTGAACCTACAGCTATGTCATCAGCGTATGCATATACATACACATCTTCTTCATTTTCTCCAATTCGGAGTACTTCTTCAGTGGCAAGAATGTACAACAAAGGGCTCATTGGGTCACCCTGTAAGACTCCGTTCGATTGCAGAATGGGGTGTGGATGGATATGTGTGTGTGTGCGAGTGTATACCTGTCCTTTTTCCCCCCTAAGGTAAGTCTTTCCGCTCCCGGGACTGGAATGACTCCTTACCCTCTCCCTTAAAACCCACATCCTTTCATCTTTCCCTCTGCTTCCCCCTTTCCTGACGAAGCAACCGTGGGTTGCGAAAGCTTGAATTTTGTGTGTATGTTTGTGTTTGTTTGTGTGTCTATCGACCTGCCAGCGCTTTCGTTTGGTAAGTCACATCATCTTTGTTTTTAGATATATATTAAACGCCTCCCGAACAGGCTATGAAGGCCCAATGGTACCGACTGGCTGCCGTGTAATCCTCAGCCCATAAGCGTCACTGGATGCAGATATGGAGGGGCATGTGGTCAGCACACTGCTCTCCCGGCCGTATGTCAGTTTCCGAGACCAGAGCCGCTACTTCTCAATCAAGTAGCTCCTGAAGTTTGTCTCACAAGGGCTGAGTGCACCCTGCATTCAGTTTGTATAAATCAAAATGATTCATTACTTACAGCATAGGTGGCAAAGACATTGGGAAGTAAACGTTATGGTATGGAGGATGTTTAACAACTAAAAGAAATATCAGAAGTGAACAGGAAAAGCTGAAAGAATGCTGATCCTGAAAGACAATTTTTCCAAGTTGGTGGTAACTTAAATGAAAAGGGGGAGGAGGCAGAGAAACGAAAACTGTCATATTATGGAAACAAGGAAAGAAAAGATGGGGATGATGCAGTACAAATAGTGGGAAATCCTGTTGCGCATCGTTTAATCTGACCTTCACATGGTGAAGAGATTTGTTTTTTAATTTCCATATGTTTTTCGTACCTGCAAGGATATACAGATGGTATTTGGATGTATTTGTAAAAAGATGCGCAGCACTTTCATGAGGGCTGCACATGTCCAGTTATTGTTGACAACAGGTGGTGACAAAACAACCATCAGCCGACGACTCCGTTCCGCAGTATTGTATATCTCATCACAGCCTGTGAGCAGAAATATTCAGTAATGTTATGAACTGAAATGAAATGCAAAATTTATTCTAGGATGTACCATATTAGATATAAGAATGCCTTATTTGCCTGATTTTTCTTTTCTCATAGTGCTTCTGATTTTTCAATTTCTTAAGTTCTTCCATGAGAAAGTAACCCTTGTGGGGAGCAGTAAATTTCCTCAGTTGCCTATCATATGCAAAAGTCTGCTATTGTACGATATAATGAATTCAAAATTCATTTTGCAATCAGGCCATAATGACCATACACTACTGACTGGCCACAGTATCACCTCCTGCATAGCATCATTCAGTGCGATATGGTACGACATGTTCTCAGTACAGCACTTGCTCAACTGTTGTCAAGTTTTTTAGCCTCATGTGGCTCATTGTGCCCCATTCTGCTCCATCCACCAAAGACAACAGCCAAATAATTCTGGTAATGAAACCAAAGTCCTCAGGATGGCAGTTAAGATACATGAATTGCTCAGTTGTGTTTAGACACACTGATTGCTCAGCTATGGTGGTGGACATGAATTCAAAGAAGTGACTTTCATTTATGAAACTAGATTCCATTTAAATGGTAAAGAGCATTTTCTGCTTCATGAATACTGGACATGAAAACTCAGTCTACAAGTTGTCTGACACACATTTAACAGATTAGATTATGGCAGTATGGTAATAATAATATGGCATAGCACAACCATTCAACTGTAGGGGGTTGTAAGTATCAGCAATAAGATCTTGCAACATTAGTTGTGAGATGTGCTTAAATGGCTCAGTTGATGGGGCATGGAATGTGAGACAAGGACTCAGTTGTGTTTGTCATTCCTCCACATCAGAGTAGACACCTCATTGCTAAGTAAATAACATGTTCAGAGCTATCAAATACATATGTAGTGTGCACTTCATGGATCAGTTTTATGGGAAAGGTACAAATTTGGGTGCTATAATAATCTAAAATTTCAATTGTGTTACAGAAAGTATTAAAATAAGAAGCAAAGCAGTGATGTCACATTTTAATCCTTTAAAAATTGTTATAAAGACACCGCTTCATTTGCAGTGATTCAGTTGTAGCTCTTTCACAGCTAGCTGGAAATGCTACCTTCTGATTTTCTCCTATAGGCTTAAGAAACTAAAATTTTCCTTACAGGAATTACTTCCTGAAAGTACTAGTCTAAAATATATAACAAGACTTGTAACAACAAGAATTACTTCTCGCACAACCAGCTAAAGCATCATAACCAGGATTACCTTTAGAATAATCAACGTACACATAATATTAAAAACAACGAGTAACTTCCTATAAAATTCACTGGATATTACAGGATTGTATGAACTCATCTTCTGATACTCACATTTACTGTTCACTGCTGATGCCTTGAGCAGTTGAGAACAACATCGATAGCCAAGTTTATTTTCCAGCATGGGAATTAGTACCCCCAGTGCAAATTCAGTGTCTTTCTCATCATAACAAACTAAAACGTCAAAGTCCTTTCCATCTGAAAACAAGAACAACAACTAATTGCTTCTCAACTTTACAAAAATGAAAGCATATGTAACTTTTTTCCTTATTCTCCAGGTGTTATCTGTCTTGAAGTAAGTAAGTATATGCGATTTTTTGCAGTTTGCTGTTTTACTGGTATTTCCCCTTCTGGTAATTTTTAATGCACTAGCTATATCAAAATGACAGCATTGACATGTCAAGAGATTTTTACTACATATAAAAAGAAAATACAAGCAAATTCATGCTTTGTTAAAAAAGAACCTTGGTACCATATCCACAAATTTATATCAAGAGCAAAGGACTGTATCATGATCAAATACAGATGTCTTGTAAGTCAATTTTTTAACTAAATTGAGTGACTGTACAACATTCTTAAAACAAATAGCCATTGTTTCAGCTGAATTTGTTTGAGAAAATGAATTTTTTTTCCTCACCATTGTCCTCTCTAGGTCCAAATTTGTCCTTATAGAAGAGTCTAACTGGCACTGCAAACCGCAGATACAGTGTGACAACTGTGATTATTGAGAGTACCACAAGACCAATCACAAGGAACATCTGACTGTACGGAATTCGATGGGTGTCTGCAGTTTGTGTTTCCCCTGTAACGAATGACAATAGCACATAAAATACCTTGAATCACTTTCACATTACTTAATACATTCAATCAGTATTACAAGTCTTTCAAAGATACATGCCACTTGTTCGTTTAATGTAAATGAAGAAATAGTTACAACAGAATAATACAAATTGTTTTGTAGATCCTAACTGATAAATCTGCAATAGAAACCAGCACATTTACAACATAGTTAAAGAACTCTAGAGCACATGTCTCCTCTCAAACTCTTATTTTTTTTTTTTATTTACTCACAAATAGTGTTCTGTACTTCTTATGTATCAACACAGAGTATGTATGATGTTTACAGATGAGGAATAAGCCAGTTAAGTTCTATCCAAAAATGTCATCCACCATAAATTCCTTATAGCACTTGTCCAACACACTATATGAAGTAGAGAATATTTACAACTAACCATACTTGGAAAATGACCTGGCTGCTTTACAAAGATTTCAAGAGCATTATACAATATTTTATATAATGAACCAATAAACTGTAAAGACATATCTCAAAGATTTCCTTTGATATGTTGGAATATTAGCACACTTGGAATGTCACATAAATATGGAAGAATAAATTAAACCAGCAAAAGAAGAATTACTGAAGTAAATACTTGGTAGTTATTATGCTATGTTTTGTACTTAACATAATTAGTGGCATATTTACCTAGCTCATGTAGCTGGACAGGCATTTCTATTATCTGGAAGCCTGTGTTAGAGATACGACATACATATTGCCCAAGATCATCATGACGAATATTGTGGATGAACAGATATGAGCCTAAAATCAGGCTATCTTCCCTGTGAAACAAATCAAAAGGTAAACAGCATATTTCAAATTATGTCTTACATTAAGAGAACATTTCACATTTTATCAAATGTAACACATGAATATTTATTCTATCAGTATAATATGTAAAAATTACCAACAATATCTACAGTACATTTATAACTACACAAAATGAGAAGTAATTACATTTTAAATACTTTTATTCAGTTATCAAAATATCATCAATTGTTATCACATCCAAGTACATGCCTCCTTGCTTAACATCTCAAACATCTGTGTGATAATACTACTATGGAGTATGAAGGCATGCCCACAATAGCACCACAATGTAAAATGGAACAACTTCAGATAATATTAAACTTCTTTCATGTGCTCAGATGACAAAGTCTATTAGCAAGTAAAACATAGTAAAATTACAAGAGAAAGTTGAGGAAAATTATCTGAAAACTTATACCACAGTTAAGTTTGCAGCTGCTAGACCCTCAGCAAAATCTTTATTCCACACTGTCAGTTTCCACATTTATGGCATTTTCAAATACTTGGAGTGTGTACTAGGTATCAACCAAACATGAGATTACATGCCATGTTGTCATCAGTTTTTTATGTAATGTATCTTAAATGAAAGTCACATGACTAGTACAAGAACTGTGACAGTATAATGTATTTTGTACAGACTATTATCATCAGATTCATTTATTTACAACAATAATATTTTTTCTTACCTTGCAACTGTGTGCCAATACTGGGAAGGAAGAGGTGTACCATTGCGTAGCCATACAACTTCATTGTGAGCATCAGGAAGATCAATGCGACCTACACCACAGAAATAAAATAATGTGAGCATTACTCACCCAACAAACATGCAGTAGTAATAATTAAATCTGCTGGATGCAGACTTGTGAATACAATGCTATTGTTTCATCACTTGCATACCTTCTTTGTGAATTATAAGATGTTGGCTGACAATGAAAACAGTTTTAAAAACAAACATATCAGTTTTGTTTGATTGTTCTTCCATTTCATACATGAATTTCTCAATTGACAGTATCTGTCTGTGGTTGGCTTACATTTCGTACATTTAATTTTAGATCAAGCTTAGTGAAAAATCAAATCTTGTAAATGGTCAGAATGTAGCTATACTTTATTTTTCATTGAGAAAATGTATAATACTTGTAAACCTTATGTCATGTTCTTGCATCATATTAGCTGTCACACATATAATTCACCATACAGGCAAATAACAAAATTGTGGCCCAACTTCTAGTTTTCCCTGTATTTCCCAGAGCAGTTTTCCATTGCTCTCCCAACTCCAGGAACATCCTTGTCAATATGTTCCTTCTTGAGTCATTTTCTTGGTCTGTGATTTCTGTTCTTGTGATTATCCAAGATTTGTCCTCTGCATCTTTCTACCACTAACTATTCAAGATATCATCGTCAAGACTTATTCCATGAAACGGTGAGCCAACTGTGAGATGATCCACATCACATACCAGCTGATGTGGAATCAGTGTTCAGCTTTTTATATCAGCATAAACAGTCTCAACCTGACCATGAAAAAGCATAAAGACCGACTGTCATTGCACACAACAGCTTATCCCAGAGCATGATCTGAAACACAATGTTGCCTTTTTCATCAAATGGGCAGTTTGTATTCTTCCTCCCAAAATCAATATCCCTCCCACACGAGAAATTTCTTTACAACTATATTTGGTATCTTATGCTCACCTGTCTCTCTGTGCTAGTCATTCCTACTAATGGCACCTACTTTTAGCTTCTCTCTTTTCTGCCCAATACCCTCAGCCTGTGGTAAATGCTCCCATTGTTACAAATCATCGTTTAGATTCTCCACTCTCATCACTATGTTACTTATTGCCACTACTGTCACTGTCCTTTGTGGCACGTAATGTTCAAGAGATATTAAAGGCACCCAGATATATGCCACTACCCACTACCCATATATGTACTATTATTTTAACAAAGACAAGAAGCATTACAATTTGGATACTCTGCACTTCTACATCCACCCCATCCACATCTACACCCTGCAAACCACTGTGAGGTGCATGGCAGAGGGGATGTCCCATTGTACCAGTTATTATGGTTTCTTCCCATTCCATTCATGTATGGAGCGCAGGAAGAATGATTGTTTGAATGCCTGTGTGTGTGCAGTAATTACTATAATCTTATCCTCAGGATCTCTATGTGAGTGATATGTAGGGGGTTGCAGTACACTCATAGAACTACCATTTAAAGCCAGTTCTTGAAAATTTGTTAATAAGACTTTCTCAGAATAGTTTACATCTATCTTCAAGAGTGCAACCGTTCAGTTTTTTCAGTATCTCTGTGACACTCTCTCACATATGAAAGCATTCGTGCTGTCCTCTGTAGACATTTAATATTTTCTGCTAGTCCTATTTGGTATGGGTCCCAAACATTTTAGCAATATTGCAGAACTGGTTGCACATGTGTTTTGTAAGCAATCTCTTTTGCAGACTGATTTCACTTCCCCACTATTCTAGCAATAAACTGAAGCCTACCTCCTGCTTTACCCATGACTGGGCCTATGAGAGCATTCCATTTCATATCCACACAAAGTGCTACATCCAGGCATTTGTTTGAGTTGGCCAATTCCGACAGTGACTCACTGATATTATAGTCATATGATACTACATTTTTTCCATTTTGTGAATTCACAGTTTTATATTTCTGAATCTTCGCTCAACTTTGAAATCGTATCAAGATCTGATGGAATATTTATGCAACTTCGTTCAGACAGTACTTCATTATAGACAACTGCATCATCTGCAAAGTGTCTGAGGTTAGTATTAACATTGTCTGCAAGGTCATTAATATACAATATGGACAGCAAGGATCCCAACACACTTCCTGGGGCACTGCTGAAGTTACCTTGACATCTAATGATGACTCTCCATCCAAGATAACATATTGCATCCTGCCTACCAAGAAGTCCTCAATCCAGTCACAAATTTCAGTTGATACCGCATATGATCGTACTTTTGACAATAACAACAGGTGTGGTACGGAATCATGATGCAGAACTGATATTGTTCACAGCTTTCGGCATTTTATTATTGATTTTTATCTCGTCCTTCACTGTTGCCTCATGCTTCTTGACCATAGGCCGTATTATAATTATTTCTTTATCGTTTTATTTTGTTTTTTTTTTTTTAAGAAAAGACGGAAAATTGGACCGGCCCAGCATTTGCCTAAACGAGTGTACACAAAATAGTTCAGCGATATTTCGGTGACGTTCACGTACTAGAACCAACAGGAAACAAAAACACTACCTCAGTCAACTGCAGAAAGCTCGAGGCCCACGAGAAAGACAGGCCATGCCGCGTACGTCACGAAGGTAGGCCTGAAGTCGCACGCTCGCTCTGCCCAGAAGACAAAATGCGTTTCTAAATCTTTTAATTCGCAGCTGGGCATGCACGTACTACTGCTACTATGAAGTCTTGCTGATTACCAGTACTACAACAAAATTTAAGTTAAGATCAATACTCGATATAAACGGCATACCGACTTGCTTACAGCATTTAGTCTCTTCTGCATAACAGTCCTCATTTCGTACAAGAAGTGGTGCCTTACGCAACTGATAATCATTTCGGCATGTTTTTAATTTTATTGTACCGCAGGTACAGCCGTAACAAATTATAAGTAGGCCTATGGACTTCCTATCTTTGTGGTACCAATAACAGTAAGACTTCATAATAGCGGATTCCAGTAGACGATGGAGTTCTCGTTCGTACGTACAAACCATGTTACGAGTTAACAGGTGTAGAAACGTAGCTAAGCCTGCTGAGTTGTACGAGCTCAGACCTGCCTTCGTGACGTACGCGTAGCCGCCTGTCTGTCTTGCGGCCCAGAAAGCAAGATTGTACTTGTTTTGTTCAGTAGTTATACTTTACACCACATTAACAACTGCTGCTTCTAAGCACCAGGATACTGAATGTCTCAACCGTTATTGGTACATTTGTTGTAATAAAACAACGGGAAACGTCATATTGGTGGTTAAAGAAGTTTTGTATTTGGTTATTATCGTGTTGTAACTCGCATGTTATCTGAGTAAGCCATTTTAACGCAACGTCATGTTGAAGACTCATGAAAAACGTACCGTTCTTGTTAAGATTTATTATACTTAAACGTAAATTAATAACATTAGTGATAAATCGGAAGTCTCTTATAACGAAGTGACAGCGTAGGATGCCGGCACGGTAGCTCAGCGTGTTCTGAGTGAAGTATTCAACAATCATGCCATCAGTTTGAACAGGTGTCATGTGACGTCCGCCCAGACCAAATGGAGAGAACAATAAAGATTAAAAAAAAAAAAATGTTGTGTGTAGATGCATCATGTTAAAGTGCGGGGACTACGGCGATCACGGTTCGAGTCCCATTGTATCAATTTTTTTTCTTCATTTTCATGTTTTCTGGTAGGTTGTGGGACTTTGTTACGAAATTAATAGAAATAATTTCTGTAATACTTAATGTTATGTAAATGTAAGTTCGTCCTGTCTTGTGTGAGTTTGTTCGATTTGGTGAACTTTTTTTATAAGCTGATGTCCTTACTGACTCGGTCATGTACTTTTCTTTTTTGTCTATTACATGATCACAGATATTGAAGTTTTTATGTACGAGGGTCACTCCAAAAAGAAATGCACACTATTTTTGTAAAAATACAGTTTTCATTCTGCATGTGTGAAAGTTTTACAGTGTGTAGATACATCCTTCCCGCTTGTTTTCAAACAGTTCAACCTGTTCCCGTGAGTGGCACCATCACAGCATGTCTTCAAGATGACTGCTAGACTTGACGTTCGTCAGAATCAACGTTCTGTCATAGAATTCCTGTCCTGTGAAAACGAGACAGTGGGAAACATCCACAAGAGATTGAAAAAGGTGTATGGAGAGGCTGCTGTCGATCGCAGTACAGTTAGTCGGTGGGCAAGCAGGTTACGTGACGAAAGCGGGCACACCAATATTGACGATTGTCCTCGCAGCGGCAGGCCTCGTATTGCACACACTCCAGACAATGTGCAGAGAGTTAACGAATTAGTGACTGCTGACAGACGCATCACAGTGAACGAATTGTCACGCTACGTTGGGATAGGGGAAGGAAGTGTTTGCAGAATACTGAAAGTGTTGGCGTTAAAAAAGGTTTGTGCCAGGTGGGTTCTCAGGATGTTGACAGAGCCAGTGGCTCACAAAGAAACAAGAAAAACGGTATGCAGCGAACTTTTGAAACAGTACGAGAATGGTGGAGATGAATGTCTTGAAAGAATTGTGACAGGTGATGAAACATGGCTCCATCATTTTTCACCAGAGACGAAGAGGCAATCAATGGAGTCGTATCACGCAAATTCACCCAAGGAAAAAAAATATTCAAAACCACACCTTCTGCTGGAAAAGTTATGGCTACGGTGTTTTTCGATTCCGAAGGACTCTTGCTTGTGGACATCATGCCAAGTGGAACCACCAAAAAATGCATATGTGACGACACTGAAGAAACTTCAAGCTCGACTGAGTCGTGTTCGACCACATCGGCAAAAGCAGGATGTTTTGCTGTTGCACGACAATGCACGGCCACATGCCAGTCAAAAAACCAGGAACCGATCACAAAACTCGGATGGACAACACTGAAACACCCGCCTTACAGTCCTGACCTGGCTCCATGTGACTATCATCTCTTTGGGAAACTGAAAGACTCTCTTCGTGGAACAAGGTTTGAAGGTGATGACTCCCTTGTGCACGCTGCCAAACAGTGGCTCCAACAGGTTGGTTCAGAATTTTACCGTGCGGGTATACAGGCACTGCTTCCAAGATGGCGTAAGGCAGTTGAGAGGGATGTATCTACACACTGTAAAACTTTCAAACATGTAGAATAAAAGATGGATTAAAAAAAAGTGTGCATTTCTTTTGGAGTGACCCTCGTATGTATGTCACAGAAGAACAACACGACTGGCATATGGACAAGGGAGGATGTGTGCGTTTAAATAGAGCTAACGTACGAACATTTCGCGCGTCCAATTTCATGAACAGATACAACCGACAACTGCGCTGGAAAGAGTAAAATCATGTTAACCAGCTCTTCCCGTGTGTAGACAGCGCTTTGTCTCATGATGTTGGATATACCGTCTACATGCACGTCAACGTTAGGTGCCTCGTCCCGTGTGCCGATGGTCTTACGCTCGAACGAGCAAGTCGTGTGCGACAGAGCCTGGTAAACACATATTTATTTTCCTTTATTTGACTACTATTTCATCTTAGAAGTCCTTATTTTTATGGGTAATAATTTCAAAATCGCAACATTAACGACACAGATGCAGGAAGAATACTGCGAAAGACATTTAGTACTCACCGACGAAGGCTTCGCAGAAAAGCCTGGCGTCATCCCCCAGCGGCACGTACTGGTCTGTCGGCCGGAAGGTGGCCAGCGGGCGGCCGGAGTACCCGGAGCTGTCTGTAACATCAACAACAGCCAATGTACACACTAGTCTGGGTATTGCATCATTATGCAGGTGGCAGTAACTGATGAGGATGGGGGGTAGGGGAGATCATGTGCGTTAAGGACATGGTATGAACTCCACTGACAATATTTCGGTACACTACATTCGGGGTCTCCGTTGGCTCGTTGTAGAGCAATAACGTAAATACGATTTATTCCGTATGTTACCGCAATTACCTGTGTCACTATGAAAGCCAGTAACACGCTACAACCGAAACGAAGAACCCAAAACAGAAGGTAATGCAACGGCCCTCGGTACTGTGACGGGGTTGCCCACAAGCTCCACTAGCACTAAATTATTGAGGGGCGGTGGAAGGCGCGGGTATGGCGATTCAGTAAATGGGGTATAGGTCACAGGGGGTTCTGAACGGGACTTTTCCTTGAAAAAAGTGTAAAAAAAATTGGGACTTAAAACGACTTTTTGGAGCATTTTTGGTGCCTCACACAATATACAGGGTGTTTATAAATGAATATCGGAGTTTTAAAGCTTTTTAATATTTGTTATATTAAACTTACAGTTATAAATGATATGTCAAATGAAAGAGCAACTCAAACAGTTTTACCAAGAACTTTATAAATGTTCAATGTGAGCACCATTTGTCACAAGACACACATCAAGTCTATAGCCGAGTTCTTCCCAAACGTCGATAAGTGTGTCTTCAGTGATTGTAGCAACAGCTGCTCCAATACGGTTTCTTAATTCAGGGAAGTCTGTTGGTAGCGGAGGCACGTACACACGATCCTTGATGAAGCCCCAAAGGAAAAAATCGCATGGCGTTAGGTCGGGTGAACGTGGAGGCAATGCAAAGCAAGCGCTGTCATTGGGCCCCTTGCGGCCTATCTAGCGCTCGGCTATAGACTTGATGTGAGCCGTGTGACAAATGGTGCTCACATTGAACATTTATAAGGTTCTTGGTAAAACTGTTTGAGTTGCTCTTTCATGTGACATATCATTTATAACTGCAAGTTTAATATAATAAATATTATGAAGCGTTAAAACTCCGACATTCATTTATAAACAGCCTGTATTTGAATGCCACTAAAAGCGTGCAATTTGAGGCTGGTTTACAACGTATTTGGCGGTTACTGGCTGTGTGGACTATGTGGACTGACTATGTGGACGATGTGGCCTATTCTACACCATATTTTAAATCTATGTGACGACGCTATGCTGATTATATTTATATGTTTTGACGATGGTATTATGGCCGTATCACTTTAGGACATGGTGTAAAAAAGATCTGAGGATGGTCGTAACAGACTGAAGCGTCTAAAGAATTCATTTGTAATCAGAGACTGGAATAAAAAAGCATTTTACAGTATTGGATCACTGTTTGTACACGCGATTATGTCGCAGTTGGTGAGATGAGTAAATTTCTAGTTTATTATAAACTTTTCTGTAGCGAAGAATCTAGGAAAACTGCAGAGAACATATGAGACTCAATCAGGCAAACACTGCAACACAGTTTGTGTACATCATCAACGATCTTGTAGTTTCCTGCTTAACGGAAAAAGTTAAAGAGTTTCATAGCAACTCAGAAGATAGAACATCACAATCTGATCAAAAGTAACCGGATACCCCAATATATAGGGGAACTGACCAGTAGACATCACGAAAGGTGGCCACGTCTGTAAAAAAGAGACAGGGAGTATTGTGTTGTCAGTAGAGAAGCACTAACAGCAGACAGCGTCGGTCAGGAGAGTCGAATGACTTTGAACGTGGGCTAGTCACTGAATGCCACCCGAGTAATAAATCCATCCAGAGACGTTTCAACCCTCCAAAAGTTGCTTAAATCCCCAACTGATTGTGATGTGATTGTGAGGTGGAAACGTGGAGAAACGATCGCAGTGATCTGGAGTTACGAATCACGATATACCGTTTGGCAATCGGATGGGAGGATTTGGGCTTTGCAATGCCTGGAGAACATTACCTGCCATCATGTGTAGTGCCAACAGTGAAGTACGGAGGAGATAGTCTTACAGTATTGGGGTGTTTTTCGAGGTTACGGCGTGGTCTTCTTTATTGCGCTTAAGAAAATGCCAAATGCGCAAGGATACGAATACATGTTAAGATGCAGATGATAAACGGGTATTCATTGGACAAATATATTATACTAGAACTGACATGTGATTACATTTTCACGCAAATTGGGTGCATAGATCCTGAGAAATCAGTACCCAGAACAACCACCTCTGGCCGTAATAACGGCCTTGATAAGCCTGGGCATTGAGTCAAACAGAGCTTGGATGGCGTGTACAGGTACAGCTGCCCATGCAGCTTCAACACGATACCCCCGTTCATCAAGAGTAGTGACTGGCGTATTGTGACGAGCCTGTTGCTCGGCCACCATTGACTAGACGTTTTCAATTGGTGAGAGATCTGGAGAATGTGCTGGACAGGGCAGCAGTCGAACATTTTCTGTATCCAGAAAGGCCCGTACAGTACCTGCAACATGCGGTCGTGCATTATCCTGCTGAAATGTAGGGTTTCGCAGGGATCGAATGAAGGGTAGAGCCACGGGTCGTAAAACATCTGAAATGTAGCGTCCACTGTTCGAAGTCCGTCAATGCGAACAAGAGGTGACCGAGACGTGTAACCAATGGCACCCCATACCATCACGCCGGGTGATACGCCAGTATGGCGATGACGACTACTCGCTTCCAATGTGCGTTCACCGCGATGTCGCCAACCACGGATGCGACCATCATGATGCTGTAAACAGAACCTGGATTCATCTGAAATAATGACGTTTTGCCATTCGTGAACCCAGGTTCGTCGTTGAGTACACCATCGAAGGCGCTCCTGCCTGCGATGCAGCGTCAAGGGTAACCGTTGCCATGGTCTCCGAGCTGATAGTCCATGCTGCTGCAAACGTCATCGAACTGTTCGTGCAGATGGGTGTTCTCTTGCAAACGTCCCCATCTGTTGACTCAGGGATCGAGACATAGCTGCACGATCCGTTACAGCCATGAGGATAAGATGCTTGTCATCACGACTGCTAGTGATACGAGGCCGTTGGGATCCAGCACGGCGTTCCGTATTACCCTATTGAACCCACCGATTCCATGTTCTGCTAACAGTCATTGGATCTCGACCAACGCGAGCAGGTCGATAAACCGCAGTCGCGATTGGCTACCATCCGACCTTTATCAAACTCGGAAACGTGATGGTACGCATTTCTCCTCCTTACACAAGGCATCACAACAACGTTTCACAAGGCAACGCCGTCAACTGCTGTTTGTGTATGAGAAATCGGTTGGAAACTTTCCTCATGTCAGCACGTTGCAGGTGTCGCCACCAGCGCCAACCTTGTGTGAATGCTCTCAAAAGTTAATCATTTGCATATCACAGCATCTTCTTCCTGACGGTTAAATTTCGCGTCTGTAGCACGACATCTTCGTGGTGTAGCAATTTTAATGGCCAGTAGTGTATGATCTCTGAGGCAGTTTGCGGACAATAACATTTCTGACATGGAATGGCCTGTCCAGAGTCCCGAATGAACCTAATGGAACACTTTTGGGTTCAGTTAGAACGTCGACTACGCACCACAGCCCAGTATCGAACATCACTACCTGTTATGGTTTCTGCGCGCAAATACGCGATTTCACACAATCACCTTCACAACGATGCATTTATCGTACCTTGGATTTTATTTCCACTATTTACCCGTCTTACCATTCTGGAGGCTCACTATTCAATCTGTTCACATGCTGGAGGTCATCATCCGCTAAAGTGTTTACTATCTTCATCTGTCTGTAATTACGGTAAGAAATTTACACTGCCCAGCCATATTAATGTGAACACCTCTCAAAAGCCTCAACAACCACATTTTGCAGCGCGAACCGATGCCAGACGTGCATGAAGTGAGTTCTGGAAAACACCGCCAGGGATGTGGAGTCAGCGCCGTGGCCAGCCGTGCTAGGTTTCTCCGTTGAGGATTCACAGCGTGAACAGCCAGATCAAGGTGGTCCCACAGATTCTCGATTGGGCTAAAATCCGAGAGTTTCGTGGCCAGGGGAGAACGGCAAACTCATCCTGGCGTTAACAAACCTAGCCGTTTCGGAAATGCTTCCACCCTTGGCCTGAAAGCCAGTTAACAAACCTAGCCGTTTCGGAAATGCTTCCACCCTTGGCCTGAAAGCCAGTTAACAAACCTAGCCGTTTCGGAAATGCTTCCACCCTTGGCCTGAAAGCCAATGATAATGCCGTGCCGACTCCAGTGGCGTGGGAAGCTTTGTGCTAGGTTTCTCGGTTGAGGATCGATATCGTGAACGGCCCGATCGAGGTGGTCCCATAAATTCTCAGTTGCGTTTAAATCCGGGGAGTTTGGTGGCCAGAGGGTTACGGTTAAACTTATCCTCGTGTTCTTCGGAACACCATGTACAATTATGCGAGCTGTGTGACACGTTGCATTGAAACTTCCTGGCAGATTAAAAGTGTGTGCCAGACCAAGACTCGAACTCGGGACCTTTGCCTTTCGCGGGCAAGTGCTCTACCAACTGCGAGATTCGCAGGAGAGTTTCTGTAAAGTCTGGAAGGTAGGAGACGAGGTACTGGCAGAAGTAAATCTGTGAGGACGGGGAGTGAGTCGTGCTTGGGTAGATCAGTTGGTAGAGCACTTGCCCGCGAAAGGCAAAGGTCCCGAGTTCGAGTCTCGGTCCTGCACACAGTTTTAATCTGCCAGGAAGTTTCATATCAGCGCACACTCAGCTGCAGAGTGAAAATCTCATTCTGGGCACGTTGCATTGTTTGTGTGTTCAAATGTGTGTGAATTCCTAAGGGACCAAACCGCTGAGGTCATCGGTCCCTAGACATACACACTACTTAAACTAACTCAAAGTAACTTATGCTAAGAATAACGCAGACACCCATGTCCGAGGGAGGATTCGAACTTCTGGCAGGAGGGGCTGCACTGTCCGGGACAGGGCGCCTCAAAACGCGCGGCCACTCCGCGCGGTGCATTGTTTGTACCGTGGTGTTTGCAGATGTGTTATACAAGCGAGGAAATAAGAGCCATGGTTTAATTTATGAACAGGGACACCTGCAGGCAGACTGTTTCATTATTACGCCTTCTTCTTTTTTTTTCTTTTCAATTCGTTCCATTCTGTACCTGAAAGGGTAGAGCGGACTCTCACAGATCTGTATTAAAAATAAAAAAATTCCTCCAGCTGTATTTAAGGTGTCGATTTTATTTTGGCAACCAGTTTCAACGTTGTAACAACGTCATCTTCAGGCCCATACACTTGTTGACGTCAACTGCGTGCCGCTGATAATAGAAGTCAGCGGTGAGATATGAGCGTACTCCGTGTGGAAGGTGGGTAGTTGCCAAAATTAAATCGACACCTTAAATACAGCTGGAGGAATTTCTTCATTTTTAATATAAATTTATACCACCTGACGTCCCAATGTCCTCCATTTCAACTATGGACATACGAAGATCTCACAGGATCTGACCAGCCCTAGAGGCCGGTTCTTTCCACCAAAATTCCAGCGAGCTGGCGACGAGTTACCAGTTGGGGGCGTTCGGGAGGATGCGGCATTTGTCTTTCAACCAACAGGAAGCCTCCGTTTCAGCCGAAGTATGGTTATATATTTTCCGGTCAAGTAACAAGGAAATAAAGAAACAAATAAGCGATTGCACGACCGACTGCGGGAACGACCAATTAACAATCGGGCGACAGCTACTTGTAAGTATCGTCTGGTTTTGGTTTTGGAAGAGCGTGTAGGCGCTAGCACACGAAGAAGTTCAGTAACAGGCAAGTGTTGCAAAGGAAGGTGCAGAAACTTGTTTCAGCAACAACAAGACTTCAATCTTGATATTAGGCGAACTATGTGATTTATGGATGATAGTGCGCCTCGACGTCTCTGTCAAGTGCTCAGAAATGTTTCTAACAAATACACTTGTCTTTACAAGACCGTCAGCATGGCCTGCAAGTCTATGTGCTGAAGTACGAGGGGCGTTAAGTAAGTAATGCAACAATTTTTTTTTCTCGGTCGGTTTCGGTTGAACAGATGAGGAATTTGTTGAGGGACATCGTGGAATATTGCCGCTTCAGCACCTATGGGTTCATGAAGTTCCGATTGGTAGCGGCGCTGTAAGCAGCCTACAACAAAGCGTCTGGAACGTAAAATTGCTACACCACGAGGATGACGTGCTACAAACGCGAAATTTAACCGACAGGAAGAAGATGCTGTGATATGCAAATGATTAGCTTTTCAGAGCATTCACACAAGGTTGGCGGCGGTGGCGACACCTACAACGTGCTGACATGAGGAAAGTTTACAACCGATTTCTCATACAGAAACAGCAGTTGACCGGCGTTGCCTGGTGAAACGTTGTTGTGATGCCTCGTCTAAGGAGGAGAAATGCGTACCATCACGTTTCCGACTTCGATAAAGGTTGGATTGTAAGCTATTGCGATTGCGGTTTATCGTACCGCGACATTGCTGCTCGCGTTGGTCGAGATCCAATGACTGTTACCAGAATATGGAATCCGTGGCTTCAGGAGAGTAATACGGTACGCCGTGCTGGATCCCAACGGCCTCGTATCACTAGCACTCGAGATGACAGGCATCTTATCCGCATGGCTGTAACGGATCGTGCAGCCACGTCTCGATCACTGAGTCAACAGATGGGGAGGTTTGCAAGACAACAACCATCTGCACGAACAGTTCGACGACGTTTGCAGCAGCATGGACTATCAGCTCGGAGACCATGGCTGCGGTTACCCTTAACGCTGCATCACAGAGAGGAGCGCCTGCGATGGTGTACTCAACGACGAACCTGGGTGCACGAATGGCAAAACGTCATTTTTTCGGATGAATCCAGGTTCTGTTTCATGCATCATGGTGGTCGCATCCGTGTTTGGCGCCATCGCGGTGAACGCACATAGGAAGCGTGTATTCGGCATCGCCATACTGGCGTATCACCCGGCGTGATGGTATGGAGTGCCATTGGTTACACGTCTCGATGACCTTTTGTTCGCATTGACGGCATTTTGAACAGTGGACGTTACGTTTCAGATGCGTTACGACCCGTGGCTCTACCCTTCATTCGATCCCTGCGAAACCCTACATTTCAGCAGGATAATGCACGACCGCATGTTGCAGGTCTTTTACGGGCCTTTCTGGATACAGAAAATGTTCGACTGCTGCCCTGGCCAGCACATTCTCCAGATCTCTCACCAATTAAAACGTCTGGTCAATGGTGGCCGAGAAACTGGCTCGTCACAATACGCCAATCACTACTCTTGAGGAACTGAGGTGTCGTGTTGAATCTGCATGGGCGACTGTACCTGTACACGCCATCCAAGCTCTGTTTGACGTAATGCCCAGACGTATCAAGGCCGTTATTACGGCCAGAGGTGGTTGTTCTGGGTACTGATTTCTGATGATCTATGCACCCAAATTGCGTGAAAATGTAATCACATGTCAGTTCTAGTATAATATACACTCCTGGAAATTGAAATAAGAACACCGTGAATTCATTGTCCCAGGAAGGGGAAACTTTATTGACACATTCCTGGGGTCAGATACATCACATGATCGCACTGACAGAACCACAGGCACTCAGACACAGGCAACAGAGCATGCACAATGTCGGCACTAGTACAGTGTATATCCACCTTTCGCAGCAATGCAGGCTGCTATTCTCCCATGGAGACGATCGTAGAGATGCTGGATGTAGTCCTGTGGAACGGCTTGCCATGCCATTTCCACCTGGCGCCTCAGTTGGACCAGCGTTCGTGCTGGACGTGCAGACCGCGTGAGACGACGCTTCATCCAGTCCCAAACATGCTCAATGGGGGACAGATCCGGAGATCTTGCTGGCCAGGGTAGTTGACTTACACCTTCTAGAGCACGTTGGGTGGCACGGGATACATGCGGACGTGCATTGTCCTGTTGGAACAGCAAGTTCCCTTGCCGGTCTAGGAATGGTAGAACGATGGGTTCGATGACGGTTTGGATGTACCGTGCACTATTCAGTGTCCCCTCGACGATCACCAGTGGTGTACGGCCAGTGTAGGAGATCGCTCCCCACGCCATGATGCCGGGTGTTGGCCCTGTGTGCCTCGGTCGTATGCAGTCCTGATTGTGGCGCTCACCTGCACGGCGCCAAACACGCATACGACCATCATTGGCACCAACGCAGAAGAGACTCTCATCGCTGAAGACGACACGTCTCCATTCGTCCCTCCATTCACGCCTGTCGCGACACCACTGGAGGCGGGCTGCACGATGTTGGGGCGTGAGCGGAAGACGGCCTAACGGTGTGCGGGACCGTAGCCCAGCTTCATGGAGACGGTTGCGAATGGTCCTCGCCGATACCCCAGGAGCAACAGTGTCCCTAATTTGCTGGGAAGTGGCGGTGCGGTCCCCTACGGCACTGCGTAGGATCCTACGGTCTTGGCGTGCATCCGTGCGTCGCTGCGGTCCGGTCCCAGGTCGACGGGCACGTGCACCTTCCGCCGACCACTGGCGACAACATCGATGTACTGTGGAGACCTCACGCCCCACGTGTTGAGCAATTCGGCGGTACGTCCACCCGGCCTCCCGCATGCCCACTATACGCCCTCGCTCAAAGTCCGTCAACTGCACATACGGTTCACGTCCACGCTGTCGCGGCATGCTACCAGTGTTAAAGACTGCGATGGAGCTCCGTATGCCACGGCAAACTGGCTGACACTGACGGCGGCGGTGCACAAATGCTGCGCAGCTAGCGCCATTCGACGGCCAACACCGCGGTTTCTGGTGTGTCCGCTGTGCCGTGCGTGTGATCATTGCTTGTACAGCTCTCTCGCAGTGTCCGGAGCAAGTATGGTGGGTCTGACACACCGGTGTCAATGTGTTCTTTTTTCCATTTCCAGGAGTGTATTTGTCCAATGAATACCCGTTTATCATCTGCATTTCTTCTTGGTGTAGGAATTTTAATGGCCAGTAGTGCAGTTCTAAATTCTAGGGGACTGATGACCTCAGAAGTTAAGTCCCGTAGCGCTCAGAGCCATTTGAACCAAACCTGCCCGT
The DNA here is from genome assembly GCF_023864275.1 of Schistocerca cancellata. Taxonomy (NCBI): domain Eukaryota; kingdom Metazoa; phylum Arthropoda; class Insecta; order Orthoptera; family Acrididae; genus Schistocerca; species Schistocerca cancellata. The sequence continues at coordinate 428,278,176 of NC_064627.1, forward strand.
TCTATCTCATGCTGGCCGGCTGCACACAACTGTGACTCCTGCAATGTTGGAACGTGCGGACGCTCTCATTCGAGGTATCGACGGATCACAATCAAACACCTTGATGCACAAGTGGACGTGTCTGTTGGTGGTCCCGTCCATCAGTTGGGATACTGAAAGCTGTGTGCCCGCCGGGCTTCTCGCCGCCTAACAGAAGAACATAAAGAGCAAGTAACGACCATCTGTGCGGAATTAATTGTGCTTTCAGTAGCCGATCGTGCCAATTTTTTGGTCAAACATTGTCACAGGCGATCAAACATGACTTCGAACCGAAACGAAATGGCAATCCACAGAGTGGCACGACACCACCTCTCAGCTGGTCTTCTGGGACTCTGAAGAAATTATTCTGTTTGAGGTCCTCCTTCATGGTGCAACGAACACCTCAGGAGTGTATTGTGCTACCCTCAGGAAATTGAAGAAACGACTTCAGCGAGTTCGTCGCCACAAAAATGCATACGAACTTCTCATTCTCCATGACAACTCTCAAGACCTCGCACAAGTCTGCGCACACGAGAGAAACTCACAGAACTTGATGGGACTGTTCTTCCTCATCCACCCTACGGCCTGGATCGCACACCTTCCGACATGCATCTGTTTAGCCCAAAGAAGGATTCACTCTGCGGGGAGCTGGATATGGATGTTGGGGATGGTAGCAAGACCCTTCGCTCCGACGTTGGCCAGCAGTGTCGTTTCATGCGGGCATATAAGCCCTCCACGTAAGGTGGCGTAAGTACGTCGCACTAAACGGACATTATGTTGAAAAATAGTACTATTTAGCCAAGAGAGTGGGGAATAAAAAGGTGAATTGAAATCCTGAGTAAAACTTACCTTCTTTCAGAAAAAAACTGTTGCATTACTTACTAAACGCACCTCGTACATCAAACTGTATGGCCATCTGGAAGAAATTATTCAGACAGAACTAATTTCCACTGCTGTAACACGATGTTGCAGAATTCTTTTTTCCTTTTCTTTAAAAAAAAGTAGCGCTGAATTCTACAGATCTGTAACGCGATTAAATGAGATCTATACACAGGGTCTGCATCGTGATAGTTGTCACTTTCCTTTCCTCAAGCGTTCCTTCTCTCAGGTGTTTTGTAATAACTAGGTGAAATTAGTCCCACCACAAACTGTTTTTTGGCTGATTCAAACAACGCTCTGACTATGTAAAGTACCGTTTATATTTTCAATACAAATAAAACTTTTAAATCACAGTTTTATACGTCCAGTCGATAGAGCACCCTGATGCGATATTGCATCTAAGGATTTTATTTAATGGTCACAGTAACACATGAAAAACAGTGTCTCAAATGCTAGCTGCAACGCCGCGGTGCGCTGTTGGTGTGGAGAGACTAAGAAGATATTTTAGTGCATAAAAACCGGTCAACACAGCTAGACATCCTAAAACATCGGAAGTCTAAATTAAAACATTTCCTGAAATTATATTTTGGTGTTTACATTGTTAAGTAGATCTAGTCAGACATCTATCGTGTAAGAAAAGAAAGGCACTTGCGTTCAGAGTTTTGTCTGTGGCAGAAAGCATTTACCAGCTTCACTAGCTTCTCGGATGCGAGCCATCTGCATACGAACAGCCAGCTCAACAGGTGGGGAAAACAGAACAAAATGCCGCTGGTCGTGGTAATTTGAATATCTAATACCTGTATTGTTCAGACTGTTACGTGTCATTTGTAGAAACATGTCTTTTACCGACACAGTGAGTTCATATAAGCATTGATTTTTTTTCATCTTAATGGTTGAAAACGTAGTCATACGCTACTTAGTCGTATAACAAAATTTCTCCTTAAATATTTTTCGTGGTGCCAATTCTATTTTTAACGCACACCAGCAGGTAAAATTGACACTAGTTCTCTTATCATACAATGTCCTGGAATATGTCGTACTGTCACGTACGTACACTTTTAATATCTTGGGAGAGAAGCTAGAGGACGCACATGTGTCAATCTTGGTGTGTAGCAGAAATAAAAAAAAAAATATCGCAATAAAAGGCTGTGATCGCTAGCCTTTCGAACTGAACCACCGGACACACTCCTGTTGACAGGTCCTACTATGTAGGGCCTATAAAACCATTTAAGCCTCTTCTGCTTAGACTGATGTAGAAGATGAACATTTCGCGGCCAGATGAAGATATTTTGTTTATCTCGTCTCAGATGTTTTTGACGTAAAACAAACAACTGTGTTGTTCATTTTATTGCTAGATTGTAATAATGCCCCCGTGTGTCTCAACAGCATGGTGCAAGTCTTTCAATTGGACGCCACATCGTCTACTAGTGTGCTCCTTAATATACGCCAGTAACCCTGCTTGGAAAGAAGACCCACAGTTTAAGGTGAAATCCGAACAGCGTGTCGTTCCGAGCGAATATTCAAGTCACTGGAAAGTAACGGCTGAGTTAAAGGTAGTTTGCAATATTCTGCAGTCGGACCAGAATTCGATCTCGCAATCTTATAGTTATCATGCACGTGCTTCATCACAAGGCACGACGACTGCTAGGTGGCAAAATAAACAGATGTAACGCCCCAAAAAATCGGTGAATGTAGTCTTTGAAAATGGAGTTGCAACTCCGAAACGTGCTGGATTCAATGCGTGGAAGCTCTTACTAAAGTTGTTGTTGATCACAACGGTCTGATTCTAGTCACGATACACTAGGTTATTCACAAGTATCTCCGCGTTTTCGGAAGATGACTATGCGAAAAATGCAAGAAAATCAGAAAATAGACACATATTAGAGAATAGAGGACCACTCCAAACTTTTAACTCACATCACAATATGGGCAATGTTTGTGAGAAGGCAAAGTCAATACCTGCTTTCAGTGCATTGAAGTCGATGCTCATGGACTGTGCGGCTGGTCCCGGCGGAGGTTCGAGTCCTCCCTCGGGCATGGGTGTGTGTGTTTGTCCTTAGGATAATTTAGGTTAAGTAGTGTGTAAGCTTAGTGACTGATGACCTTAGCAGTTAAGTCCCATAATATTTCACACACATTTTTTTGAAGTCGATGCTATTGCTGTCTGAGAAGGTGGAACAGCAGCAGTCTGCTTTGGAAATCGGTTCAGTGGGTGGCCTAGCTGCAGGTGCCCACTAATTCATTGTGACAGCACAAAGTGGATGATTTGTGTATAAGGAGCAGTCAACTGAAAACCGAAAACTCGCCACAACGGGACCACGGAATGGTTCCATTCAAAAGTAATCACCACATATATACCACCAGGAGACGAGACGATCAATTCCTGTTTCAAAGAACCTGGTGGGCCGTTGACGTACCCACAACCGCACGCACTCTTGCATTTACTCTTTCTAATGAAACCGACGTTCACCCCTGTCTTTCTTTAGGTCGCTAAAGATGTGAAAATCACACCGTGAAAGATGTGGGCTGTAAGCAGGATACTGTAGTGTTTCCGAACCAAATCACTTGAGAGTATCCTTCGTCCGAGTGGCAGTGTGGGGACGGGCATTACCGCGCAACAGGATGCTTCCGTTCAGCAGCATTCCTGGGCGTTTTGACTTTAGGCCGCGTCACAGTTTCTGCAAAGTGTCTTCACTGCGGTTCCACGCTTGAGGGCCAGAGAGAGCTCCTGCAGTCGAAGGTCATCGTGACATTACCCGAACCTGAAAAGACAGCTTTGGATGTATTTGGCGGGGGAGAGATGTGGAATTTTTCCACTGTTGGCTTTCCTGTTTGGTCTCTGGCTGTCGGTGTGCTCTCGGACGGAATCGTCCTTTAATACGATCACGCCTGCCCCCACAGTGCCAATCGGACGAAGGCTACGCTTCAGGGATTTGGTTGAAAAACCCTGAAACATCCTCCACACAGACCAGATCTTCATGACCTGAAGAAAGACACGCTTGGATAACGGTCTCACTCAGACGAGGAAATGAAATAGGGGGTGCGTTGTGGAGCTATCAGTGGCTCAAAAATGGTGCAAATGGCTCTGAGCACTATGGGACTTAACTTCTGAGGTCATTAGTCCCCTAGAACTTAGAACTACTTAAACTTAAGGACATCACACATATCCATGCCCGAGGCAGGATTCGAACCTGCGACCGTAGCGGTCGAACGGTTCCAGACTGTAACGCCTAGAATCGCTCGGCCACACCGGCCGGCCTATCAGTGGCCAACCGCTTTCTACGAAACAGGTATTAATAGTCTCGTCTCACTGTGTGATAAATTTCTTAACGCGTGTGGTGCTTACTTTTGAATGAAACCATTCCACGGTCCTGGTGTGAAGAGTGTTCTGTTTTCGTTTGACTGCCCCTCATACGTGTTCTGCCACGTTGGCCCCGCAAGGCAACTTCGCCATGGCGCATGCTACTAATCGAAACGTGGTGAGACGTTCTGTCCACTGACATGTGTCATTTTCCTGTAAGGCTAGTGGTTTTTCCATAGTCGTCTTCTGAAACCTCGGAGGTACCTGCGAATAACACTGTGTAAGCGTATTGTCATATCGCTGGCTTAGTTGTGGAGTATCTTTGCGGGCAGCCGCGTCTGTAGAGAGTCGAGCGCGGGACACGGTACTATTATGTTGTGTAGTGTGTAGCTCTGCAAGTGAGAGGCAATGTCAGCGTGGAAGTTGAAGTGTTATTACAAAAAAATGGTTCAAATGGCTCTGAGCACTATGGGACGTAACTTCTGAGGTCAGCAGTCCCCTAGACTTCAGAACTACGTAAACCTAACTAACCTAAAGACATCACACACATCCATGCCCGAGGCAGGATTCGAACCTGCGACCGTAGCGGTCGCGCGGTTCCAGACTGAAACGCCTAGAACCGCTCGGCTACAACGGCCGGCAGTGTTATTACAGTAAAGTGATAAAATAAGTAAATGATTCAGATGAAAGTGCGTCAAGAAGTAATTTAAAAATGGACAGTGCTGCTATTAACGTATTTGTGTATCCTCTCGTTGCGTGTCGTACCGCACTGTATCAATCATCCGCGCCGTGTTCGGTCTCCCAGAATGAACTGATGTGAATCTGTAGAAATTAGTCACCATAAAAGAGTGCGGTCAAGTGGCAGTGTCTTGTAGCGAGCGTGAGGACGTGCGTTCGATCATCGCGTTTCCGCATTATCAACAATCAGCCGCGCCGGGACGGTAACGCGCACGCCCGTACAAGTGAGAACTGAGAACTGAAAAATTAACTTTACGAAAAGTGTTGTATCATTACTAGTGAAAAGGAGGACTATTACCAGACATCTGTATGTGTGACGAGCGTAAGATCTTTCGTTCGATCATTCGGCTTCCGCATCATCAACAATCACCCGCGTCGTGTCGGTTACGCGTACGCTCGTCTAAATGATATTTCGTGGACTGTTAATCATCCATTAATTGGGATAACACTTCTGAATTAGAATGTAAACAGTGCAACCTTCGATTTCCCTTTAATCGTCTCAGAATATAGTTGTTCATACCAGTCGTCGAACAGTGTTGTGTTTTAACGTTGAGTGGCTCCCCTAAACCCGCTTGCATATTTTGATAGATAATTTCAGTCAAGCCAGCAGCAGTGTGGAGCAGAACAGTACGACCGCCGCGGGATTATCAGGTACGTGGTGTGGACAGGGCGCACAGTCAAGAAAAGCGAAACGACAACCAGAATAAAAGGTCCCCCACACCCATTCGTACTCCCGGGCGTGTTACAACTGTATTGCTTTATTGCTGACTTGTTTGAGTCAACCTCTATCAAAGGTGGACCGAATCGTATTAATTTCTGGGTCCTTAGTGTTGAGAGTAATTTGAGGAGTACTCACCGACCACCTTGAGCTCGACGTGGTGCTCCAGCGTGGTGGACTCGTTGCGCACGCGACACGAGTAGCCGCCGGCGTCCGTGTCCTGCGACGCCTGCGTGTAGATGGTCTGGTTGCCCGACTCCGGGTACAGGATCAGGCTGGACGTGCTCGCCGGCCACGGGTACGGCTTCCCGTCCTTGTACCTGCAACAGCGAGGCGCGCCCTGCATTTAGCTACACGTGCAGGCAGCTCGACGAAAATACTGTGTAACGTTACTTTCGTAACCAAGTTCATCATCGTCAAATGAAGTGACAGTAGAGTTTGTTCACTGATCTCTATACCATCTGGATGTAGATCTCTGATCTCAGAGCATGGAACTTTGGTGTACCTGCTGATTCTTATCATCTGTACAGTCCGCCATGTTGTAGTGAGGCAAAAAAACAACCACCGGTGTGTACGTCATAAAGAATACTTTTCTTATTTCTGGCTTTGACCCTTATATCAGTATGCGATGTAATAGGCTGATGTGGGAGCAGAATCGAAAAGTATTTTCATTTTGCCTTCTCGTGGCATTTCATGGCAACCACGTTGTAATTAGGCAAGAAGCGAAATACGAGCAACCTTGGCTGGTACGTTTAGACAGCTGAAGTTTGACGTCCAGATGGTACACAATCACTGAATTTATTTCTTTTTTTTAACATGGGATACAGATTATGATGTGTCGGAAGGCATCAGTGGAATTAAGCGTTATCATTGAAGTAAGTGACTGAATTTTCTTTTCATCTCTTCTGAAAATAATCATCTGTTCCTTGCTTATCTGTCTATTATAATTATCTAAGACGTGCAACAAATGCTCTCAACTACACTACTGACTATTAAAATTGCTACACCAAGAAGAAATGCAGATGATAAACCGGTATTCACTGGACAAATATGTTATACTAGAACTGACATGTGATTACATTTTCACGCAATTTGGGTGCATAGATCATCAGAAATCAGTACCCAGAACAACCACCTCTGACCATAATAACGGCCTCGATACGATTGCTCATTGAGTCAAAGAGAGCTTGGATGGCGTGTACAGGTACAGCTACCCATGCAGCTTCAACACGATACCACAGTCCATCAAGAGTAGTGACTGGCGTATTGTGACGAGCCAGTTGCTCGGCCACCATTGACCAGACGTTTTAATTGGTGAGAGATCTGGAGAATGTGCTGGCCAGGACAGCAGTCGAACATTTTCTGCATCCAGAAAGGCCCGTAAAGGACCTGCAACATGCGGTCGTCCATTATCCTCCTGAAATGTAGGGTTTCGCAGGGATCGAATGAAGGGTAGAGCCACGGGTCGTAACACATCTGAAATGTAACGTCCATTGTTTAAAGTGCCGTCAATGCGAACAAGAGGTGACCGAGATGTGTAACCAATGGTAGCCCATACCATCACGGCGGGTAATACGCCAGTATGGCGATGACGAATACACGCTTCCAATGTGCGTTCACCGTGATGTCGCCAAACACGGATGCGACCATCATGATGCTGTAAACAGAACCTGGATTCATCCGAAAAAATTACGTTTTGCCATTCGTGCACCCAGGTTCGTCGTTGAGTACACCATCGCAGGCGCTCCTCTCTGTGATGCAGCGTCAAGGGTAACCGCAGCGATGGTCTCCGAGCTGATAGTCCATGCTGCTGCAAACGTCGTCGAACTCTTCGTGCAGATGGTTGTTATCTTGCAAACGTCCCCATCTGTTGACTCAGTGATCGAGACGTGGCTGCACGATCCGTTACACCTATGCGGATAAGATGCCTGTCATCTCGAGTGCTAGTGATACGAGGCCGTTGGGATCCAGCACGGCGTTCCGTATTGCCCTCCTGAACCCACCGATTCCACATTCTGCTAACAGTCATTGGATCTCGAACAACGCGAGCAGCAATGTCGCGATACGATAAACCGCAATCGCGATAGGCTACAATCCGACCTTTATCAAAGTCGGAAACGTGATGGTACGCACTTCTCCTCCTTATACGAGGTATCACAACAACGTTTCACCAGGCACCGCCGGTCAACTGCTGTTTGCGTATGAGAAATCGGTTGGAAACTTTCCTAATGTCAGCCCGTTGTAGGTGTCGGCACCGGCACTTGTGTGAATGCTCTGAAAAGCTAATCATTTGCATATCACAGCATCTTCTTCCTGTCGGTTAAATTTCGCGTCTGTAGCACGTCATCTTCGTGGTGTAGCAATTTTGATTGCCAGTAGTGTATAAAAAGTACCAATATATGGAACTGATAAAGAGTCATGTTAGAAAGATGGTAAATATAAGAGGCGATCAAAAAGTTTTCCTTTGAGAGCGTTGCTCCAACGTATATGTATCACAGTGCGATCCTGATGCGTGTATATAAGCAACGATATGTAGGTAAGGGCTTAGTGTGGCCCACGAAGGGGAAATATTTCGATTGTCCTTTATAAAACGCACTGTAAGTAACACAGAGAGTACTGCGACTTGTTTGGGTAAAAGAAAGCTAATCAAATTTTGTCTTGTGTAAGATGTAATTTCTTTCCAGTTTTTCTTAGAAAGAGCGGAAAATAAGAGAAGCTGCATCATCTAAAAGATGATTCTTCATTTAAAAGATGATTCTACCATCTATGATGGTCTTTCCGACTTATGCCTATTTTCTTGAACAGAGAAAAATTGTACTGCCTCTTTCGTGTCTTAACTGCAGTCTTCTTCTTCTTAGCGTGTCGATGAAAACCACTTAAATGAAGTGTAACGCCTCAGCAAGGCGTACGTCTGATGAGCATACGGATGCCAGATCCTCCTGCGTCACGGTGACTGAGCATGCGGTGTAAACGTGACACTGAACAAAACGCCTCATCGCCGCTCAGCGCCACACGCACAGGGCACATCTTGGTTATCGCAGAGGACCCATTTCAACATGTCAGTTTTACTTCCGCCAGTTCCCAAGCGAAGACGATTAACCGCATCAGTACGGCCGTCCGCTTCCGTAGCCGAGTGGTTAACGCGACAGGTCCTATTGCGGGGCACCCGGATGCGGTTCCCAACACTGCCAAGGAAAACTTGGAGGGAGGACGGAACCGGGGTACACTCAACCTCGTGATGCCAGGCGGGTGCCAGGTTGAGATTCATTGGGAGAGTCTTTAGAAAATGTAGTCCATCAACAAAGGAGGTGGCTTACAAAACACTGGTTCAACCTATAGTTGAGTATTGCTCATCAGTGTGGGATCCGTACCAGGTCATTTTGACAGAGGAGATAGAGAAGATCCAAAGAAGAGCGGCGCGTTTCGTCACAGGGTTATTTGGTAAGCGTGATAGCGTTACGGAGACGTTTAGCAAACTCAAGTGACTGCGAGAGAGGCGCTGTGCATCGCGGTGTAGCTTCCTGTCCAGGTCTGTGTCTTGCTGCTGCACAGGCAACTGCATTGAACGCCGCCAACATGCCTTACAGGAGATATCGACCAAGTCGTCGCACAACAGTCTACAAAAATATAGAAAACATCGAACTAACAACCACATCAGGAGACAAGAAGAATCGAATTCCTGTGAAGACTGTTGCAGCAGACGCCCTCGTCGATGGACCATGTGTGTTTCTTGGATGTTCTCTTAATTTCAGCCTCGATATAAACGACACATCCTCACATGGAAATGGATGGTTCACTGTCGCCATAGTGAGAGGTGGTAGTGGAGTTTCTAGTGTGCCTGGACTTGAAAGTTTTAATGATAGAGATGTAATTGCCTATCGTACTTATCGTATGTTTGAAATTGCTAATAAAGACTTTGGTAAATCTGCGTATGACTCTACGTCTCCACTTGTATACACGTAACAAAAGAAAACTCAATCCTAATTAATCTGTATTTGTTTGGATAAAAGGTAAAGGTGTATGTGAATATGTAAAATTTGTTGGCGATTGTACTCTATATTTTCATAAATAAAAATCTGTAGCGTCAGCCACTAACTGGACAAGGGTACATCTAGAACCGGGGGCTCAAGGATGCAACAGTTTGGTTATGTAATCACTCTGACGCGTGGCCTTGGCGGGTGCGTTTCTGGATGAGGTATCGAACATATTGCTTCCCCCTACTTATACCTCCCGAGGAGATCACGAATGTAAAATTATAGAGATTCGAGCGCGCACGGAGGCTTTCCGACAGTCGTTCTTCCCGCGAACCATACGCGACTGGAACAGGAAAGGGAGGTAATGCAGTGGCACGTAAAGTGCCCTCCGCCACACACCGTTGGGAGGCTTGCGGAGTATAAATGTAGATGTAGATGCCAACTGAAGAGCTACCTGATTGAAAAGTAGCGCCTCCAAGGTGTGAACGTGGACACCGCCAAATACTGCGATGTACTAACCCCATGCTCCTCAGTACCGCATCCGATGGTGAATGGCTGCTGAACATGACACGGCGGTTGGTCGACTGTCGCGCGATCTTCACGGCCTGATCACCGGGTTTCCGTATACGGACGCCGCGATATCGTGATATCAGTTTTTGAAAATACACCAAAGACGTTGTTCCTGCTATTTGGCAGCGCAGTGTAGTTCGTTTGTTTCCAGTGCTGTAATGTGACGGAGCATTCTGGGAGTTTTAACTTAACGCCCTTGGACTACCCCGGCTAATGGTTTACTCGCGCTTTCGTTGGGCTGCACTGTGCTAGTGGCCAGAGGCGCTCTCATCTCTCCGGCAGCAGGCGAGGTGATGGCGCTTAATTAGAGGGCGCGGGCAGGAGTAGGAGGGGCAGGGGCCAGGCCACACGTCGCTCATTAGGCCTGCGGCCACCGCCCCTCTCTTCGAGGAAGCGGCGCTTGCCCCCGCCTTCCTCCGACGGAGGCTCACTTCTTCATCCCGCAGCGATGTCCAGCATGGGCCTCTCCCCGCACGGTACCTGCTGCTTGATAGTGGTCGCAACATTCGTGGCGGCTAGCGTCCAGGGCTCACATAGCGTCCTCTGCCACACAAGCGGCTGGTAGTGAAATTGCATGTGTGCCATTTCTCTGGCGCGTTGCGTATCCGGCACTATCGATAGCGACTTGTATTTCTGTTTCCGTCTGGCCGTTCCGTTTTGTGATGTGGCAGCAGTCTGGTATTTTTATGTGTGCTTGTTAAGTTGCTAGCAATTGCTTTTAGCTTTGTGCTTACTTATTTTTATTTAAATTGCTGGGCATTGTCATTTGCCTGTTCATTTACCTTTATTTATTTGTAGTGTCAATTAAGCCTAAGACGATGTCCAAGGTGATAGCAACTGATTTTAGCCTCGTGTGTACTTCATCCCATTTAAATTCTTGGGCATTGCCATTTGCTTGTTCTTTTACTCTTATTTATTTGTTGTGCCAGTTAGCCATAAGATGATGCCAGACCTTGGTATCTGTCAACCTTATTTTGGCTACTAGCGCTCAGATGCAATATTGCGGGCCTATCCCAGATTTTGTCATTAATTGAGATCCTTTTATACTGTATTTTTAGTAGTAGCTTTTGCAAGTGCACTTGCGTATAGTATTTATTATGTCCCCCCCCCCCCTCTCTTCCTCATTCGTGTAAACTGATTTTGGTAAGATTGCTAGGTGGCCTGTGTTCTTTTATTACCTATGTAAGTTTGCCCGCTGCCGCAGTCGTAACATGTTTTCACCGGCAAGCGGCCCATGTTGGCTAGAGTTTGATGTGGCCTGCGCTGTTGAAATCAGCAGACTTTATTATTTCAGCTAGTCATGTACGTGTTGTTGTGTTAAGGGTTTTAGTGCATTTTTAATTGAGATACCTTTTGGAAATTTTATCACTCTTTTAAAGAAGGTATAGGAAGGAGAAACTTCGACTGAAAATTTAATTGTAAATTACACATTTGTGCTCCACATTATAAAATTTAACTGTATTAGGTGAATTTATTTAGTTAAATGCGCAATGATTATTTGTTAATGTATCAAATTGTTAACAATTGGTTTGGCAGTGATTCAAACGACACAAATAAGTTTCTCCGTTCACATGTGGCATATAACATTTTTATTACCTCATACAGTAAGCAGTTTGATTTCTTTGTGTCACTGTAATTTGTAAGCCACAGTGTAATTTATTACAATTAATTAATTGTTTTGGGGAAATAAACATTGAATTTTATGTCCCCTTTTCATTAAGCGAGTCCCATCTAAATCGTCCGCTCAGCGTGCTTGTGGAATATCGTTTCAGTTATGTGATTGGATTTGTGATTTCCTTTCAGAGAGATCACAGTTCGTAGTAATTGATGGAAAGTCATCGATAAAACAGAAGTGATGTCTCGCGTTCGCCAAGGTAGTGTTATAGGCCCTTTATGTTCCTTATCTATATAAACGATTTGGGAGCCAATCTGAGCAGCCGTTTTCGGTTGATTGCAGGTGACACTGTCGTTTATCGACTAATAAAGTCATCAGAAGATCAAAACAAACTCAAAACGATTTAGAAAAAATATATGAATGCTGCGAAAAGTGGCAGTTGACCTTATATAACGAAAAATGTGAGGTCATCCACATGAGTGCCAAAAGGAACTAGTTAAAATGCGGTTACACGATAATTCAGTCTAACCTAAAAGCCGTGAATTCAACTAAATATCTAGGTATTACAATTACGAACAAGTTACATTGGAAGGAACACATAGAAAATGTTGTAGGGAAGGCTAACCAAAGATTGCGTTTTATTGGCAGGACACTTAGAAAATGTAATAGACCTACTAAGGAGACTGTCTACACTACGCTTGTCCGTCCTCTTTTAGAATACTGCTGTGCGGTGTGGGATCCTTACCAGATAGGACTGACGGAGTACATCGAAAAAGTTCGAATAAAGGCAGCACGTTTTGTATTATCGCGAAATATGGGAGAGAGAGTCACAGAAATGATACAGTATTTGGGCTGGAAATCGTTAAAAGAAAGGCGTTTTTCGTTGCGACGCAATCTCCTCACGAAATTCCAATCACCGACTTCCTCCTCCGAATGCGAAAATATTTTGTTGACATCGACCTACATAGGGAGCAACGATCACCACGATAAAATAAGGGAAATCAGATCTCGTACGGAAAGATATAGGTGTCCATTCTTTCCGCGCGCTGTACGAGATTGGAATAATAGAGAATTGTGAAGGTGGTTCGATGAACCCTCTGCCAGGCACTTAAATGTGATTTGCAGTGTGTCCATGTAGATGTAGATGCATTTACCGAATTCACGTGCCCTAGTTTTTTTCTTCACTCGTCTGCAATGTTTATTAAGACCTCGTCTTGGTCACTACACTGAGGTGACATGGGACAGCAATATGCACTTATACAGGAGGCGGTAGTATCTCTTACACGAGGTGTAAAAGAGCACTGCATGGGCAGAATTATCATTTGTTCCCAGGTGATTCATGTGAAATGGTTACCCACGTCATCACGGCCGCATGGCGGGAGTTAACAAACTTTGGCCGCGGAATGGTAGTTGGAGCTAGACGCACGGGCCATTCCATTTCGGAAATAGCGAAATATTCCGAGAGCCACAGTGTCAAGAATGTACCGAGAATACCACACTTCAGGCATTACCTATCACTACGAACAACGCAGTGGCCGACGGCCTTCACTTAACGACCGACACCAACGGCGTATTCGTAGAGTTGTCAGTGCTAACAGACGAGCAACACCGAGTGAAACAACCGCAGAGATCATTGTGGGACGTACGACGAACGTATCCGTTAAGACAGTGCGGCGAAATTTGGCTTTGATTGGCTATGGCAGCCGACGACCGACGCGATTGCCTTTGTTAACAGCACGAAGTCGCCTGCAGCCCCTCACCTGGTCTCGTGACCGTGTCGGTCAGCCCTGGATACCTGGCAAACCGTGGCCTGGTCATATCGAGTTGGTAAGGACTGATGGTAGGATTAGAGTGTAGCGCAGACCTCACGAAATCATGGACCCAGGTTCTAACAAGGCACTGTGCAATTTGGTGTTGGCTCCATAGTGGTGTCGACTACGTTTGCTTGAAATGGACTGGGTCCTCTGGTGCACCTGATCTGATTATTGAATGGAAACTGTTACGTTCGGCTACTTGGACACATCTGCGGCCGTTCATGGACTTCAAAAATGGTTCAAATGGCTCTGAGCACTATGGGACTCAACTGCTGAGGTCATTAGTCCCCTAGAACTTAGAACTAGTTAAACCTAACTAACCTAAGGACAGCACAAACATCCATGCCCGAGGCAGGATTCGAACCTGCGACCGTAGCGGTCTTGCGGTTCCAGACTGCAGCGCCTTTAACCGCACGGCCACTTCGGCCGGCCATGGACTTCACGTTCAGAAACATTGCGCAATGTCATCGGGCTACAATTGTTCGCGATTGGTTTGAAGTACATTTTGGGCAATTCGTGCGAATGATTTGGCCAGTCAGATCGCCCGGCATGAATTCCGCCGAAAATTTATGTATTGTGGGACATAATCGAGACGTCAGTTAGTGCACAAAATCCTGCACCAGCAACACTTTCTCAATTCTGGGCGGCTATAGACGCAGCAAAGCTCAATATTTCAGCATGGGACTATCAACGACTTGTTCAGTCCATGCCACGTCGAGTTGCACCACCACACTGGGTGAAATGAGGTCTGTACGATATAAGGCAGCATCTTACGACTTTTGTCACCACAGTATATATCAAGTACACTACTGGTCATTAAAATTGCTATACCAAGAAGAAATGCAGATGATGATGGGTATTCATTGGACAAATATATTATACTAGAACTGACATGTGATTACATTTTCACGCGATTTGGGTGCATAGATCCTGAGAAATCAGTACCCAGAACAACCACCTCTGGCCGTAATAACGGCCTCGATACGACTGGGCATTGAGTCAAACAGAGCTTGGATGGCGGGTACAGGTACAGCTGCCCATGCAGCTTCAACACGATACCACAGTTCATCAAGAGTAGTGACTGGCGTATTGTGACGAGCCAGTTGCTCGGCCACCATTGACCAGATGTTTTCAATTGGTGAGAGATCTGGAAAATGTGCTGGGCAGGGCAGCAGTCGAACATGTACTGTATCCAGAAAGGCCCGTACAGGACCTGCAACATGCGGTCGTGAATGGGTGACCGAGACGTGTAACCAGTGGCACCCCATACCAGCACGCCGTGTGATACGCCAGTATGGCGATGACGAATACTCGCTTCCAATGTGCGTTCACCGCGATGTCGCCCATTACGGATGCGACCATCATGATGCTGTAAACAGAACCTGGATTCATCCGAAAAAATTACGTTTTGCCACTCGTGCACCCAGGTTCCTCGTTGAGTACACCATCGCAGGCGCTCCTGACTGTGATGCAGCGTCAAGGGTAACCGCAGACATGGTTTCCGAGCTGATAGTCCATGCTGCTGCAAACGTCGTCGAACTCTTCGTGCAGATGGTTGTTGTCTTGCAAACGTCCCCATCTGTTGACTCAGGGATCGAGACGTGGCTGCACGATCCGTTACAGCCATGCGGATAAGATGCCTGTCATCTGGACTGCCAGTGATACGAGACCGTTGGGATCCAGCACGGCGTTCCGTATTACCCTCCTGAACCCACCGATTTCATATTCCGCTAACAGTCATTGGATCTCGACCGACGCGAGCAGCAATGTCGCGATACGATAAACCGCAATCGCGATAGGCTACAATCCGACCTTTATCAAAGTCGGAAACGTGATGGTACGCACTTCTCCTCCTTACACGAGGTATCACAACAACGTTTCACCAGGCACCGCCGGTCAACTGCTGTTTGCGTATGAGAAATCGGTTGGAAACTTTCCTAATGTCAGCACGTTGTAGGTGTCGCCACCGGCACTTGTGTGAATGCTCTGAAAAGCTAACCATTTGCATATCACAGCATCTTCTTCCTGTCGGTTAAATTTCGCGTCTGTAGCACGTCATCTTCGTGGTGTAGCAATTTTAATGGCCAGTAGTGTATATTAGCTTGACTGCAGATGATGGAGTACACCTGCCACTTACTCAGAGGCAGTGAAGCGAGCTGCGGATATGCAGGGCGTCGCTAGGAGTACTGGGTTTGTGGCTGGACGCTGGCTCTGGTTGGCCACCGTGTTGGCACTCGCCTCGGCGCTGTAGTGACGTCTGTAGGCGCGCGGCATTCTCGCGCCACTTTCCGCCTCTTTGCACGGTTCCGTATTCAGCTGCGAATACTCGCCCTCCTCGTCTCTTTCTTCTCATTTTGAGTGGAGGCGCATTTAGAAAAGAAAGGCCCCACTTGCAGTAGGCAGCGCCGCGCTTTGCGAGACAATGCTGCGCGCGGAACGAGAGCGCAACAGCGGGACGAGAGCCGGCTGCCGAGGCGCCACACTTCTTTTTTATATGTTTTATATTCTTCGCTGAATACTCTCAAAGGCGGCGTCCTACTTTCATTAATGACAGTTTTCAATGCTTCGGTGTATTTTCTCAGTCGAAAAAAGACTGTTACAGAAAATTGTAACAGTAGCGTTCTATAACTGCGGCGCAGTCACTTTTCTGTAAATAAAATAACAGGGCTCTCAGGGTGTGGAGATACAGCGAATCTTAAAAAGTAAGACGGTTGCCACTGCAGACATGGTAATCGTGTTCAGAACTATCGGGTGCCTCGCAACAAATGCTAATATTTCTGTTCCTTGTAATGAACCTTGCCAGAACTTACGCATGTTAACTGAAATTTTCGATTCCCTATAAACGCTGACCATAATTGGGTTAATTTTCTTACTTACGTTATATATTTCTCATCTGCAGTTATTTCTGAATATGTTCGACTAGCAAAAAACTAATTTCCTTACAACATAGTTATTATTATTCATATCGATCCATTTCTAATATCAATCTTGTACCATGAAAATTAATAATCAGAATTGCCAACTTGGGTGATTTAAAAATAAATGTATAGTACAGATAATATTGTCATGCTTCAGTTCTGATGTACACAAAATTGCTATCTTTATTCATAATATTTCTAATTTTACCATCGATAATGAAGTCGATTTTATAAAATAACAGAAAGTTGGTATTTTTCATATTGTCAGAATTAATTAAGGCTATAAATCTTCACTTAATTATTCTCAGAAAACAATATACAAATTCAGGCCACCGGTTTTGCGTGTCTTTCGCTCGACTGTAGTGAACACGTAGATGTAACACGTGCTGCTTTAGTAAAATGTGTTTCTCAAGCATTTTCTACAAATCGAAACTCGAAAGTTTTACGAATGTTCTACGAGAGAGAGAGAGAGCGCGCAGCAGACTAACACGGCAGAGTAGAAGTCAGTTCGTAACGCATTCGAGTCTCCTCAGATTTTCCCCCTAACCTTCCACCAAACATATTGTTACAACTAATCACGTGTCTTCAAAAAGGAATAATAATTATTATTATTATGGCCGTAGCTATACATTCTTGGCCTCAACAAGGAATTATGGTGAAATGAACCTTTATTTATCGAAACACTGATGCGTGTATTGCAGTGACGTCATAACGTTCTATATATACTTCGAATAAAGTACATAGCATTTGTATTGGTTCTGGAGAGTCAACAGAAAGCAGGTGCGTCACCTATTCGTGGAAGAGGCAGCGGATTTTCTGCTTTCACACCTGCTGCGTTTCAGATCGTTTCTTTTCGACACTAGAACCGATCGAGTTGTTAGTTAACAGTCCATAACCGCTAGACACGCTCGTTCTATTCTGTACACTGCAAAGACACGTTTACCGTGTTTTTGATGTGGAGCTGTTAGCAGGATATACAACGGCGTTTGAAAACTTACCATACGATTCTTTGATGAATATCAGAAAAGAAACATTAAACCCCAGATTATTTAAAGAATATAAAAAAAACTTCAGTTGTCTAACAACTCATTTAATGTGTTAAATAGCTGACATTAAGCATGTAAGCTGTAGGAAGTTTCGTAAAGATTCGTAATTACGCTTACAGTTGGTTGCAAGTCGCTAAGTGCTCTCATCCTCAAATACTGAGTGAATAAACCTCGAGTATTTTCGCGTCGTCACTTATGTTCCCTCAAGACAAACACGCTTTCTTTAACTGTTATACTTGCCTTATTATGTTAAACCTATTACGACAGCATCTTCAATTTCTAAATTCGGTCGATATATACGTGAAATGTTGAAAATCAAATTTTGTTCCCCCTGCAAGCCTTTAGACAGGGAACTTCTACCGTTACTGGGTTCCGGGATAGTATCTTAGTAGTATATACAGGGTGTTACAAGAAGGTACGGCCAAACTTTCAGGATACATTCCTCACACACAAAGAAAGGAAATATGTTACGTGGACATGTGTCCGGAAACGCTTACTTTCCATGTTAGAGCTCATTTTATTCCTTCTCTTCAAATCACATTAATCATGGAATGGAAACACACAGCAACAGAACGTACCAGCGTGACGTCAAACACTTTGTTACAGGAAATGTTCAAAATGTCCTCCGTTAGCGAGGATACATGCATCCACCCTCCGTCGCATGGAATCCCTGATGCACTGATGCAGCCATGGAGAATGGCGTATTGTATCACAGCCGTCCACAATACGAGCACGAAGAGTCTCTACATTTGTTACCGCGGTTGCGTAGACAAGAGCTTTCAAATGCCCCCATAAATGAAAGACAAGAGGGTTGAGGTCAGGAGAGCGTGGAGGCCATGGAATTGGTCCGCCTCTACCAACCCATCGGTCACCGAATCTTTTGTTGAGAAGCGTACCAACACTTCGACTGAAATGTGCAGGAGCTCCATCGTGCATGAACCACATGTTGTGTCGTACTTGTAAAGGCACATGTTCCAGCAACACAGGTAGAGTATCCCGTATGAAATCATGATAACATGCTCCATTGAGCGTAGGTGGAAGAAACTAAAATGACACAAAATTGTTAAAGCTTTCGTGGCCACTTGTTGACAAACTGCCTATTGGCTTCTGTCTCGGGTTCTTCGGCCGACGTTCATCTAATGATTTTTCTGACGTTTCGCCAGCACGAGTGGCTGGCATTGTCAAAGCAGTTTGTGAACTAAAATGAGCTCTAACATGGAAATTAAGCGTTTCCGGACACATGTCCACATAACATCTTTTCTTTATTTGTGTGTGAGGAATGTTTCCTGAAAGTTTGGCCGTACCTTTTTGTAACACCCTGTATGTGACGAGATTTGTAGTTTGCCGCTTTCAGCCCGATTCATACAACACATCAACGGAACGAAACATCAGTCGACGTCACCATCAACTGTTGGTGAGTCCACATCAGACGGGACATTAACACGATGTAACTTGCTTAGGCCAGTACGGAGAACCGGAAGTGAAGTTATAAAGTACCATCTGTAATATAAAAGGCTGAATATACTATCAAAGCTAAGGAACTACCAATGATAAAGTGTATTAACGCTCAAAATAAAATTCATGACGAATGTTCATGGCAAAGATTGTACGGTAAATTGCTGAGAAGTGAAACAACAGGGGAATTGTCTCTAAAATTTCAAAACACCAACATTTATTTGCTAGACAAAATACTACATGTAAATACATCAAAAACTATTTTGAAGACAATACAGGTTTATTCATAAGTACCCTCAGAATTCTGGAGAACGACTGCACGAAAATTACACAGTCTATGTTCAATGTCTACCTGAAATAACGATGCACAGACGTCAGTTGGCTATACTATCTGTGGACGGCATATAGAACGTGTCGGGAGGACGTGGTAAACACTGCAGTCGTTGTCGTAATGCGGAAACGAAGAAGTTTATCTGTCGTCCAAAAGGGCATGATCATTGGCTTTCGGGTCAAGGGTGGAAACATTTCCGAAACCGCCAACATTTAAAACTGTTCGCGTGGTGCCGTGATTAAAGCATACGGTGCATGGAAAAACGGTGCTAAGGCAAATGTGGTGCACGACGGGCCATCGATGACACGGGTGAGCGACGGGTGGATGAACAGTCGTGCAACTGTCAAGCAACTGACCCTCCAGGTGAACCAAGGGGCTACTAAGTGTATTTCCTTAACGACAGTTCAGAGAACGCTGCTGCGTATGGATTTACGCAGCAGTCGCCTGGTTCACGCACCAATGCTGACTGCTGTTCATAGGCGTCGAAGGCAACTGAACGTCCACTGAGTGGCGAATGGTGGCCTTCTCAGGCGAATCGCTTTTTATGCTCCGTCAGACGGATGGCCACGGACATGTACGGCGCGAAAGTATGAAAGAACAACGATCGTCGGAAGGGTCCAGGCCGGATCAGCACAAAGATCTCTCTATCCTTCGAGACCATATTCGGGTTTTTGACATGTGGACACATTAATCTGACTGGATAGTGCATATAAGACATACTAAAAAGTGAGCTTTAAAGTCGACAGTGCGCGTCTTCAAGTTTCTATTCGTAATATGCGTCGTGGCATAATAGCAGAGCGCACCACTAAGGGCCAGGCCTGTCAGAACACCTACACAAATCATCCACTCCGTGTGGTTGCGTCGAACTATTTCGCCCTGCTGGTAGGCAACCAAATAAACACGTTTCCAAAGCTGGCTGCTGTGTCGCCTCCCAAGGACAGCAGCAAGCTTACACACGTACTGACATTTTCCGCATTTTCCCACATTGACTACCTGTGATGCGATGTGATGTGATGTGACTTTAAAATTTGAAGAGGATCTCTGTCGTCTGATGTGTGTCTAGTTTCTGTATGTCTTGTAGTTTTCAGGCTGGAGGTACTTATGAATTATCATGTACATATATCCTTTCAACCTTTTCCGTTGTCTCTAAGTACCAAATAACGCCAAACATTTCTCTCCTCCAATATTCAAAAAAGCTATGTTTACTGTAAACTGTTTCACGAATTTATGATCTTATTTATGCATTGTGCAGACTTTTTGTCAGTTATCTAGCCTCTTCCGTAGAAGAACACTCATGGAAAAAATATCCAATTTGTCACGGGAACATTTTCCATACATTGTGAAGACAAAGCACACAGTGAAAAGATGACAAAGAACGTGAACTTGCAGAGAGGTATGTGTCTGGTTTGTAGTTTTCATGCAGTCATCTTCTAAAATCCCTGGAGTTACTTATGAATTACCACGTACATGGATACTTTTAATCTTTTCCATCTTTTCTAAGTACCAAACAATGTCAAAAACAACTGCATATTTCTCCTTCACCATTAAAAAAGGACTGTTTAATGAAAATTGTTTCGTCAAATTGTGATCTTGTTTATGCACAATATACAAGTTTTCGGACACTGTAAGTCCTAAATCATTTTTCATATCTGGCTTCTTTCCTGGAAGAACACTCGTGGAAAAAAATATCCAAGTCGTCACGGGAATATTTGCAATGCGTCGTGAAACAAAGCACATAATAAAGTGAAGACTAAGAAAACACAAAAGCGTTTACTACCACACGAAATGGGTGCGTCGAGAATAGGTTGACACTGGTCTCACACCAACATCAGAGTCAAAACCTTCTTACCCGAGAGCCTTAATGTCGATGAGCCGTTCCGTTACGTAAACAGCGTATGTGAATTTGAAATGCAATGTGGAATGTTTCTGACGTCCCGCTCCATTCTGTCAAGTGTGAATCAACATTTAGTCTACAATTTACTGTGCGAACACAGGTTGATTTCCTTACGACCGACAGGGCACAAGATTTTAAAGAACGTATGTAGCAAATTGTTATGCCTGTCACAGACGTGACGGACAATAATTTATTACACAGAAATAATTTATAGGTGTTATTTTACAGCATAGGTGTACTGCGACGT
This sequence comes from Schistocerca cancellata, assembly GCF_023864275.1. NCBI lineage: Eukaryota > Metazoa > Arthropoda > Insecta > Orthoptera > Acrididae > Schistocerca > Schistocerca cancellata. The sequence goes on from NC_064627.1 coordinate 428,299,694, forward strand.
ATATCGACCGAAAATATAACGACGTTCTTTAACAAAAAGCGGGATAGTTCATTTCAGTTTATTAGCTTGTTTAGCTATTATTAGCAGCAAAATTGTTTCGACTGTAACTGAGTCACGCAAAAATATACACGTCTAGAGTAAACTATATGTGAATAAAGCCAGTCTAGGATTCTGTGAACTCTCATACGAAACTTTCTGAAAATGGATAAATGGTGGTAATACTACTGTTAAGTAAGACATTCTGTGATGAATGTAACTGCAAGTAATATAAACATATAAACCTTGATCATTAAGATTTTAAATAGGCCAGCAACGTCAGTTGCGAATGCCACTTACAATACATAGATGTTTATAACCAGTAACTTTATTTGTGATTCTATAGGCTTATCACAGGTGAGTTCAGCTAAAATTAATGTATCATAAACGTTGGTTTTATGAGTACGAGTTTTCGTGTCCACTGTGGCGCTGCCTTTCTGTGTTCACATGCTGCTTTTCATAACTGTGCACACAGAACACGCTTCACCTAACACAGACTTACGATATACGATCTTTAACTGAAATCGCATGATGGCGAAGGGTATAATACTCTGGAACAAGTTGACGAAAAACGAAAAACTGTACGGAAGCTATCAGACAGCGTGACTCCTGACGTTGTTCAAGTGCGGGACAATCATGAGAATACGACAGAAGAAGTGCAGTGTCTGTGAGCTTTAGCCAGAGCTTTCATATTGTTGTTGCGGTCTTCAGTCCTGAGACTGGTTTGATGCAGCTCTCCATGCTACTCTGTCCTGTGCAAGCTTCTTCATCTCCCAGTACCTACTGCAACCTACATCCTTCTGAATCTGCTTAGTGTATCCATCTCTTGGTCTCCCCCTACGATTTTTAACCTCCACGCTGCCCTCCAATACTATATTCGTGATCCCTTGATGCCTCAACACATGTCCTACCAACCGATCCCTTCTTCTGGTCAAGTTGTGCCACAAACTTCTCTTCTCCCCAATCCTATTCTATACTTCCTCATTAGTTAGCTTTCATATTATCTTGAAGCATTAAAACTTAGGATACTTGACCCATCTTGGTAGCCAGTAAGTAGTTTTATGCGTTTATACCAGCAAAATGCTATATACTCTGTACGCGGCGCCTCAGACGTCTTCAGTATCGTATATCATACGAAAATCAGGTAGCATTATCTTCCCCGCATGTTATGTGGTTTCCAGTACCTGGTAGTTATCAACCTAACAACGACCGCCAGAACACTTTTTTCATAATATAAAAACAGGAACTGCAGAAGATAATACTGTTTAATGAAATTAAGGGGACGCTTCTAAGCTCTTCGATTTCTCAGAAATCCAATAATCCACTTCCGATATCTCGATATATCTTTTGCTTCGCATGGATCAGACATCCTGGCTGTCTTGGGCTAGTCTTGGTTAAGTTTAAACTCAAGGAAGATAGATGAGTTTATACAGTAACTCGATGCATTGACAATCTAGGTAACTAAGCCATGAAATCAAGAATGTACATTACATATATTCTAGAACACGTAAGTGCGTATTGTATATAAATACACAGGACTGCGATCAGTATTTGTCTATTCCTACAAACTAATTTTCGAACATACAGATGGGGCGTACTGAAGTGACATCTCTGTTTTCGCAGCGTGATGCCGGATACTGGCTTGCGGCAGTATGGACAGCATTATAGCTAGTATCCGCCAAGCATCTTCCATTTTAATCGCCTATTGCCCACAGATTAACCACTTTTCACTTTAAATATAAATACTGATCGTCACCAAAAATCGTATTTTATGTTCCTGGTCATTGCGCGACATGTAAACTGCCGGCAGTAGGGTCGTTCTGCAGTCAGCTTCAAATGCCTTTCTCCAAATTTTCTCAGTAGCATTCCTAGAGAAGAACGTCGTCTTCTGTGCAGGGATTCCAATTTGAGTTACCGAAGTATCTCCGTAATACTTCGGTGTTGATAGAACCTGTCGCTAACATATCTAGCTACACTCCTCTGAACTGCTTCAAAGTCTGCCTTTAAACCAATCTGGTGGGAAATCCAGATACCCGAGCAGTACTCAAGAATGGCTTGCACTAACGTTCTAAATGCGATATCCTTTTCCTAACGCTTCCAACAAACTGAAGTTGACCATTGGCGCTGCCCGCTACAATCGTTACGTGGTGGTTCCATTTCATATCGATTTGCAATGTTACGCCCAGATGTTTCATCGAGCTGACTGTGTCAAGCAGCGCACTGCTAATGCTGTATTCGAACATAACGAGATTGTTTTCCCTACTCGTCTGCACTGACTCACATTTATCTACACTCATGCTCATAAATTAAGGGTAATTGTAGAATGTGGTGCCACACAACGTGGCACTACAAAAAAACTGGCGCTAATAGCATAGGCACATAGGGAACACACACGACACAGATCTGTAAGTCCACGGTATTGGTGATAAGTTGACAAAACCGTACCGAAAGGCATGTGCTACAAAACGCCACTGTTTCCTGCGCATGTACCCCAACATCAATATGGGACATGATCATCATACACACCTACACAGGCCGCACAGCGTGTTGGCATACCCTGGATCAGGTGGTCGAGCAGTTGCTGGGGTATAGCCTCCCATTCTTGCACCAGCGCCTGTCAGAACTCCTGAAGCGTCGTAGGGATTTGAAGACGTGCAGCGATACGTCGACCGAGAGCATACCAGACGTACTCGATGGGGTTTAGGTGTGGAGAACAAGCAGGCCACTCCATTCGCCTGATATCTTCTGTTTCAAGGTACTCCTCCACGATGGCAGCTCGGTGGGACCGTGCGTTATCATTCATCAGGAGGAAGGTGGGACCCACTGCACCTCTGAAAAAGCGGACATACTGGTGCAAAATGACGCCGCGATACACCTGACCTGTTACAGTTCCTCTGTCAAAGACATGCAGGGGTTTACGTGCACCAATCATAATCCCACCACACACCATCAAACCACGACCTCCATACTGGTCCCTTTCAAGGACGTTAAGGGGTTGGTATCTGGTTCCTGGTTCACGCCAGATGAAAACCCGGCGAGAGTCACTGTTCAGACTATACCTGGACTCGTCTGTGAACATAACCTGGGACCACTGTTCCAGTGACCACGTACTGTGTTCTTGACACCAGGCTTTACGGGCTCTCCTGTGACCAGGGGTCAGTGGAATGCACCTTGCAGGTCTCCGGGCGAATAAACCATGTCTGTTCAGTCGTCTGTAGACTGTGACTGGAGAGAACTGTTCTGGTGGCTGCGGTAAGGTCCCGAGAAAGGCTGCCTGCAGTACTCCGTAGCCGTCTGCGGGCACTGATGGTGAGATATCGGTTTTCTTGTGGTGTTGTACACTTTGTGGCACACGGAGGGCCCATGCTACGGCTTGCTGTGTTTGACCAGCCTCCAGTCGCCCTAGTATTCTACCCCTCATAACGTCATCAATATGTGTTGTTTTAGTCATTTTCAACAGTCACCATTAGCACGTCTGAAAACGGCTGCACACTTATTCGCTGCACCGTACTCTAACATGCACCAACACACCTCTGCATATGTGGACTGCTGCCAGCGCCACCGTGCGTCGACCGCAGGTCGAATGCACCGCATGGTCATACCCCGAGGTGATTTAAACCAGCAAACCGCCCACCAGAGCGTTGTTTCACCATGTATCAGCACTATCCTTAATTTATGAGCATGAGTGTACATTTAAAGCTAGTTGCCATTCATCATACCAACTATAAATTTTATATCCTCAAACAGTCAACAGCGACGACGCCTTCTTGAACAGAACAGCATCATCACCAAACACCCGCACATTGCTGATCACCCTGTCTGTCAGATCAGTTATGCATACAGAAAAAAAAGCGGTCCTATCACGCGTCCCTGGTGCATTCCTGACGATGCCCTTGTCTTTGATGAACACTCTCCATCGAGGACAATATACTGGAGTCTATTACTTAAGAAGTCTTCGAGCCACTCACATATCTAGGAGTCTACTCTGTATGCTCGTACCTTGGTTAACAGTCTGCATGGGGCACTGTGTCAAAAGCTTGTCGGAAATCTAGGGATATAGAATCTGCCAGTTACCCTCCATCCATAATTTGCTGGATATGTGTGAAAAGGGTTGGCTGCGTTTCGTACGGGTGATGATTTCTAAAACCGTATTGATTCATGGTCAGGAGCTTCTCCATCTCAAGGAACTTCATTATATTCGAAAAGAGAATATGTTCAGGAGTTCTGCAGTAAACAGATGTTAAGGATATTGGTCCGTAATTTTGCGGGTCAGTAGATGTAGATGTAGATAAATCCACCAGCCAACAGCACGTACTGTACAAGCGCCGATACTACCGAAAACCGTCACTGGGCATTCGCCTACGAAAATAAAGACGTTGTTTGTGTGTGCCCCGTCCGAAAAGTAGCCTGAAATTGTTGAAAAACTACATTGTGATAATAAACAAATAGTTCAAAACTGACTGGTTGCAGTTTCCTGTGTTTACATTAACTAAGCCACTGCTACAGTCAAGATGTTTAATTATACACTACTGGCCATTAAAATTCCTACACCAAGAAGAAATGGAGATGATAAACGGGTATTCATTGGACAAAAATACTAGAACTGACACGTGATTACATTTTCACGCAATTTGGATGCATACATCCTGAGAAATCAGTACCCAGAAAAACCACCTCTGGCCGTAATAACGGCATTGATAAGCCTGGGCATTGAGTCAAACAGAGCTTGGATGGCGTGTACAGGTGCAGCTGCCCATGCAGCTTCAACACGATACCACAGTCCATCAAGAGTAGTGACTGGCGTATTGTGACGAGCCAGTTGCTCGGCCACCATTGACCAGACGTTTTAATTGGTGAGACATCTGGAGAATGTGCTGGCCAGGGCAGCAGTCGAACATTTTCTGTATCCAGAAAGGCCCGTACAGGACCTGCAACATGCGGTCGTGCATTATCCTGCTGAAATGTAGGGTTTCGCAAGGATCGAATGAAGAGTAGAGCCACGGGTCGTAACACATCTGAAATGTAAGGTCCACTGTTCAAACTGCCGTCAATGTGAACAAGAGGTGACCGAGGCGTGTAACCAATGGCAGCCCATACCATCACGCCGGGTAATACGCCAGTATGGCGATGACGAATACACGCTTCCAATGTGCGTTCACCGTGATGTCGCCAAACACGGATGCGACCATCATGATGCTGTAAACAGAACCTGGATTTATCCGAAAAAATGACGTTTTGCCATTCGTGCACCCAGGTTCGTCGTCGAGTACACTATCGCAGGCGCTCCTCTCTGTGATGCAGCGTCAAGGGTAACCGCAGCCATGGTCTCCGAGCTGATAATCCATGCTGCTGCAAACGTCGTCGAACTGCTCGTACAGATGATTGTTGTCTTGCAAACGTCCTCATCTGTTGACTCAGGGATCGATACGTGGCTGCACGATCCGTTACAGCCATGCGGATAAGATGCCTGTCATGTCGACTGCTAGTGATACGAGGCCATTGGGATCCAGCACGGCGTTCCGTATTACCCTCCTGACCCCACCGATTCCATATTCCGCCAAGAGTCATTGGATCTCGACCAACGCGAACAGCAGTGTCGCGATACGATAAACCGCAATCGCGATAGGCTACAATCCGGCCTTTATCAAAGTCGGAAACGTGATGGTACGCATTTCTCCACCTTACACGAGGCATCACAACAACGTTTCACCAGGCAACGCCGGTCACCTGCTGTTTGTGTATGAGAAAGTAGGTGTCGTCACCGGCGCCGACCTTGTGTGAATGCTCTGAAAAGCTAATCATTTGCATATCACAGCATCTTCTTCCCGTCGGTTAAATTACGCGTCTGTAACACGTCATCTTCGTGCTGTAGCAATTTTAGTGGCCAATAGTGTAGTTTAGCAGCTCCTATGTAAATGGTTATGGGAACATGTAGACCACATGGCACGGGTCCACTATACTTCGGATGTTGTGGTAGCCAAGCGCCCAGAGACTGCTGGGTGCTCCCAGAAACGAGTAAACGAGAGACAGGCGAGCAGTTGCCCTTCCGCGGGGCAGAAGTGCGCGCCGTGCAGGCGGGCTCCAGAGGCGCGGACGCTGGGTTTGGCAGAGGGCCGGCGGATCGATACAAACCGCTGTGCCGCTGCCGGCTGCCCGCGCGGCTTTCTGCCTCTCTAACTCACCGCCCGAGTTCCGCGGCAGTGGCGGACTCCGTTGTGAGCTCATCGCTGACGTAGCGAGAATGAAGTTTCGCTTACATGCAATGCAGGGGCTTCGGATACGACCTGAAGGAACGTTCAGCTGTGCGAGACAGTGAGCTGTGTGGCCAGTCTGCCGAGAATATCTCCTGCTTTTTATTCGGGAAGAGGAAAAGAAAGCAATCGCACTGAGGATTCGACACAATAGAGGGGAATTTACCTAGTCACTGCAGCAAATTCATTGCCTGAATGGTAAATATGCGACGCAGATGAAAGAATCGAGTTCAGAAATAAAGCGATCCCTTCTCTTGCGTTAAGTCGGGCGCTTCACAGAATATCTGTTCCACCTAATGCTTGGTAACAGTGAGATTTTTCCCTATCGAGTAAAAGGTTGGAAGAAGTCCTGAGTTCGTCCTAGGAAACTGTGCAGGCGACTTACGAGGATTACAAAAGTCTGCTAAGATTTATCTATGAATGGGAAAAGAAGTTTTGGTAAAATTTCTAGAACCTATGTCGAGAGGAGATTCTTCAACCATCATGCCTGAAGTGTGACACACAAAAGTGGGAAATGTAGGCATACAATTCAAAACACAGGCACACATTCTGCTCTTCACTGCGTTCGTGTATGAAAGCTGTGTGTAATTGTTGCGTAAAGAGCAGTGTCCTATGCTCTTATCGAATACTACGTGCATGATGAACGATTAAAATATCTCATTCTCAGGATGTAGCTGTTCACACGTTTGAATCGAATGGGGCCCAAACCATAACACTTGCGTCTGTCTACTATGCTTGTCAACAACACAAGGTGCCAAACTGCGGTCACCAACATGTATGCAGCCATCACTGCAGGCGAAGAAACATTGCAATTTGCCACTCAGCACGCTAGTGGCGTGGGTATTAGGATAAAGGTATGTTTCGATAATGTTAGTGCCTGTATTTCGTAGAGATGGTATTCTGATGCAAAATAAAAGATTATATGCAATCGCGCGCGCGCTTGTGTGTGTGTGTGTGTGTGTGTGTGTGTGTGCTGGAGAGAGAGAAGAGACAGACAGTGAGAGAGAGAGTGAGAGAGAGGAGAGAGAGAGAGGCACGGGGGAGGGGGTAGAGTTTATGAGAGAAGTTATTGCAATGTAACTGTGGATGTCTATGTATGCGTATGAGCAGAAGGACACTGTTCTTTTTCCTGGGTTATAGTTTGTTCGTCGGAAAAGACTATAAGATTATTCTTACAAAGTTCTGGAAGAAAATGAATCAATTGTAACCAACCGTGGATCTATTTTTCCTTATTTATGACTCATTTGACTGTTCTGCGGGGTCTGTTCTGTATAAAGGAAAGGCAATTCTAGTAGTTTCGATGGTATGTGGTGTAATGTTCCCTTACATTGATAATTAATTTTCTCATAGTTTGGCTTTTGTGAGCGTGTTTGTATAGCTTTACGGACTTCTTCGAATACTGCTTCTGTCCTGGGAGCTACGTCATATCCAAACAAATACTACGACTTTCTTCAGATAAGTGGGCTTTCCATAGGGGCATTACAACGATTTATTTCTACACATCTCATATACGAATAAATTACAATCTTCTCTTGTTTATTCTCAAAATCCCAGAATTGTTAGACTGGGCCATTCCTTCCAGGTTTGACGCGCCACTCCAACCTTGGCCGACGATGCACGGCGGCACCTGCACAAACGCTCCCGTCCCACGATACCACTCGCCACATGCATAAACAAACGACTAAATCACATACTAAGAGCGCATTCATGTATATTAGTCTATTAAATCACTTTATTTTTCGCGAGTATCATTCGCCGGAAGGATTACACATCATTCCTGCGGAGTGATGTATAACATCACAATGATTGTGCTGGCATCGCATCAGCTGACCTTGCAGGTGTAGAATCTTCAGAACGACAGGGCGACAATTTTCTCGCGTTGCGACTGCACTGCGTCTGCTGCAAAAAAAAAAAAAAAAAAAAAAAAAAAAAAACGGCTATATGGACCTGCACTGGGGTGCACATCAGATTCCGTAGTAGAAGTTACATTGTGGCCTCCCAACGGTGAAACAGCTTTTGTATTTAACAATAAGCATGAATCAGCAAAGAATGGTAAAAGAGAAAATATCGTAAATGAAGTAAGAAAACGACTTTCATCGTTTCACCACGTTCCCATAAATTGGCATCGTCCCCGCAGCAACGCATGTAGACTTACAGAGCATGGTGCTCTGTACTATGTCATGTCAGCGTATGAAAAGCCTTTTAGAGGCGACCGATCATCCTGCCACGTTCGAAAACACTCAGTTACCTTTCCATGATATCATATCTTTTGACGCAGAGAGTACTGGCACTGCCTCAGGTAGTGTTTTACCTACTGCAGACCCCACGCCCACATATTCTTCTTCGAAGTTGAGTACCACACGATAGGTGAACGAGTGAATAATGATCTAGGCCTTAACTGCGTGATTTGTATCTGGCAACTAAACTGCCCAATAGGCAAGCAGTATCTTGGCAGATGTGGCACATCAGACCGCAGGCACGATGCAGCTGCAGTCTGGGCGACCGCTGACCGGTACATGCGTAACGTGACACATTTTTAATGAAAGCATGGGAAGCGCCGTGTGCAAGCGAGTCCGTCGCTCTTTAAGTTCCACTCTGTATTGTGGGCAGAGCGGCAGCCTCCACCGGGTTCCGCATGGCGCGAAGCGGGACAGAGACGAGGGACAAGGCACGGGGACAGCGGCTGCGACACAGGGGCGCGCAAAAACCACCAGACGGCGGCCAGCGCGGCTAACTGGACATCGCCAGTCTGGGCTGGGCCGCTGCCGCCGCCGTACGCTACACAGGCGGAGGTTCTATCTCCCATCAAGAGCCACATGACGCTACATATAGTTCTAGTCTCCATTCACCTTGACAAATACACTGCTCAACATAGTAAAAAGAGTCACAGCGCCGGCCGAGGCGGCCGAGCAGTTTTAGGCGCTTCAGTCCGGAACCGCGCGACCGTTACGGTCGCAGGTTCGACTCCTGCCTCTGGCATTGATGTGTGTGATGTCCTTAGGTTGGATAGGTTAAAGTAGTCTTAAGTTCTAGGGGAGTGATGACCTCAGATGTTAAGTCCCATAGTGCTCAGAGCCATTTGAACCATTTTTGAGTCACAGCCAAAGTAAACGCACATGTAAACTGAGTCAACGTCCATTGGAGTCAAACTGCCGGACCAAAACAAAGGGAAAGCACCCGGAAGGCGAGGAGGGCACAACACGAAGCTTCACGGACTGAGAGGGTGTGTGATGTTACACAAATGGCCATTAAAATTGCTACAACACGAAGATGATGTGCTACAGACGCAAAATTTAACCGACCGGAAGAAGACGCTGTGACATGAAAATGATTAGCTTTTCAGAGCATTCACACAAGGTTGGCGCCGGTGGCGACACCTACAACGTGCTGACATGAGGAAAGTTTACAACCGATTTCTCATACACAAACAGCAGTTGACCGACGTTGCCTGGTGAAACGTTGTTGTGTTACCTCGTGTAAGGAGGAGAAATGCGTATCATCACGTTCCGACTATGATAAAGGCCGGATTGTAGCCTATCGCGATTGCGGTTTATCGTATCGCGACATTGCTGCTCACGTTGGTCGAGACCCAATGACAGTTAACAGAATATGGAATCCGTGGGTTCAGGAGGGTAATACGGAACGCCGTGCTGGATCCCAACGGTCTCGTATCACTAGCAGTCGAGATGACAGGCATCTCATCCGCATGGCTGTAACGGATCGTGCAGCCACGTCTTGATCCCTAAGTCAGCAGATGGTGACCTTTCCAAGACAACAGCCATCTGTACAAACAGTTCGACGACGTTTGCAGCAGCATGGACTATCAGCTCGGAGACCATCGCTGCGTTTACCCTTCACGCTGCATCACACGAGCGCCCGCGATGGTATACTCAACGACAAAACTGGGTGCACGAATGGGAAAACGTCATCTTTTCGGATGAATCCAGGTTTTATTTACGGTATCATGATGGTCGCATCCGTGTTTGGCGATATCGCGGTGAACGCACATTGCAAGCGTGTATTCGTCACCCGGCGTGATGGTATGGGGTGCTACTAGTTACACGTCTCGATCACGTCTTGTTTGCAATGACGGCACTTTGAACAGTGGACGTTACATTTCAGTTGTGTTACGACCCGTCGCTCTGCCTTCATTCGATCCCTGCGAAACCCTACATTTCAGCAGGATAATGCACGACAGCATGTAGCAGGTCCTGTACGGGCCTTTCTGGACACAAAAAATGTTCGACTGCTGCCCTGGCCAGCACATTCTCCAGATGTCTCACCAATTGAAAACGTCTGGTCAATGATGGCCGAGCAACTGGCTCGTCACAATACTCCAGTCACTACTCTTGATGAACTGTGGTATCGTGTTGAAGCTGCATGGGCAGCTGTACCTGTACACGCCATCCAAGCTCTGTTTGACTCAATGCCCAGGCGTATCGAGGCCGTTGTTACGGCCAGAGGTGGTTGTTCTGGGTACTGATTTCTCAGGATTTATGCACCCAAATTGCGTGAAAATGTAATCACATGTCAGTTCTAGTATAATATATTTGCCCAATGAATCACCTTTTATCATCTGCATTTCTACTTGGTGTAGCAATTTTAATGGCCAGTAGTGTATTACAGCCATTACAAGGCCAAGTCAGATTCACAAAGAACTTGGTACTAAGCCCACTTATCAGTACGGCGTTGCGCCCCATATGGCCTGGATGCATTCACTAATTCGGTTGGGAAGGGCCTCGTAACGCCGTTGTATCCTCTCGTGATCCAAGCTGGCCTAGAACTGGTCTTTGATACTCTGGTCCCACACATGTTCCAGAGGGGACAGATGTGGGGATGTTGCTAGCCACAGGAGTACTTCAGCATCAAAAAGACAGTTTTTAGAGACTCGTGCCATGTGTCGACGAGCACTGTCCTGTTGAAAAATGGCACTGCGATACTGCATGAGAGGTAACACATGGGGAGCACGACGTCCGTGACGTATCGCTGTTGTGTGCCCGAGCGGTTCTAAGCGCTTCAGTCTGGAACAGCGCGACCGCTACGGTCGCAGGTTCGAATCCTGCCTCGGGCATGGATGTGTGTGATGTCGTTAGGTTAGTTAGGTTTAAGTAGTTCTAAGTTTTAGGGGACTGATGGCCTCCGAAGTTAAGTCCCATAGTGCTCAGAGCCAGTTGAACCATTTGAACACATGGGGAGCGGTATGTCCGTGACGTACCGTTGTGCCGTCACGGCTGCCTCAGTCGCAGATGTGAAGGAATTACAATACGGCGATTTTGCCTGGCACTGGCCAGACGTCGTCAACCGGAAGCTTGACCAAAAGAATTTTTGATCCGTTCGGACTGCAGAGCAACACAAAGAACGAAATGTAATGAACGAAATCGATTACCACAAATATGTTCAGCATGAAAAGAAAGAAAATGCAAACGAAGATGATAAGCATAGAAAGAGACATCACCGGTCAGTACAAACCAATCGCGCGATAATGAATCTGAATATTCGTGCAAGCAGACAAACACACTGAAGCGCCAAACAAACTAATATAGGCATGTGTATTCAAATACAGGCATATGTTAACAGGCAGAATACGGCGATGCGGTCGGCAATGCCTGTGCCTGTACAACAACAGTCTGGCGCAGCTGTTACATCGGTTACTGATGCTAAATGGCAGGTTATCAATATTTAAGTGAGTTTGAAATTGGTGTTACAGTCGGCGCACGAGCGATGGGACACAGCATCTCCAAGGTACCGATGAAGTGGGGATTTTCCCTTACGACCATTTCACGAGGGTACCGTGAATATCAGGAATCCGGTAAAACATCAAATCTTAGACATCACTGCGGCCTGAAAAAGATCCTGCGAGAACGGGACCAACGACGACTGAAGACAAATCGTTCAACGTGACGCAACTGCAACCCTTCCGTAAATTGCTACAGATTTCAATACTGGGCCATCAACAAGTGTCGGCGTGCAAGCCATTCAACGAAACATCGATATGGACTTGCGGAGATGACGGCTCAGTCGTGTACCCTTGATGACTGCATGACACACAGCTCTACGCGTCACCTGCGCACATCAACACTGACATTGGGCTTTTGATGACTGGAAACATATTGCCTGGTAGGACGTGTCTCGTTTCAAATTGTATCGAGCGGATGGACGTGTACGGGTATGGAGACAACTTCATGAAGCCATGGATCCTGCATGTCAGCAGGGGACTCTTCAAGCTGGTGGAGGCGCTGGAATGGTGTGAGCCGTGTGCAGTTGGAGTGATATGGACCCCTGATGCGTCTAGATACGACTCTGGCAGGTGACACATACGCACGCATTCTGTCTGTTTACCTTCATCCATTCATGTCCATTGTGCATTCCGACGAACTTAGGCAATTTCAGCAGGACAATGCGACGCCCTTCACGTCCAGAATCGCTACAGAGTGGCCCCAAGAACGCTATTCAGAGTTTAAACACTCCCGTTGGCCACTAGACTCCCCAGACATAGACATTATTGAGTATATCTGGGATGCATTGCAACGTGCTGTTCGCAAGAGATCTGCACCCCTCGTACTCGTACGGACTTATGGACAGCCGTGCAAGATTCATGGTGTCAATTCCCTCCAGCACTACTTTAGACATGAGTCGTGCCCATGCCACGTCGTGTTGAGGCACTTCTGCGTGCTCGCGGGGGCCCTACAAGATATTAGGCAATTGTACCAGTTTCTTTGGCTCTTCAGTGTAAATGTTGCGTTGAATACTCATCGAGCTGCATTCCGTTACAACGTGGCAATTGATTAATGCGCAGACCAATCCTTTGCTATCGATGATGATTTTGTGCCCACACCGTATGGCATTGAAACACAGAAATAAAACCCCTGAATTATACTGCAAATGGCAAAGTCTAATTGGTGCCGCTGGTACCACCATCAGGGTCATTACGCCCATTGGTTTCTGGAAAACGAAAAGATTCCACACATTTTCTAAAACATGTCATTTCATTCATTTCGCATGTGAAGTTTCCCATTGTGGTATTACTGAACCTACATCTCCTGAAACCGAATATCCATCGCGACAATCGTTAACCGATACAATCATCAGTCAAAAATACGTTTTTCTTCGTTTTAACTTTATTCAATTTCGATTAGCTTCCCACAAATTCACAATACGATGACGACCAAATTCACTGAAATTTGGGCAGGACACAGTCCATCGGGTCAGCTAGCCTATAACAAATACAGTTTTGCAGTAATCGTTGGGGATCGTATTGTAACCCAATTAGACACACACAACACATACACGAAAGTTTACAAAGAGGTACGGGGACAAGCTCAAAGTCATAACGGTACTAATCTTAAGGTCCTTCGAACTGGAACCTCCATAGACTGGGCGCAATTGAGTCGACGGGTAGCCTATCTCACAGTCAGATTCAGTGTAATCGAAATGTTGAACTTCAAATTTAGATATACGTGCAAGTGAAGGCAGATGGAGACTCCTGTATGTTATTCTGCGTATTTTGCGACTTATGTACGTCTACATACTCCACTTGGGGCGAAGTGTACCCTCTACTACTACTAGTCATTTACTTTCCTGTTACACTCGCAAATAGAGCAGTGAGAAACGAGTCTATATGCCTCCGTTTGAGCACTGATTTCTCGTACCTTTTTTTGTGGTCGTTATGCGAAATGTATGTTGGCGGCAGCAGAATCGTTCTGCAGTCCGCTTCAAATGTCGGCCCTCTAAATTTTCTCAGTAATGCTCCTACAAAAGAACGTCGCCTTCCTTCCAGGGTTCCCCATTTGATTTCCGAAAGCGTGTCCATAATACTTGCGTGATGTTCGAACCTACCGATAACAAATCCCGACCGGGTGCGCGTCCCAAACACTCGAGCAGTACTCAAGAATAGATCACACGAGCGTCGTATATGCGGTCTCCTTTACAGCTGAAAAACACTTTCCCAAAATTCTCTCAATAAACAGAGGTCGGCCATTCACCTTCCCTACTACAATCCTCACATGCTCCTTCCGTTTCATACCGCTCTGAAACTTCACGTCCAGATATTTAAACGACGAGACTGTTTCAAGCAAGACAGAGAGAGAGAGAGAGAAGTACACTCCTGGAAATTGAAATAAGAACACCGTGAATTCATTGTCCCAGGAAGGGGAAACTTTATTGACACATTCCTGGGGTCAGATACATCACATGATCACACTGACAGAACCACAGGCACATAGACACAGGCAACAGAGCATGCACAATGTCGGCACTAGTACAGTGTATATCCACCTTTCGCAGCAATGCAGGCTGCTATTCTCCCATGGAGACGATCGTAGAGATGCTGGATGTAGTCCTGTGGAACGGCTTGCCATGCCATTTCCACCTGGCGCCTCAATTGGACCAGCGTTCGTGCTGGACGTGCAGACCGCGTGAGACGACGCTTCATCCAGTCCCAAACATGCTCAATGGGGGACAGATCCGGAGATCTTGCTGGCCAGGGTAGTTGACTTACACCTTCTAGAGCACGTTGGGTGGCACGGGATACATGCGGACGTGCATTGTCCTGTTGGAACAGCAAGTTCCCTTGCCGGTCTAGGAATGGTAGAACGATGGGTTCGATGACGGTTTGGATGTACCGTGCACTATTCAGTGTCCCCTCGACGATCACCAGTGGTGTACGGCCAGTGTAGGAGATCGCTCCCCACACCATGATGCCGGGTGTTGGCCCTGTGTGCCTCGGTCGTATGCAGTCCTGATTGTGGCGCTCACCTGCACGGCGCCAAACACGCATACGACCATCATTGGCACCAAGGCAGAAGCGACTCTCATCGCTGAAGACGACACGTCTCCATTCGTCCCTCCATTCACGCCTGTCGCGACACCACTGGAGGCGGGCTGCAAGATGTTGGGGCGTGAGCGGAAGACGGCCTAACGGTGTGCGGGACCGTAGCCCAGCTTCATGGAGACGGTTGCGAATGGTCCTCGCCGATACCCCAGGAGCAACAGTGTCCCTAATTTGCTGGGAAGTGGCGGTGCGGTCCCCTGCGGCACTGCGTAGGATCCTACGGTCTTGGCGTGCATCCGTGCGTCGCTGCGGTCCGGTCCCAGGTCGACGGGCACGTGCACCTTCCGCCGACCACTGGCGACAACATCGATGTACTGTGGAGACCTCACGCCCCACGTGTTGAGCAATTCGGCGGTACGTCCACCCGGCCTCCCGCATGCCCACTATACGCCCTCGCTCAAAGTCCGTCAACTGCACATACGGTTCACGTCCACGCTGTCGCGGCATGCTACCAGTGTTAAAGACTGCGATGGAGCTCCGTATGCCACGGCAAACTGGCTGACACTGACGGCGGCGGTGCACAAATGCTGCGCAGCTAGTGCCATTCGACGGCCAACACCGCGGTTCCTGGTGTGTCCGCTGTGCCGTGCGTGTGATCATTGCTTGTACAGCCCTCTCGCAGTGTCCGGAGCAAGTATGGTGGGTCTGACACACCGGTGTCAATGTGTTCTTTTTTCCATTTTCAGGAGTGTACGTTCCGTACAGCGGCACAGCTGCTTATTATCTTAAGTCATTCATGCATTTCATTTGAGAACTGTAGCAGGTCTGTGAAACAGAGGCTGCAGGGCAAGTGTGAATAGCAGTACAACTTGGCATAGTGGATGCATAGTGCATCCAAAGGTATGTAAATTACGTTATAATGAAGGCTACTCGATGCCAACGGCCTTGCCGCAGTGGTAACAACGGTTCCCGTCAGATCACCGAAGTTAAGCGCTGTGGGGCTTGGCTAGCACCTGGATTGGTGACCGTTCGTTCTGCCAAGCGCTGTTGGCAAGTGGGGTGCACTCAGCCCTTGTGAGGCAAATTGAGGAGCCACTTGATTAACAAGCAGCGGCTCCGGTCACGAAAACTGACAACGGCCGGGTGAGCGGTGTGCTGACCACACGCTCCTCCATATCCGCATCCAGTGACGCCTATAGGCTCTGGCGTTGTTTTCCGAAATTCCTTCACCAGGGAAGACGAAAGGAATATTCCAGAATTTGAAACACGAACAGCTGCTAGCACGAGTTTCTTAGAAGTAGATACCTTAGGGGTTGCGAAGCAACTCAAATCGCTTGATACGGGCAAGTCTTCAGGTCCAGATTGTATACCGATGAGGTTCCTTTCAGATTACGCTGATACAATAGCTTCCCACTTAGCAATCATATACAACCGCTCGCTCACCGACAGATCTGTACCTGCAGATTGGAAAATTGCGCAGGTCGCACCAGTGTTTAAGAAGGGTAGTAAGAGTAATCCATAGAACTACAGACCTATATCATTGACGTCGGTTTGCAGTAGGGTTTTGGAGCATATACTGTATTCAAACATTATGAATCACCTCGAAGGGAACGATCTATTGATACGTAATCAGCATGGTTTCACAAAACAACATTCTTCTGCAACGCAGCTAGCTCTTTATTCGCACGTAGTAATGGCCGCTATCGACAGGGGATTTCCGGAAAGCTTTTGACACCGTTCCTCACAAGCGACTTCTAATCAAGCTGCGGGCCTATGGGGCATCGTCTCAGTTGTGCGACTAGATACGTGATTTCCTGTCAGGAAGGTCGCAATTCGTGGTAATAGACGGCAAATCATCGAGTAAAACTTAAGTGATATCAGGTGTTCCCCAGCGAAGCGTCCTGGGACCTCTGCTGTTCCTGATCTATATAAATGACCTGGGTGACAATCTGAGCAGTTCTCTTAGGTTGTTCGCAGATGATGCTGTAATTTACCGTCTAGTAAGGTCATCCGAAGACTAGTATCAGTTGCAAAGCGATTTAGAAAAGATTGATGTATGGTGTGGCAGGTGGCAGTTGACGCTAAATAACGAAAAGTGTGAGGTGATCCACATGAGTTCCAAAAGAAATCCGTTGGAATTCGATTACTCGATAAACAGCACAATTCTCAAGGCTGTCAATTCAACTAAGTACCTGGGCGTAAAAATTACGAACAACCTCAGTTGGAAATACCACATGGACAATATTGTGGTGAAGGCGAGCCAAAGGTTGCGTTTCATTGGCAGGACACTTAGAAGATGCAACAAGTTCACTAAAGAGACAGCTTACACTACACTCGTTCGTCCTCTGTTAGAATAATGCTGCGCGGTGTGGGATCCTTACCAGGTGGGATTGACGGAGGACATCGAAAGGGTGCAAAAAAGGGCAGCTCGTTTTGTATTATCACGTAATAGGGGAGAGAGTGTGGCAGATATGATACGCGAGTTGGGATGGAAGTCATTAAAGCACAGACGTTTTTCGTGGCGGCGAGATCTATTTACGAAATTTCAGTCACCAACTTTCTCTTCCGAATGCGAAAATATTTTGTTGAGCGTAACCTACATAGGTAGGAATGATCATCAAAATAAAATTAGAGAAATCAGAGCTCGAACAGAAAGGTTTAGGTGTTCGTTTTTCCCGCGCGCTGTTCGGGAGTTCAATGGTAGGGAGATAGTATGATTGTGGTTCGATGAACCCTCTGCCAAGCACTTAAATGTGAATTGCAGAGTAATCACGTAGATGTAGATAGATGTAGGATGACACGTCGGTCGGTCGGTATCGTTAGCGTCTTTCGAGGCCTGTTCGGACGGAATTTTAGTTTTGAAGGCTTCTCGATAGTTCCTATTATCAATCGGTGAAGGACACACAAATTATTGACATTGAGCGAAGTAATAATTGTGGTAACGTGTAAGGTAAGAGGAACTTTAGATATGACGTGTATTGTGGGGATACAGCTGCCAGGGCGTCCATTAAAGGGACAAAATAGGTATCGGAAACGTTGTATACTCCTGCTTCAAAGCTTACTGGCTATAAAGTAAAGAGACAAAAGCTGCATGCAGCCTCACAACGCCGTGATGTCCTTTCTTTAGATCACCCGGCCCTGACCCTCCTCTAATCTCCTCCCCGCTGCGACAGGTGAGCTCCCCAGCCATCTCCGGGCAGACGCTACGATGTCAGTCTGCGTGATACCACGCCTTAACAGGAAACAGTGGGCGGCCGGCGAAATTCTCCGGATTCAGTCCTTCCCTGGCGCTGACTGGTTCTCTTCGCTTCCGGGAAGATAGACTGACAGAAATCATTGTGCTCTCCGGCGAAGTTTATTGGCAACCTATTTTCGCGTTTCCAAGTATCGAGTCCCATCTGTTCCCGAGCGTCGCCTACGTGCGCACAGGCGAACACTAATTACTGTAACGAGACGGCACGACGAATGCTGCCCAATTAATCGAAGACTTCTGCGTCATAGGTATTACAGGAAGTCAGCAAATGGTTTCAGCACTATTTGGGGAGCTTAGGGTTCAGAAATAATTACTAGTATTAGTTCCATCTGCCTTCATTTCTCAGACAGATTTAGCAGTTAAGAGATTTACTGCTTCCTTGCTACACATTACAACTGCGATTGGGCTTCATCGTTGAACTGCAAACTGTTCTCTCGCCAGTACTCAAGTACAATAGGAATTTATTTCTTGAATAGGTGAGGTGAGTGCGACGACAAATAATATAAAGTACTGTCTGCGTGCTACTATGTATTGTTCCTGATTTTATTAGCGAACAGTTATGATGTGAGTGCCTTTCACTGTATTCATTTCTTGCATAAATTTAGAATTCCTCTTAGTGCTCGCATTTTGCGTGTCATTATGCAGATTAAGCCCTTCTGCTGTTCATTGCTTAAAATATTTTATATTCACTTTGCCACCTAAACTCGCTGTTTACCAACTGAAAAGTATATCCCTCAAATCAGAACCATCGCATGTAGATTACTGCCAGGCTTCCCGTTAAACGGCCATATTACTACTAATGCTACTAAACCATCTTAAAGTTTACTACTTCACATTTTATCCACACGAAGTCATAATTTATAGGTTATGCGTCAGTTGATTACTATTTTGAGATCTCAAGTGGTATGTTACATACCAGGTAAGTACAAAATGTCTTGTTTCATTCCCTGCTGCAATCGTAAATTTACGAGGGTTTAGTAATCTTGGGTTAAGAACAAACACAGATAATATGGCTGCGGTTGTTAAGTGCCGAGTATGTGCGGTTTCCCAGTAACAAGGCCGATCTCAATAGCTTCCTACTCCTCGTATCGTCTCCCAGAGTACTCCGTTAGATGCTGTGAAGTCTGGATATTTAAATCTTTTCAAACGTGGTGATGGCATTCTTTAAACAAAGATGCAGGGTATGACGCTACCGTTCCTACTGCGTTTCTTGTCTTTAGTGACAAATGTAACTCTTTCAGTGTGCATTCCTTTATATTAGGGTTATACATGAAGTACGTGTGCCTAGGTATGAAACAGAAAACATACTTGTCTGGAAACACTTGTTGCGACAGATACAACAATCATTCGGTTGCTTCATCATGTTCATCGGCAGGATTTACTTACTTACAGTAGTGTGGCATAAAATTTTGTGTTATTGTGCCGCAGAGCTGGAATTTTCAGCTGTACAGACGTCTGCATCTTTCTGTCACTGCGAAAGTCTGGACGGATTGATACTGGTAATTTCGTAGCGTTATTGTTCGTTCTCCTAACTTTCACGAACACGGAAGAGAAGAACAGGTTTCTGTAAGAGTGAGCACGCCTCAGCTACTGAAGATTCACACAGAATGCCGTTACACATTGGTGTTGTTGTACACCTCGTAGCCAATTAAATAAAACGCGCCGGGTTGATGGAGAGAGCACAGGAATGTAAGAATACCTGTACTGCTTACTCCTGAGTTGTTATCCTTGAATCTCGGAATGTAGTGAGTTGGTGACGTGGTGATGTGCCGCATCCACAAACAGATAATGACTCAGTCAAAGTTAATAGCGTACACATTCCTGACTGTCACTCTGACAGCTGTATCTCACTTTTTTGTAAAAATTCAGGTGTCTAGAAAATTAAAAGAATTTCAGTAGATATCTTTTCAATATAAACCAGTTTATTAAAAGGAAAAGACTCTGCTCGCGAATGCCGCCAAATGTTCATGTCGATATTCCAGTTAAAGCAACATTTCATCGCCAATATTTTTAGCATTGGTACTACAACGTTATCAGCAGTTCACCAAGAAGCACATACAGCGAACAGTTAGAAGTTGAAACAGTACCCTTGTCAACACTGACAATATCACCAATCAAACCTGTCTAAAGACAGGTAGTGGGGTTTTCGTTATAGTAGAGAGTTTAGCGCTCAGAGATGTGACCGTAAGCAGGAAATTGTGTGGCAAAGGATAAACATTACGTTGATTTTACGGTTACTTAAAAAAATCTACAGTACGTAGAGTTATGTCATAATCTACATTAATTTCGAAGACTGTCGAAAAACATCATGCTGAGATAAATATCTTTTAAGTCTACTCATTTTAAGTTGCCCGTCTCTAAAGATAACGTCGTCGACGATACATTAGTAGGCCTACTTAACTTCCTTCCTTACTGCAGATTTAGCCTATGCAACTGGTAGAACGGTGGGTTTGTTTTCATTTGTGTGTATTCGTTTGAAGATAATGATGACATATGTATTAATAGGATGTAGCTGAACTACGGTGCTCAAACCTTGTAACTAGTCTAGTGAACCACATGTATTATCCACGCGTTGTTTCTTCGCAAATACTAAAGGAGAGTACGGGCAGCAGTGGAAGAAAGCTTATAATTCAACGTTTGTCGACAACTTTTTTGTGAAATAGTCAGTGGACGCTACTCCGCATCACTGAAAAGAAATCCTATTTTGCACAACCTTTGGTGGTAGTATTTTGTTAGCAGATGGGAACTCATGTCATATTTAGTGGACATTGCTAGAATTTATCATCAACCAAAATGTGACACCGTCAGCATGAAGACAGAGAGATTCAAATGCTTGAAACTGTAATATTCATATCAGTCTTTGATCGAAATAGCCTTTATTTTGATTGATTTTTTTCAACCAGTCGAGCATTAAACTATCCGAGCTAATTCAGCAGTGTGGTGGTGAAACCAGTCTTCGGATTGATAACAGTATTACTTTAAGAGGTTAAGTTAAGGCCAAGGATAAATCTTTGCTGCAACGGAACTGAGTGCCACGCCAGAGCTGAAACGAGTATCAAATGTGAAAACTGTAATCTACAGCATCAATGTCTTCCAAAGGCTAAAAGAGGCCAACATATATGAAAGCGTACTAGAATTACGTGTTTTTTTCCTAATTTCATGTTTATAGTATACCTAGACACTGTCGAAAACTACGAAGAGCAGGCAGCGAATCTTCCCAGGAAGCTTTCGCTTGAACTGTTTAGGGCTGGTAAAGCCGCTCCAGCAAATGCGCAGGCAGCGTCCATTACGACTTGTAGGCGGACTACGATGCAGACCGGCAGACACGCTCCCCCGCCTTACAACCGCTTCTGCTGAATACGGAAGTATCCGGAACAGCAGTTACAGTGGCAACGATCTGCTACACCAGTCACTGTTATCATCTTGTCCTTATAGCATTACGCGATGGCATCAATATTATTTATTAGGTACACGTGTCTTACTTAGGCGTGATGCTGAAAGTTGGATAGGCGGCCGCGGTGGTCGTGCGGTTCTAGGCGCTCCAGTCCGGAGCCGCGCTGCTGCTACGCTCGCAGGTTCGAATCCTGCCTCGGGCATGGATGTGTGTGATGTCCTTAGGTTAGTTAGGTTTAATTAGTTCTAAGTTCCTGGGGACTGATGACCACAGCAGTTGAGTCCCATAGTGCTCAGAGCCATTTGAACCATTTTTGAAAGTTGGATAAAACTGGAGTTACGCGACGTAGCCTTTGAAAAACGTCATTTTTCTTCTTCTTCTTTCTCTGCCTATCCATTAATGAATAAGGGCAAACCACACGCTGCGTCTTTATTCCATGAAACCGTATTATGTAGCAGTTGGTCTGCACCTTGTAATCCTGTCCACTAAACATGATATTCTTATTCCCCTTTTCTACTTTTACGCTCGATGTTCTATTATCAAATGAAGCCGTATAAGGAGCAGTCAAATGAAAACTAGACATGTGTAAAAATTAAGTAAACTATTTGTTATTTCAAAAGTAATCGCCATAACCGTTTATACATCTACCCCACTGTGAGATAAGACGGTCACTGCCTTCATGGGCTCCATTAATATGAAAATCGCATACGGAGAAGTCGGGACTGTAATGAGTATGTGTAAGGGCTTTCAAGTGAGACTTGGGCAGCGTACCCGAAACAACACTGGCAACACGTTGGCGAAAAACATGGTGTCGTAAGCAACCACAAAAAATTTTTTCTGTTGACACTCCTGTCTCACAGTGGGATAAATGTATTAACAATTACGACGATTACTTTTGAAATAACAAACACGTCCTATTTACGCAGTTTTTCTTCTTTTAAACTTCGTTGACATTTCCCGCCGTTTATGTATTGTTTGCGATACTTCGCTGTCCGTTATTCTTGCTGTCCATGGTATTTTAAGGATTGTGCGGTAAATCCACATTTCAAAGGCCTCGATCTTCCGTGCTGTTGGTATATTTAGTGTCCACTCTTCAGAATCATACCGAAGTATAGACCACATCCAGTATCTTATAAATCGAACTCGACGGCTTTGGTCTAGGTCTGCACTTTTGAGAATTTTCTCGAATTTTATGAAAGTGTTACGGCCGTTCGCTATGCGACATTTACCAATATGTCTGATCTTCAATCTTTACATAGTTACATTCCGAATTATTTAAATTTTTCTACTGTATGCATTAAGCAGTCACTGAATCTTAAGCCTGCATTTATAAAGGAGACGGGCTCTTGCGTGACACTCATAAAATGACTGTTTTTGTTGCCGATATTCAGACCTAGATTACTGCAGTCATCTCCGACTGCGTTGACGAGCTGTTGAAGACAATCTACATTGTCAGCCTAGCGAATGTTGGTGATGAAGACTCCGTTAATCTTTGGGCATTTTTCTTCCTTAAAGATACTCTCTGAGTACAAATTGAATAACAGGGATCATAGAACGTTATCAATAATCACAAAAAAGCAGCTGGACTCTTTATGGACGAATTTCGATTAGACAATCATCTTTAGCTGAGCGGGACATATAGAGGAACACGTAACTTAGCCCTGTCTCAAAGACAGTAAGTGTTCACGGAAGGTGTTATTACAGTAAACGTTTACGAAAAAGGTTACTCGGATGACAATATTTTCAACGTAAAATTGTCCGTTTTTCGGATGGCTTTCAGTTAATAATGGATGACATATTGTCCCGAGAGATTCCTCAGCTGTTTAATTTTTTTTAAATACATTTATTATAACAGTCTCAACTGATAACAGTCGCACTTGATAATTCGTGGTTAATCAGATATGCGGATGATCATTAAATGTGATCAAACCCGTTATCAAGTGTAACTGTTTGCAGTTGAAGACAGCAATAACAAAGATTTTAAAAAGAGGATTTCATTTAGTTTCACGTGAAACATATAACTTCGATAAAAGGATGAACATGTAGCCACCCGAACGCACTGAAAGCCAAACAACAACACTGGCAGACGGTCATGAACTTTTCTTTTCGTTTTTTTTCTTTTTTCTTTTTATCAGTAACCCACTTCAAATAGCGTCAATTGATGTGACGCTATAGCTGATGAACTCACTAATATGCAACTATTTGATCACAGAAGTTTGCCTCAACTAGTTCAGAATGAGGGAAACATGTAAAATTTTCTAAAAATGGCTCTGAGCACTACGAGACTTAACATCTGAGGTCATCAGTCCCCTAGAACTTAGAACTACTTAAACCTACCTAACCTAAGGACATCACACACATCCATGCGCGAGGCAGGATTCGAACCTGCGACCGTAGCAGTCGCGCGGTTCCGGACTGCGCGCCTGGAACCGCTAGACCACCGCGGCCGGCGGTGTAAAATTTTCTCTCTTCTGCGTTGTTGAGAAGACTAATCTTGGTAGCAAAGACTAATCTTGGTAGCGTGGTTGCACTCGACTCAGAGGTAACGAGCTCGGATTACGACAGCGTAAAAAGAGAATGTGCGTATGACTGAGACTTGGCTGGTGAGGGTAGGGTGCATACAACGTACTGTTTTTGCCCAGCACAGTATCTCCTGGGCCCAGCTCCACTGGTCTCCTAGCTGTCTGTTGATGTGAGAACATAAAACGATACCGATGGACACTTTCAGGGTATGGTGGACTCGACGCACTTTTCGGGAATAGTAGGCGATGTAAAGCACATGGTTTAGCTAAATTCTTCTATTCATTTATGCCCTTTTTCACAAGATAAAAAACGCAATACACTTTGAAGATACTTACTACTATCAACCATACACTACATTCCGCGTGACCGCTACGGTCGCAGGTTCGAATCCTGCCTCGGGCATGGATGTGTGTGATGTGCTTAGGTTAGTTAGGTTTAAGTAGTTCTAAGTTCTAGGGGACTGATGACCATAGATGTTAAGTCCCATAGTGCTCAGAGCCATCTGAACCATATACTACATTATCACTCGCATATGACTCCATATAAAACAAACTTGGAGGAAGGCAAGGCCATCCTAGCTATCTACGCAAGATGCAAATGTGGAGTAATTTCATACCCTCACCATACTTTTCCATTGGCTTAGAAAGTCACCATCATGAACGTAATAAAACTCCATGTACATCTTAACTGTTGTTGTTGTTGTGGTCTTCAGTCCTGAGACTGGTTTGATGCAGCTCTCCATGCTACTCTATCCTGTGCAAGCTTCTTCATCTCCCAGTACCTACTGCAGCCTACATACGAGGTGCATTCAAGTTCTAAGGCCTCCGATTTTTTTCTAATTAACTACTCACCCGAAATCGATGAAACTGGCGTTACTTCTCGACGTAATCGCCCTGCAGACGTACACATTTTTCACAACGCTGACGCCATGATTCCACGGCAGAGGCGAAGGCTTCTTTAGGAGTCTGTTTTGACCACTGGAAAATCGCTGAGGCAATAGCAGCACGGCTGGTGAATGTGCGGCCACGGAGAGTGTCTTTCATTGTTGAAAAAGCCAAAAGTCACTAGGAGCCAGGTCAGGTGCGTAGGGAGCATGAGGAATCACTTCAAAGTTGTTATCACGAAGAAACTGTTGCGTAATGTTAGCTCGATGTGCGGGTGCGTTGTCTTGGTGAAACAGCACACCCTTCCCAGACGTTTTCGTTGCAGTGCAGGAAGGAATTTGTTCTTCAAAACATTTTCGTAGTGCCCTTTGGAACGCAATGGGTAAGGATTACGCCCTCGCTGTCCCAGAACATGGACACCATCATTTTTTCAGCACTGGCGGTTACCCGAAATTTTTTTGGTGGCAGTGAATCTGTGTGCTTCCATTGAGCTGACTGGCGCTTTGTTTCTGGATTGAAAAATGGCATCCACGTCTCATCCATTGTCACAATCGACGAAAAGAAAGTCCCATGCATGCTGTTGTTGCGCGTCAACATTGTTTGGCAACATGCAACACGGGCAGCCATGTGGTCGTCCGTCAGCATTTGTGGCACCCACCTGGATGACACTTTTCGCATTTTCAGGTCGTCAAGCAGGATTGTGTGCACAGAACCCACAGAAATGCCAACTCTGGAGGCGATCTGTTCAACAGTCATTCGGCGATCCCCCAAAACAATTCTCTCCACTTTCTCGATCATGTCGTCAGACCGGCTTGTGCGAGCCCGAGGTTGTTTCGGTTTGTTGTCACACGATGTTCTGCCTTCATTAAACAGTCGCACCCACGAAAGCACTTTCGACACATCCATAACTCCATCACCACATGTCTCCTTCAACTGTCAATGAATTTCAATTAGTTTCACACCACGCAAATTCAGAAAACGAATGATTGCACGCTGTTCAAGTAAGGAAAACGTCGCCATTTTAAGTATTTAAAACAGTTCTCATTCTCACCGCTGGCGGTAAAATTCCATCTGCCGTATGGTGCTGCCATCTCTGGGACATATTGACAATGAACGCGGACTCATTTTAAAACAATGCGCATGTTTCTATCTCTTTCCAGTCCGGAGGAAAAAAATCGGAGGCCTTAGAACTTGAATGCACCTCGTACTTCTGAATCTGCTTAGTGTATTCATCTCTTGGTCTCCCTCTACGACTTTACCCTCCACGCTACCCTCCAGTACTAAATTAGTGATCCCTTGATGCCTCAGAACATGTCCTACCAACCGATCCCTTCTTCTGGCCAAGTTGTGACACTTCTTCTCCCCAATTCTATTCAATACCTCCCCATTAGTTATGTGATCTACCCATCTAAACTCGATGTTATCAAATTTATCTTCTTCAGAAACGCTTTCCTTGCCATTGCCAGTCTACATTTTATATCCTCTCTACTTCGACCATCATCAGTTATTTTGCTCCCCAAATAGCAAAACTCCTTTACTACTTTAAGTGTCTCATTTCCTAATCTAATTCCCTCAGCATCACCTGACTTAATTCGACTACATTCCATTACCCATGTTTCGCGTTTGTTGATGTTCTTAACTAGGAAATGTAATTTGCGTCTACGCAGTTTTCAAGCGATTTTTTTTTAATCTGGATATTTTTGATACAATACTTTTCGTTGACATTATCGCTAGATAGTTCCATCGCTTAAAATCACGTCAAAAGCTGAAACAGTTTGCAGGTGAACAGGGTTGTGTTAAAAGCAGATGTGACGCTTTGTAGGATATATGGAAGGAGAAAGGGAGGGAACGAAGGCGAGCGAAACAGAACAGTGATTCAAATGCGGTACAAGTTTGTCCTGTATGGTGCGCCGATTCTTTACCAAGAATTAGTCACTTCAGTAACCTTTTCCAATCATCTGATTAATGGTTAATCCCTAATAGACCTTTATCAGAATGACTCCGCTCACTTTCTGAGATAAACAGTTTTGCAATAATTATAAAGAAAATTTTTTATTTGTATGACATCCGCTACTGTTCTGCGGCATATTCATGGAAAACATTCACAGTTGTAAAATACTTTATCGTCCGAAGTCTTGCACGACTGATGTCGCTATACACTACCGCGATTTTGGGGTCTTAGCCCCATCATCAGCTGTATCTGATATCTAGCAGTAGTAGGACTTCATGTCAAGCAACATGTAACTGAAGTGCCAGGAAGGCGAGGACATAGCTTTTACAGCGAGCGTCGTGGAATCCCCTTTCTACAGG
Source organism: Schistocerca cancellata (assembly GCF_023864275.1). NCBI lineage: Eukaryota > Metazoa > Arthropoda > Insecta > Orthoptera > Acrididae > Schistocerca > Schistocerca cancellata. The sequence goes on from NC_064627.1 coordinate 428,327,115, forward strand.
AGGCACTGAAATTTCTGAGGCCATTGTTCATTTCAGTTGAGTGTATATCTCATCACAGTCCTGTTTAACTTCCTTTAAGTGATTCTGCGCTTCACTGAAACACAGGGTCTCGTACATACGCCGAGTAGAGGTCTTTAGCTTTTTTTCGGCTCGTCACATTTCCCTTTAAGTGAGGCTGGAAGTAATTAACACACAAGACGCCAGGCAGTCAGCGCTGCAGGGAACGTTCAGACGAAGATTGAAAGAACGAGCAACGCCCTTTAACCACGACGGACGGGAAAGGATGCGCATTGAGCAGAAGAGCCAAAGGAAGCTGCTATTTTTGATGCTGACGTGCACTGGAGAATACAGCCTCCAGGAAAGCCTAGCAGGTAGAAAAGATCCTTCGGCGTATCTTTGCTTTTTTTTTCTACCTCATTGCGTTTTGTGCACGCACTCTTAGAAAATATATCCACGCGAGTTTTTATAAACGGTAGGTTTCGCTGGTAATATCCCGTTAACGACGATGTAGAATGTTTACGGCGCATTAGGCAATGTCTGTAGTATGAACCGACAGCGGCGATTATTCTCAACATTTTCCTTCAGTCATGTAAATGAAGCGTTTTAAACCTCATTCTAATCGTAATTAGAAGCTCTAGTAGAGCGCCTTAAGCGCAGATGTTTTTGGAAAACAAGAGTTTGGCTGCAATGAGTTTGAATCCGTAATTTGGAACAGACCAGGAAAGAAGTGTGGGAGATAGACTGTATGTACGGCTATTTCCGTATAATGATTTCTTTATTATAACTTTCTTTTTCCTTCTATCTGACGACGTGACGCGCAATTACTGTACTGAAAAATAATAAATCGATATTCATGACACTTTTGTACAGAGCATAATCAGTCCGAATGGCACGTCGGTAATTTGAACGCCGCGTATCTTCGGAATGCGAGTCCCTTTCTCGTCAACCTGGTTCAGAAACTCCGGACTAGCGGTATTCTGAGGTAAGTTGCGCCACAGTATTTGCAAGCACTCTCCTTTGCAGGATTCTTGCAGCTTCTCCTTTACGCTGCTGTAGCATGAACGTAGCATGAGAGCCAAAAACTGATGCCACATCAGAAATGTAGTTTCCATAGAAAAAATACGTGTTATTCCCACTCATTCAACTTTGCATACGACAGAGCACTCTTACGCATGGCTTTTTGCTCCGGCGGTTAGAGTCAGCAGTTTGTGACGCTTGTTGCCTATATGTCTCGGTACGTCGTATTTTAACTGAGTGAGTTTTATACTTCGACGAGACGGTAGCAGCAGACTTCAGGGGGGATCTGCCCTCAGTTTTAAAATTTTGTCTATAGTCCAGATTCCACCCCAAACTCTTACGCTGCTTTTAATACGTTGTACAGTGACTGGCTCTCACTTTATAAGTCTAGTGATCAGCCATCCAGCGTGTGTTAACTACGATCTTGGTTTTTTGTACCCGAAATGTTTTAATTCAAGTTGACATTTTATGATTTTTTTTAACCACACTCATCTTTGAAAGATTTTTCGAAAGGATGCTAAAGGCCCAGATCTCGTGTGCCCAACAACATTTATACCATCATCATAACCACGGATCTTTCACTTTTGAATTCTTTCACGTCTGACAATGTTTGGAATTGTGGTCGCTGAGGAATTTTACCGTGTATTGGAATCCACATTAACTTGAAAGTCCCCTGTAATGGCACATCACCAAACCAACCTCCGAGTCAGTAACAGCTTCATCTTTTTTGAAGTGACACAAGTCTGCAGCCAGAAAGTTAAGCTTGCCTAGGTCATAGCAAAACACACAAATAATTTAGAAGCCATCTGACGGTGAGTGGCGGAGGGTACTTCTGGTACCATTAACTGATCCCCCCTACCTTTTCTCACGTGCGAATGGTGCATGAGAAGAATGACTGTCGTTAATCCTCTGCATAGGTTGTAATTTCTCGAATTTTCTCGTAAGTAATACAGGGTGTCCCAAAAAGAATGACCTGATTTTAAACAGAATTATTTATTAGGGAGAAGGGCTTGTTGTTGTGGTCTTTAATCCTGAGACTGGTTCGATGCAGCTCTCCATGCTACTCTATCCTGTGCAAACTTCATCTCTAAGCACCTACTGCAACCTACATCCTACTGAATCTGCTTAGTATATTCATCTCTTGGTCTCTCTCTACGATTTTTACCCTCCACGCTGCCCTCCAATACTAAATTGGTGATCCCTTGATGCCTCAGAACATGTCCTACCAACCGATCCCTTCTTCTGGTCAAGTTGTGACACCTCTTCTCCCCAATTCTATTCAATACCTCCCCATTAGTTATGTGATCTACCCATCTCATCTACAGCGTTATTCTGTAGCACCACATTTCGAAAGCTTCTATTCTCTTCTTGTCCATACTATTTATCGTCCATGTTTCACTTCCATACATGGCTACACTCCATACAAATATTTTCAGAAACGACTTTGAGGTCCAATTGGATGAAAATCAGTGTGGGTTTAGGCCTCTTAGAGGTTGTCAGGACCAGATCTTTAGCTTACAGCAAATAATGGAGAAGTGTTATGAGTGGAACAGGGAATTGAATCTATGCTTTATAGATCTAGAAAAGGCATATGACCGGGTTCCTAGGAGGAAATTATTGTCTGTTCTACGAGATTATGGAATAGGAGGCAAACTTTTGCAAACAATTAAAGGTCTTTACATGGATAGTCAGGCAGCAGTTAGAGTTGACGGTAAATTGAGTTCATGGTTCAGAGTAGTTTCAGGGGTAAGACAAGGCTGCAACCTGTCTCCACTGTTGTTCATATTATTTATGGATCAGATGTTGAAAACAATAGACTGGCTGGGTGAGATTAAGATATGTGAACACAAAATAAGCAGTCTTGCATATGCGGATGACTTAGTTGTGATGGCAGATTCGATTGAAAGTTTGCAAAGTAATATTTCAGAGCTAGATCAGAAATGTAAGGACTATGGTATGAAGATTAGCATCTCCAAAATGAAAGTAATGTCAGTGGGAAAGAGATATAAACGGATTGAGCGCCAAATAGGAGGAACAAAGTTAGAACAGGTGGACGGTTTCAAGTACTTAGGATGCATTTTCTCACAGGATGGCAACATAGTGAAAGAACTGGAAGCGAGGAGTAGCAAAGCTAATGCAGTGAGTGCTCAGCTACGACCTATTCTCTTCTGCAAGACGGAAGTCAGTACCAAGACTAAGTTATCTGTGCACCGTTCAATCTTTCGACCAACTTTGTTGTATGGGAGCGAAAGCTGCGTGGATTCAGGTTACCTTATCAATAAGGTTGAGGTTACGGATATGAAAGTAGCTAGGATGATTGCAGGTACTAGTAGATGGGAACAACGGCAGGAGGGTGTCCACAATGAGGAAATCAAAGAAAAACTGGGAATGAACTCTATAGATGTAGCAGTCAGGGCGAACAGGCTTAGATGGTGGGGTCATGTTACACGCATGGGAGAAGCAAGGATACACAAGAGACTAATGGGTTCAGCAGTAGAGGGTAGGAGGAGTCGGGGCAGACCAAGGAGAAGGTACCTGGATTCGGTTAAGAATGATTTTGGAGTAATAGGTTTAACATCAGAAGAGGCACCAATGTTAGCACTGAATAGGGGATCATGGAGGAATTTTATAAGGGGGGCTATGCTCCAGACTGAACGCTGAAAGGCATAATCAGTCTTAAATGATGATGATGATGACGACTTCCTGACAGTTAAATCTATACTCGATGCTACCAAATTTCTCTTCTTCAGAAACGCTTTCCTTGCCATTGCCAGTCTACATTTTATATCCTCTCTACTTCGACCATCATCAGTTATTTTGCTCCCCGAATAGCAAACCTCCTTTACTACTTTAAGTCTCTCATTTCCTAATCTAGTTTCCTCAGCATCACCCGAGTTAATTCGACTACATTCCATTATCGTCGTTTTGCTTTTGTTGATGTTCATCTTATATCCTCCTTTCAACTGCTCTTCCAAGTCCTTTGCTGTCTCTGATAGAATTACAATGTCATCGGCGAACCTCAAAGTTTTTATTTCTTCTCCATGGATTTTAATACCTACTCCGAATTTTTCTTTTGTTTCCTTAACTGCTTGCTCAATAAACACATTGAATAACATCGGGGAGAGGCTACAACCCTATCTCACTCCCTTCCCAACCACTGCTTCCCTTTGTGCCCATCGACTCTTGTAACTGCCATCTGGTTTCTGTACAAATTGTAAATAGCCTTTCGCTCCCTGTATTTTACCGCTGCCAACTTTAGAATTAGAAAGAGAGATTCCATTCAACATGGTCACTTAACACCAAAAAATTGCATACTACATTACTCAGAAAAGACAGAAGTTTATAAAAATCCATCATAAATGTTCAATACATCCTCCATTGGCTACACGGACGATGTCTAGCCGATAGCCGAATTCATCCCAAACTGAGGGTAAGGTGTCTTTTGCCTTTACAGAGGCGCCATGTTTTTTTCAAACTGTTTATACCACCGTCGAATGTTCTTTGGTGATGGTGGTTTAGTACGAAATCGAATATGAAACGCTCGATGAACTGCGATCACCGACTGAGTACTACTAAATTCAATAACACAATACGCCTTTTGTTGCGCGGACGCCATATTGCGCGACACTGGCTGCACGCTCCAGGTCAGCGCTCGTAGCGATATCTAGCGGATTTTTTCTGAAACTCTAGACCATGCCTATTACATCTAGCACTGTTTCAGTAACCTAGTGACATTTCTCTCAGTATTATCACAAGTTAAAATCTGGTCATTCTTTTTGGGACACCCTGTATGTTGTCCGACTCTTCCCTGAAAGCGCTCTCTCGAAATTTCAACAGTAAACCCCTGCGTGATGCACAACGCCTCTCTCCGCGTCTGCCAGCGGAGTTTGTTGAGGCTCTTGGTAACGCTGTCGCACCGACCAAACGTTCCCCGCGACGAAGCACGCCTCTCTTCGTTGGATCTCTTCTATCTTTTCTATCAGTCCTACCTGGTAAGGTTCACAGACTGATGAACAACACTCAAGAATCGTTCGAACCATCGCCTTGTAACAAACTTCTTTCGTGGATGAGTTACATTTTCTTAATATTCTTCCTATGCATCTGTCTGGCAGCTGATTTTCCTACTACTTGTTTTATGTGGCGATTCTCTGGATGGTTACTCTTATATTTCACGGTAGATACTGTTTCCAGCAATTTGTCATCAACAGTGTGGTTGTACAGTAGTGGACTTCTATGGTACTGTTATTTACGTTCAGGGTCAACTGCCAGAGCCTGTACCATTCATCAGGTCATTTCGCAAACCGATAGTATCTTCTGGCGTTGCTACTTTCTTATAGACAACCACATCATCTGCAGACAGTCTACGAAGTTTTCTACTGCATCATTTATATACGTTGTAAGCAGTAACGGTTCTATCACACTTAATTGGGGTACTCGGGAAGTTACATTTACGTCTGTATCTTTTGTTCCGTTCAGAGCGACGCGTTGGGTTATCTGCAAGGATGTCTTGAACCTGGTCGAAAATCGGGTCGAAACTCGATAAGATCGTTTTTTTTTTTTTTAACGGCCTTTCTAACGTCAAGGAACACGGCATCAACCTGAGCGCGCATGTCTACAGTGCAATGGATCTCATACAGGAACAGAGCGAGCTGGGTTTCGCTTTTAAATATCCAAACTGCTATCAAACCTTCACGCCAAGGAAAGAAAAAAGTAGATGTTATTTAATGTTAGTTGTCCGCACATGATATTTAAATCTGTCCAGTATTATCGACCGGAAAATGAAAAACATCTTAAACATACGGCTTTTCAGCCTGTTAGCGTTTTGATTACATGTTCATTGGCCTTCGCCTCAGATTATGATACTGAGAACTTTCCCCCCGAGCCGAAGACTGTGTTACAGGGAAACCTACATAACGCTAACGCAGGACCAACAAAGGAGTAACCTATCAAAAAAAGCGGCTCCCAAGCGCATGTTAGGCAGGCGGCGTTCTGGGAAGCATCTACGTCGTCTGAAGAGCTGAAAACATCTCCAAACCCTGGTCGTCTTTCGTGTCGTGCTTTATGTATGCAAAATTACTCGTCAAAATAAAATCAAAATTGTGTAAATTACTGCTTTAAAAGCCCTACTTCACAGATTCAGAAGTTACATGTCACACAGTCTCAACTTACTGCACGTGGATAGCTCTTGTCTCAGTAGTCGAGAAAAAGGAGAATATGAATAAGAAACATAAAGTTTTTGTGTCATACAGTCACGTCACAATTTGTTGAATAATAAGTGAAAGGGAATATACAACTTGAAGAGACACCTGACAGCAATTACAAGGGTCGAAGAAAACAAAATGAAAGAAGTATGTGACAAAGGAGTGAGAGTCGACTACAGCCTATCTCCGACGTTAGTCAATCAATACACTGAGCAAGCAATAAAGGAAACCAAAGAGAAATTTGGAAACGGAATTAAAGTTTAGGGAGAAGAGATGTCATTGTAATTCTGTCAGAAAAGGCGGAGGACTTGGAAGAGAAACTTAATCGAAAGTGTGTTGAAACAGAAGTTGTAAGATAAATATTAATAAAACTAAATCAAGGATAATGGACTGTAGTCGCATTAAATCAGGCGCTAAAGAAGGAATTAATGTAGGAAATGGCTACTGAAAGTATTAGTTATGTATTCCTGTTTGGGCAGAAAAATAACTCACGACGGTGGAAACAGAAAGGATATAAAGTATAAAGTAGTAAGAAAAGCATTCCTGAAAAAAAACTATTGACATCGGATATGTATTTGAGTTTAGGAGGTCTTTTCTGGAAGTATTTGTTTGGAATGCAGCCTTCTAGGGAAGTGAAACATCGATGATATATGGTTCAGCCAAGAGGAGAACAGAAGCTTTTGAAATATTATGGTACATGAGATGCGGAAAATTAATGGGTAGATCGGATAACTGATAAGGAGATGCAGACTGCAACTGAGTAGAAGAGAAATTTATGGCACATCTGTCCTAAAGGAGGGGATCCGTTGATAGGACACACATCCTAACGCATCAAGGATTCGCCCAGTTGGTGACTGAAGTGCGGGAGGTAAAAATTGTAGAGCATGTAGATTGTAATAGTTGTGCAGATACTGAGAGTCTTGCACATGACAAACTAGCGTGAAAAATTGTATCCACCAGTCCCCAGACTGAAGACCGTGACACAATAAAATAATTTGATAGCGCTCACTGTTCTAATTTTTGTATCGCCTACTATTAAGAGACTAAAGAGTTATTCTTCGGAACGACAGGTAGAGTTGAAAACGGAAAAAAGAAGGTTCCCAGAAATTTTTAACAATCAGACACGTGCTGACTGTGCAACGCAACGTATAAAGCGCTTGGTGGTGCAGTAGGATTGGTTAGTGCTTACAATTGCTGCAATTCCATGTCGTCCGCTCCTTTTTCAGCAGCTTTTATTTCGTGTCTGTGACAATATAGCGTTTCCGCGAACCGGTTCCACATCTGAAGTACCGTACCGCACTACGGATGGCCCTGGCGTACAGTGCCTCGCTTTTTGTAGTGGGCGGTCGTATTGGTGCGTTCGCAGAAGCTTCACAACACAAGAGCCGCACACACACACACACACACACACACGACCTGCAATCTGTACACGTCTCGCAGCAGCCTGCCCATTATGTCGACAACGATTGTGCTCTGTAATATGCGTAGCGAACTCCTCTCTTCTCAGTTCAACACATTTTACGCTCCTCCCTCCCCTTTCACTCTGTGTGACTCAATATATCTAAAACACTGTTGCCCATTAATATCGCAACACCAGAAAGGATGCCAAATAATAGAATTTCACTTATTGTCCGTATACAATGCAACACGAAGAACACATTATTAAATCTGCATTTGAAACTTAATGTTCAAGGGCTCCGACCCAGCTGGCCATCATGCCCAATGGAGCTTATATGACTGAGACAGGAAAGTCATTCACGCTACTTCACCCTGCGCCAAAGTTCATTAACCGTGGTGGCGGGCCAGTGATGGCGAGCCAATCCCTCGTCAATCCACTATCATACGTTTCCATCACGTGAGAGACCTGGTGATGGTAACAGTCGAACACCTCCTGAGAACTTGAAGGTAGAGCACAAAACGGCCATAACACATCACAAATGAAGCGAATGCTTTCCAGTTTAAAAAACTGACGCTTGCCAACTGGAAGTTAGCGACCATTGTAAATATTTGTATTATGTATAGGTTTCGGCAAGTAGTTGCCATCTTCAGACATTCTTAATCCGCTAAAATATTTCAATGAATGCAATATTTCAATGAAGGTAAATCATATCGTTACTTTTCTTTTATTGAGTCATCGGCTTCTTAACAGGTTTGATGTGGACCGTCACTAATTTCTCTCCTGTGCTAATCTTCATCTCAGAGGAGCACTTGCAACCTACGTCCTCCGTTATTTGCTGGATGTATCCCAATCTCTGTTTTCCTCTCCTGTTTTCACTCTCCACAGCTCCCTCTAGTACCATGGAAGTTATTCCCTGACGTCTTAAAAGATATCCTACCATTCTGTCGCTTCTTGTTTTCAGTGTGTTCCACATGTTCCTTTCCTCGCCGATTCTCCGGAGAATCTCCTCATTCCTTACCTTATCAGTCAACAATCCTCCGTAGGACCGCATGTATGTAGCAACTACATGCCGTAACGGAAATGTGAATATATTACATGCAGAGTGAAGAAAAATTCGCGCACTCGGTCTTCGCAGCGCTATTCCTCACATACAAGCGATACAAAAACGTGTCACAAAATTTCGTCCTGCTCATATTTCGGCCTTTAAATGTACGTTAAAAATTGGCAATCTGGCAACACTGTAATTACGTGTACGGTAGCTACCTCTGTCAGGTTACTGCAGTAGTGCTGTGCGTTTCGACCAGTGGATACAGTTTTGGGCTAGTGTGCAGAAGATCGACGGTTCGATTCTGGGTCGAGGCTTTTTTCTTTTTATTTGCTGAAAGTAATCTGCGTGGTACCGTATCTTGCTTCTTAATCATCATACAGCGGTAACAATGGGCCTTCTACAAAACATTTTCAGTTAGGTTCTATGAACACAGAAATGAAAAGACAATCATTTTCATTGGTCAGCTTTTAGAGAAGTATTTTGCATGTCATGGACGCGATTTGTTTCGCACCACTGCATCTACTAGATTCCAAACTTATTTTGTGTGTACCCTCCACCAATGGTCCCATCGATCAATACCAACTATTACTGCTTTTGCCACGTTCGGATCCACTACATTTCGTTAGGGCCTTACGTCACCAGTGCTGCTAGCAACATGATATGCAAATGATTTTGACGGGGCCATTGGGTGACGGTGCACAGAAAACAGGTTTGGAATCTAGTAGACGCAGTGGCGCGATACAATTAGCGTCCACGAGGTGCAAAGGACTTCTTTAAAAGCTGACCAATGAAAACGATTGTGCTTCCGTTTCTGTGTTCGTAGTACAAAACTGCAAATGTTTTGGAGGTAACCTGGCTGTAGTCGCTGTATGACAGTTAAGACGCTAGATACAGTAGCACGCAGACTACTTTTAACAAACAAAAATAGGTCTCGACCCAGATCGAACCTTTGACCTCCTGCAGGCTAACGCAAAACGCTATCCACTGCACCAGCTGCACAGCACACATGTATGTCCTGACAGAGGTAGTAACCGTACATGTGATTACAGCGTTGCCAGGTTGCCAATTTTTAACGTCCATTAATTACTGGACGAAATACGCGCAGGACGACGTGAGGAATCGTGCTGTGAAGCCTGAGTGCACGAAATTTTCTTCACCCTCTATATGAGAGTTTGATGTGCTATGAGGGGCAATAAAAAGTTTCCGTTCGAATGCCGTACAGTCCATAATCGGTATGCCAATCAGGCAAAATCGCCGTGAGGATTGCCGTAATGACCCCACCGACACATCAGTTCGAAGATACCCGTTTGGCAAAACGATGTGTGCTGCTGCGTGAAGAAGTCCGAAACTGCCTGCTGCGCATCCTCGTCCGACAGGAATCGTCAGAAATACAAGGCCTTTTTAAGGCACCGGAGGCGTGATGATGATGATGTTTGGTTTGCGGGGCGCTCAACTGCGCGGTTATCAGCGCCCGTACTATTTCCCAACCTTTACTCAGCCCAATTTCGCCACTGTCCTGAATCATGATGAAATGATGAGGACAACACAAACACCTGGTCATCTCGAGGCAGGTGAAAATCCCTGACCCCGCCGGGAATCGAACCCGGGACCCTGTGCTCGGGTAGCGATAACGCAACCGCGAGACCACGAGCTGCGGACCGTTGCGTGATAATCGTATGGGGCGACATCAAGACTATAGGGTGGGTGCTCGAGTGTCTCCCACTCGAGTTGGCACTTCTGCATTACAGCATTTATTATATGAGGACGTACGTCATCATGAAGCAGTAGCACCCCATGGCGCACCATTTCACGACGGTTGTTTCCGACAGACATGCTGCCTCATACACGTTCTTCATTGTCCGATCGATGGTTCAAATGGCTCTGAGCACTATGGAACTTAACATCTGAGGACATCAGTCCCCTACACTTAGACCTACTTAAACCTAACTAACCTAAGGACATCACACACATCCATGCCCGAGGCAAGATTCGAACCTGCGACCGTAGCAGCAGCGCGGTTTTCCGGACTGATGCCCCTAGAACCGCTCGGCCACAAAGGCTGGCTTCCGAAGGATGTCACTGGTGTTCGTCCTTAGGCTGCCAGTAACAGACTATCAGCATGTTGGTGCTGTTTGGACGCATTTGGAATTAATGTCCCCATAGTTCACGTTTCCGCATTTACAGTACGAACGTGGGAAAGACACGACTGCCACACTAATCCCTTGCCTACATTCGGTGCTTATGAACCCGCATCGGAGCCGCGCTACGTTGCATATACGATACAGAAACGCCCTCAGATGTAAACTTTTTGAACACCCCTTATGAAGTATTATAAAACGCTTTTCAAGATACGAGCGATGCGAACAGCAGGTGAGAGCGTTGTGTACCCAATGGCACTCCATATCATTATGCCAAGTATAGAGCTCGTATGGCAACGACGAATGCAATTTACCAACTTTCGATCTGCAAGTCTACACTCACGGATACGTCGATGGTGATGCTGTACACAGAACCGACACTCATCTGAACTGAACACACTGTGTGATGCCATCCTAGCGCCCAACGTTGTCGTTGGTCGCAGCTCTGTTGGCGCACCTCTCTCACCTGCAGCGTTAAGGGACGCCACAAAGTCTCCGTGCTGTTCCGGATCTCGTCACACTGACCGTATCGAGCCCACGAGAAAGACAGGCTGCTGCGCGTACGTGTCACAGAAGGTGTTACGAGTGCCAGCAGCCGTCTCCAGAGAGGAGTTTAATAATTTTTAACTGCACTTCTAAATGCACGGAACTTCTCGAAACAACACGACAAAGTTGAGACCTTTAGTGGATACCTTTCCATTGACATGCTTATTTCCCGTCAGCCCTGCACGGAAACGAGCACTGGCGAAGTATGGCGGGCGCGGCGACTGGTGTGACGTCACAAGTTCGTTGCGGGGTCCGTATTTCTCGTGGGCCATGGTCCGTATACACTCTTGTCTTTCTGCAAAGAAGCTTGTTTCCTGATTCTGTGCATGTGACGTCTTTTTACGACCCCTCACGGGCGAGTAAGAAAAGGTGGCCGTACTCTTAAGGCGCTAGTCGCATGGGGGCGTGTTCCCATGGCTCTCGTGAACCCATCAACTCACCAGCAGTCAGCATTCAGATGTTATCTCTGAATGAGCAACCCGCAGTGTAATCTTCCCTTACACACAGAAATTAGATGGCGTTTAGCCGCCTGCTCTGAACGGCTGCAATGAATTGTTTCCATATCCAAACACCTAGTACACTTACGCCATGTTGATTGTTGCAAGCCAATTTCATGATGTTGTAATGTCAATAGCAAGGTGTATAGACTTACCGCTGGCGCTCTCGCATGATATCCGAAACGATCATCGAACTTATAACCTCGATTTCTCGAAAACTGTCGAGAAGTGCATTGTACCAGAGCAACATACATTAAACAGAAATTTGAATTTAACGATTTTATTTTGTAAGCTAGGTAGGAATTAAGGGAATCTAAGTTTTAGTACTCCGAAGGTAGTAAAAAGCGAGCTGCGCGATGAAATATTGTTCGGGGCTGTAAAAGAGAGGGACATTCTGTTTTATTGTAGACTGCAATGTAGTGTATTTTAATGAAAGAGCCACATCTATTTATGTGCCAGACTGCAACCTGCTATTTTGAAAATTTTCAGTTACAGAGAAATGACTACAGGATTTTGGGTTCCCTAACAAAGTGGATATAACTGAAAACTCATCACAAGGATCACTTAATACCATGTATTTCAGCCCCTGAACTTGATAAACGTCTATATTCGGTTAGGATGTGAGTGCACAAGGTTATGCGAGAACGTCGCATGCAGGTAAAGCCACTCGCTGAGTATTGATCGCTCATTTCCATCAAATTGAGGGAACGCTGATGTCGGCGTTTTACCCGCTGCTTCAACGTGTTCCACATATTTTTCATGGGGTTCAAGTCAATTCTTTTTGCAGGTCAATCGAGATGCAATAGGGTGGGGGAACGCTCAGAAAACCAGTCACATATTCTTCCAGCCCAAATAGCTTTGCTATTGTGGTCTTCATATGCCTGTGTGAGCAAGGCTTCTTGCGAGTGACCGACACCAAATGTTCACTGCTTACGGTTCCCGTCGCAATGTTCTCTCGCCAACAGGTGGGGCTGGGCCTTCTTTCCTTGTCTGCAGCAGTATCTGTCGGGCTTGGAAGCGATTTTTAGTCACAAGCCGTGAAACGCGTCTCCGGTTCCTCTCGGTCAGGATCTTTTGCCGACCATAATTGCGACTTCGTGTTTCGTGGCCACGTTTGTTATTACACCACTACTTGCAGGTGCGTTGCACGGTCCGCCGCGACACACCACAAAATCCAGCAACTTCGAAAACCGTATGGCCACGGCCAAACGCGCTTGCCCATTTTTGCCAGTCTGTCACGTCCTTACTTTTACCCGTGTTGGGTTACGATGGCGGCTTCATCACTGATCGCTCCCACTTTATGCTCGTTTAGAGACATAATGTGTGCGATTGAGCACGTGACTCGACCGCAGCGCCATCTGTAAAAGCTAGACGACTCATCTCTGCGTGAGCACAGGAGTGACTAATTTATTGTACGGTGGGCTCGCTTTCCTGTAATTTGCGTTATTTGTGGAAGTAGTTGCCTCGTACTGTGTGAGACTGCCAGTGTAATTAATTTTAAAATCGAATACATTTTTCCAATCTGCGGAGAGCAGATTGTTTCTGAAGTCAAGCTACGCACAGATACCATTTCTCGTGAAACACACATCATAAAAGGTACCAGTTTCACTGATCATTCCCCGTTGTAATCTATACTTTCTACCAGGAAACGTTTTACACTGAAGCGCCAAAGAAACTGGTATAGGCATGCGTATTCAAATACAGAGATATGTATACAGGCAGAATACGGCAATGCGGTCGGCAACGCCTATATGAGACATGTGTCTGGCACAGTTGTTAGATCGGTTACAGCTGCTAAAATCGCAGGTTATCAAGATTTAAGTCAGTTTAAACGTGGTGTTATAGTCAGCGCACGAGCGATGAGACACAGCATCTCCGAGGTAGCTAAGAAGTGGCGGTTTTCCCGTACGACCATTTCACGAGTGTACCGTGAATATCAGTAATCCGGTAAAACATCAAATCTCAGACATCGGAGTGGCCAGAAAAAGATCCGCAAGAACGGGACCAACGACGACTGAAGTGAATCGTTCATTGTGACAGAAGTGCAACCCTTCGGCATATTGCTGCAGATTTCAATGCTGGGCCATCAACATGCGTCAGTGTGCGAACCATTCAAAGAAACATTGTACTCGTGTACCCTTGATGACTGCACGACACAAAGTTTTACGACTCGCACGGGCCCGTCAACACCGACATTGGACTGTTGATGTCTGGAAACATGTTGCCTGGTTGGATGAGTCTCGTTTCAAATTGTATTGAGCGGATGGACGTGTATGTGTATGGAGACAGCCTCACGAATCCATGGACCCTGCAAGTCAACAGTGGACTGTTCAAGCTGGTGGAGGCTCTTTAATGGTTTGGGGCGTCTGCAGTTGGAGTGATATGGGACTCCTGATACGTCTAGATACGACTCTGACAGGTGACATGCAGGTAACCATTGTGTCTGATGACCTGCATCCATTCATGTCCATGTGCATTCCGACGGAGTTGGGAAATTCCAGCAGGACAATGCGACACCCCGCACGTCCAGAACTGCCACAGAGTGGCTCCGAGAACACTCTTCTGAGTTGAAACACTTCCGCTGGTCACCATACTCCTCAGACATTAACATTATTGAGCATATCTGGGATGCCTTGCAACGTGCTGTTCACAACGGCTCTCCACCCCTCGTAATCTAACGGATTTATGGACAGCCTTGCAGGATTCCTGGTGTAAATTTACTCCAGCACTAAAGCAGACATCAGTCGAGTCGGTGCTACGTCGTGCTGAGGCACTTCTGCGTTCTCGCGGGGGCGCAACACGATATTAGGCAGGTGTACCAGTTTTTTTTTTTTTTGGGGTCTTCAGTGTATTTCGAATACACGTCTACTAGCCATTGGTGACCGAATTTTAACACAGTTTATTTAAAACAGTACTTGGTTCGCTTCACGGAAGAAATCGGATGCTCGCAGTTACTGATGCAGTAGCATTACAGGTGACACTGTGGTCGTACCGTGTCCGGCAAGTAAGAAGCGACGCGCAATGTGAGAAGAGGACCAGAGAGTGGTGAGCAGAGCGCAGGTGGACACAGGCCGCGCTGCCCCTGTCCTGTCCTGCCCTGCCCTGCCTCCGTGTCCGCGCTCCCAGGAACGTGAGACGCGGCTTCGCAGAAGCTGCGCCTGCGACACGCGAGACGCGAGGCGAACTCGGCGTGCCGGCACGGACGCGGCCGCGGGCCGGCTCGCACGCCGCGCTGCTACGGACGGCTCTCATATCGCCTCAGCGTGACGCTCTCACACACTGTGTCTCAAAGACGGGATTCGATGTGGAGAACGGTCTGACCGCGAACTTCCAGTGTAATGGCAACTGCTATTGGGCTTACAAAGCGCCACACGGAACGAAACACCGTAAATGTTGCGTAACTGGCTTCCACCGTACTTATTTCTTTCCGTTTTATTGTTGTTTCATCCTCCCCCCCCTACCCCATACGTGCGTGATGTGGCCTGTCAGCGGTACAACATTTCACTCTTCACCGGAAACCTTTAAAAAAAATACAGGGTGTATCAAAAAGAATCACCCTATTTTTGAAAAATCATTACTACTGTTTTATTGTCAGCAAAATCGATTTTCGGTCACTTAGTGACCATCCTCAGTGCTGTAATATACAATTAAAATTGGTAGGCACAGGTATCAGGCTATAACCACAGGCTTAGAGCGATCATATAAACTTACATGATCGCTCTAAGCCTGTGGTTATAGCTTGACACCAGTGCCTATCAATTTTAATTGTATATTACAGCACTGAGGATGGTCACAAAGTGACCGAAAATCGATTTTGCTGACAATAGAACAACAAAATACGGCCAATGCTGATTTTCCTTCCAATTCTATCAAAAAAATGGTTCAAATGGTTCTGAGCACTATGGGACTCAACTGCTGAGGTCATTAGTCCCCTAGAACTTAGAACTAGTTAAACCTAACTAACCTAAAGACATCACAAACATCCATGCCCGAGGCAGGATTCGAACCTGCGACCGTAGCAGTCTTGCGGTTCCAGACTGCAGCGCCTTTAACAGCACGGCCACTTCGGCCGGCCTAATTCTATCCACTATTTGGTCGGTGTGCACACAACACGCCATGGAGTCGCCAATCATTACTACTGTGTTATGTTATTTGGGATATGTGCGTGAACAACGTACTATTGGAAAGAGCAAATTCTCGAGTTTTACATGGTCGCCGCTAGGTAGCAGTAGTGTGCGCCCACTACAGTTATAGTAAAAATGGTGCTAGGACAACAGAAAGCGTTTTGTGGTCTACGTTTTGCGCAGTGCGGGTCAGTAATAACTGTTCAGGGTATCTTTCGTATTAGGTATTGTGTGGATCCTCCTACACCACAGAGCACTAGACGATGGCATGAACAGTTCCGTGATACAGATTGTTTGTGAAAAGCCAAACCGCCGGGCCGTCCCCGAGTGTCTGACACAGACGTCGACCGCATCAGCCATAGTTTCTCAAGGAGTCCGCAGAAATCCGATCGCCGTGCATCTCGGCAGCTCAACATGCAGGCAACATGAAGACGTTCAACGAACTAAACCTGTCGTAACACAATAATCGTGTAGTAATAAAGCCGAGGTGGTTTTCATTATTCATTAAAATTTATGTTAGCTGCAGTGCTCAATGTGATCAAGATTATTTTGCTGACAGCGTATCACAGGCATTTTCATTATTGTGCAAGTATTTTCACAGAAAGGAAGACAATTCCGGCAACAAAGCAGAAGAAGTCGCAACTACATTATCACTCTGGAACGAGCCGTCGGACGACACCTTACATCTAAACACGCAGAAAATATCGCTGAGCAGTCTCCGGAATTTTGTCGGCGGAGTTCTGGTTCACCCCGCATTACCCGTACCACCGTGTACGTACACGTACGTGGCTCACCTAACCTGTGTATATGGCGGACTGGAGCGCTTAACCGTCAATCCAGCCGTCTCGCTCGGAAGATGGCAGCAATATTAGAAGAAGACGAAGAGTGGTTATGGCTGAATCCCGGCAATTTTATGGATCAGCATACGATAAGGACTGCAGCACTCTATGAGATGTCTCCGTAGGTGAATGGTCAGCGAGTTTAACTACCATGTGGAGCACCCGGATTCATTACCTACTCGTCGGAGCACTGGAGGCAAGCCACTCCGATTGTCAATGAGAGGGAAGGGAAGCAATTAACCTGGAGTCACTGCTTTGTATCTTTATACTCTGATGTTCTATTATAATGTAATCGAAGTCTTTGCATTGTGCTATATGTGTGGTTAGCGTATTTTGTTTCTACCTGCCTATTGAAGGTGTTGCTTGCAACGGATGTTAACTCTGCGTCTATGACCTAGTTGACAAACGTTTTAGATCTGGTGGTATTACTTCTGCAGTACAGCCTGGTAGTCTACAGAGATGTAGCTTCTTTGTATCTTTGTGACCAATTAGCCGTTACTCTGTCAGTTATTAGTCCTACGTTATGTGCTCGATTTCTCTTCCGCTGCGTCGGTTATTACGCGTGGTGCTTTTAAATTGTACACTCCTGGAAATGGAAAAAAGAACACATTGACACCGGTGTGTCAGACCCACCTACTTGCTCCGGACACTGCGAGAGAGCTGTACAAGCAATGATCACACGCACGGCACAGCGGACACACCAGGAACCGCGGTGTTGGCCGTCGAATGGCGCTAGCTGCGCAGCATTTGTGCACCGCCGCCGTCAGTGTCAGCCAGTTTGCCGCGGCATACGGAGCTCCATCGCAGTCTTTAACACTGGTAGCATGCCGCGACAGCGTGGACGTGAACCGTATGTGCAGTTGACGGACTTTGAGCGAGGGCGTATAGTGGGCATGCGGGAGGCCGGGTGGACGTACCGCCGAATTGCTCAACACGTGGGGCGTGAGGTCTCCACAGTACATCGGTGTTGTCGCCAGTGGTCGGCGGAAAGTGCACGTGCCCGTCGACCTGGGACCGGACCGCAGCGACGCACGGATGCACGCCAAGACCGTAGGATCCTACGCAGTGCCGTAGGGGACCGCACCGCCACTTCCCAGCAAATTAGGGACACTGCTGCTCCTGGGGTATCGGCGAGGACCATTCGCAACCGTCTCCATGAAGCTGGGCTACGGTCCCGCACACCGTTAGGCCGTCTTCTGCTCACGCCCCAACATCGTGCAGCCCGCCTCCAGTGGTGTCGCGACAGGCGTGAATGGAGGGACGAATGGAGACGTGTCGTCTTCAGCGATGAGAGTCGCTTCTGCCTTGGTGCCAATGATGGTCGTATGCGTGTTTGGCGCCGTGCAGGTGAGCGCCACAATCAGGACTGCATACGACCGAGGCACACAGGGCCAACACCCGGCATCATGGTGTGGGGAGCGATCTCCTACACTGGCCGTACACCACTGGTGATCGTCGAGGGGGCACTGAATAGTGCACGGTACATCCAAACCGTCATCGAACCCATCGTTCTACCATTCCTAGACCGGCAAGGGAACTTGCTGTTCCAACAGGACAATGCACGTCCGCATGTATCCCGTGCCACCCAACGTGCTCTAGAAGGTGTAAGTCAACTACCCTGGCCAGCAAGATCTCCGGATCTGTCCCCCATTGAGCATGTTTGGGACTGGATGAAGCGTCGTCTCACGCGGTCTGCACGTCCAGCACGAACGCTGGTCCAACTGAGGCGCCAGGTGGAAATGGCATGGCAAGCCGTTCCACAGGACTACATCCAGCATCTCTACGATCGTCTCCATGGGAGAATAGCAGCCTGCATTGCTGCGAAAGGTGGATATGCACTGTACTAGTGCCGACATTGTGCATGCTCTGTTGCCTGTGTCTATGTGCCTGTGGTTCTGTCAGTGTGATCATGTGATGTATCTGACCCCAGGAATGTGTCAATAAAGTTTCCCCTTCCTGGGACAATGATTTCACGGTGTTCTTATTTCAATTTCCAGGAGTGTACTTGTACCTCGAGATCGAATGCCTCCAAGATCTTCAGAAAGCCAAAAGCCAAAGATGTTATTTGCAACCAGTCTTCGACACTCGCAAATTTATAAAGAATCAACGTATAGAAGCTTAAAGAACAGAGCCATTAACGTACCAATGAATGCAGTAGATACGTTGAAGGAATTAAACGTTGCCGGCCGGGGTAGCCGAGTGGCTCTAGGCGCTACAGTGTGGAACCGCGCGACCGCTACGGTCGCAGCTTCGAATCCTGCCTCGGGCATGGATGTGTGTGATATCCTTAGGTTAGTTAAGTTTACGTAGTTCTAGGGGACTGATGACCTCGGAAGTTATGTCCCATAGCGCTCAGAGCTATTTGAACCATTTGAACAAAACATTATTAAAGGGATAGCAATAAATAATGGGTGAGATATACGGATGAGGAATCGTCTTATCCATCGGGGAGAGAAGAAATGGAAGGAGGAAATTGCTAGGGATAAAAAGATCGTTACTGTACCCTATTTTGGGAAAATTTCTTAGGAATTGGCGTTTGCAAACACATATATGAGACTTGCACCACCTCAAAGGTATAAAAAGAGAATTTATAGGTAATGTATGTAGAGAAGAAAAGAAGGAAACTTGACCTACTCGAAGAACTTGGAACAGCAATCCACCGAGTTAGATTTGGTAATGTTCTTAATGCACAAACGAGCGAGAGTGGTAATGCTTTCTCTCCTGGTTTTTGGGCTCTTCTTTAACGTTAGCGATAATACGGCATATGTCAACAGTTTTGCGTGTTGTCTCTTCATGATTCTTTTCACATCTTTGGAATCCTACGGAACGGATGATGGCGCAGTGAAGTATGTGGGAGCCGTATACATGATTACCGAAACAGCCGATGCACGGGAAGGCAGCTGATGGGATGTGACTGGTGTTTACCGCTATGGGAAAGGAGCGTTTTGGTGGGTGGGCGATAACATAGATAAGCGGAGCAGTGAGTCTGCTGTTCCCGTTTTCAAAGTAAGACAAGGACTTCGTGTCCGAACGACTTTATGTGTTTTCATTATCTTTTTACTTTGTTTGCTTTTTAAGTGCTTGTTTATGTACGGTTAACACAACAGGATGATGGGAGTTTGACACCGAAGCGCGTATTACATCTACATGGGTATTCTGCAAATCACACTTAAGTGCCTACCAGGGGGTTCACCGAACCATCTTCAGAATAATTCTCCATTATTCCACTCTCACAAAGCTCGCGGAAAAAACGAACACCTACATCTTTCCGTGCGAGCTCTGATTTCCCTTACTTTGTTATGATTTGGGTCGGCGTCAACAAAATAGTTTCGCATCCAGAGGAGAAACTTGGTGATTGAAATTTCATGAGAAGATTACGCCGCAACGAAAAACGCCTTTTTTCAAAATGATATCCACACCAAATCCTGTATCATTTCAGTGACACTCTCTCCCATATTTCGCGGTAATACAAAACGTGCTGCCCTTCTTTGAAATTTCTCGATGTACTCCGTCAATCCTATCTGGTAAGGATCCCACACCGCGCAGCAGCATTCTAAAAGAGGACGGACAAGCGTAGTGTTGGCAGTGTCTTTAGTAGATCTGTTACATTTTCTAAGTGTCCTGCCAACAAAATGCAGTCTTTGGCTAGCTTCCCCACAACATTTCCTCCATCCCCACAACATTTTCTATGTGTTCCTTCCAATTTAACACACTTTTCGTTATTTAGGGTCAATTGCCAATTTTTGCACCATACTGATATCTTTTCTAAATCGTTTTGCAATGTTTTTGTTTTTGTTATGACTTTACTAGTCGATAAACGACAGCATCATGTGGAGACAACCTAAGACGGTTACTCAGGTTGTCTCCTAAAACGTTTATATAGATAATGGTAAGACAGAGATTTAGGAACCAGGTTTTAAATTGTAAGACATTTCCAGGGGCAGATGTGGACTCTGACCGCAATCTATTGGTTATGAACTGTAGATTAAAACTGAAGAAATTGCAAAAAGGTGGGAATTTAAGTAGATGGGACCTGGATAAACTGACTAAACCAGAGGTTGTACAGAGTTTCAGGGACAGCATAAGGGAACAATTGACAGGAATGGGGGAAAGAAATACAGTAGAAGAAGAATGGGTAGCTCTGAGGGATGAAGTAGTGAAGGCAGCAGAGGATCAAGTAGGTAAAAAGACGAGGGCTAGTAGAAATCCTTGGGTAACAGAAGAAATATTGAATTTAATTGATGAAAGGAGAAAATATAAAAATGCAATAAATGAAGCAGGCAAAAAGGAATACAAACGTCTCAAAAATGAGATCGACAGGAAGTGCAAAATGGCTAACCAGGCATGGCTAGAGGACAAATGAAGGATGTAGAGACTTATCTCACAAGGGGTAAGATAGATACTGCCTACAGGAAAATTAAAGAGACCTTTGGAGAATAGAGAGACACTTGTATGAATGTCAAGAGTTCAGATGGAAGCCCAGTTCTAAGCAAAGAGGGGAAAGCAGAAAGGTGGAAGGAGTATATAGAGTGTCTATACAAGGGCGATGTGCTTGAGGACAAAATTATGGAAATGAAAGAGGATGTAGATGAATATGAAATGGGAGATACGATACTGCGTGTAGAGTTTGACAGAGCACTGAGAGACCTGAGTCGAAACAAGGCCCCAGGAGTAGACAACATTCCATTAGAACTACTGACGGCCTTGAAAGTGACAGTCCTGACAAAACTCTACCATCTGGTGAGCAAGATGCACGAGACAGGCGAAATACCCTCAGACTTCAAGAAGAATATAGTAATTCGAATCCCAAAGAAAGCAGGTGTTGACAGATATGAAAATTACCGAACTATCAGTTTAATAAGTCACAGCTACAAAATACTAACACGAATTATTTACAGACGAATGTAAAAACTGGTAGAAGCCGACCTCGGGGAAGATCAGTTTGGATTCCGTAGAAATGTTGGAACACGTGAGGCAATACTGACCTTACGACTTATCTTACAAGAAATATTAAGGAAAGGCAAACCTACATTTCTAGCATTTGTAGACTTAGAGAAAGCTTTTGACAATGTTGACTGGAATACTCTCTTTCAAATTCTAAAGGTGGCAGGGGTAAAATACAGGGAGCGAAAGGCTATTTACAATGTGTACAGAAACCTGATGGCAGTTATAAGAGTCGAGGGACATGAAAGGGAAGAAGTGGTTGGGAAGGGAGTGAGACAGGGTTGTAGCCTCTCCCCGATGTTATTCAATCTGTATATTGAGCAAGCAGTAAAGGAAACAAAAGAAAAATTTGGAGAAGGT
The DNA here is from genome assembly GCF_023864275.1 of Schistocerca cancellata. Classification (NCBI taxonomy): domain Eukaryota; kingdom Metazoa; phylum Arthropoda; class Insecta; order Orthoptera; family Acrididae; genus Schistocerca; species Schistocerca cancellata. Next base: position 428,349,228 of record NC_064627.1, read on the forward strand.
ATTAAAATCCAGGGAGAAGAAATAAAAACTTTGAGGTTCGCCGATGACATTATAATTCTGTCTGAGACAGCAAAGGACTTGGAAGAGCAGTTGAACGGAATGGACAGTGTCTTGAAAGGAGGATATAAGATGAACATCAACAAAAGCAAAACGAGGATAATGGAATGTAGTCGAATTACGTCGTGTGATGCTAAGGGAATTAGATTAGGAATTGAGACACTTGAAGTAGTAAAGAAGTTTTGCTATTTGGGGAGCAAAATAACTGATGATGGTCGAAGCAGAGAGGATATAAAATGTAGACTGGCAATGGCAAGGAAAGTGTTTCTGAAGAAGAGAAATTTGTTAACATCGAGTATAAATTTAAGTGTCCGGAAGTCGTTTATGAAAGTATTTGTATGGAGTGTAGCCATGTATGGAAGTGAAACATGGACAATAAATAGTTTGGACAAGAAGAGAATAGAAGCTTTCGAAATGTGGTGCTACAGACGAATGTTGAAGATTAGGTGGGTAGATCACGTAACTAATGAGGAGGTATTGAATAGGAATGGGGAGAAGAGAAGTTTGTGGCACAACTTGACTAGAAGAAGGGATCGGTTGGTAGACATGTCCTGAGGTATCAAGGGATCACAAATTTAGCATTGGAGGGCAGCGTGGAGGGTATAAATCGTAGAGGGAGTCCAAGAGATGAATACACTAAGCAGATTCAGAAGGATGTAGGTTGCAGTAGGTACTGGGAGATGAAGGAGCTTGCACAGGATAGATTAGCATGGAGAGCTGCATCAAACCAGCCTCAGGACTGAAGACCACAACAACAACAACAACAACAACAGATAAGGAACAGCAGAGGGCCTGTAACACTACCTCGGGGAACGTCAGAAATCACTTGTTTTACCTGATGACTTTCCGTCAATTACTACGAACTGCGACCTCTCTGAGACGAAATCACGAATCCAGTCACGTAATTGAGGCTATATTCCATAAGCACACAATTTGATTACAAGCTGCTTTTGAAGTACTGTGCCAATAGCCTTTTGGAAATCTAGAAATACGGAATCAATATGAAATCCCTTGTCAATAGCACTCAACACTTCATGTGAGTTAAGAGCTAGTTGTGTTTCACAAGAACGACGTTTTCTAAATGCGTGTTGACTGTGTATCAATACACCGTTCTCTTCGAGGTAATTCATAATGTTCGAACGCAATACATATGCGTTGCTGAGGATCATGTTCCGAACACTAGTGGCTGTATGCTAATTACAACAAATTGTACCGGACTGTTTATTCCCCACAGGTGAGCGGTATCTTCTCAGAATTGCTGAGAGCTTCTACCGTAGTTCTCTCTGCAGAGGCCGTAACCATCGCGGCGTGTGCCGGGAGCACGAGCTCGGAACGAAGCAACAAACAGTGCAGGCGCCTGTTCCCCCCGCCAAGCTGTCCCAGCCGCCAACGCTCTGCACTCTTCCCGGAACACCGGCAAATATTTGCCAGCGCCACGGCTCACCTGTCTAACCCGCCGGCGCCGTAGATTAACCGAGCTTCGGTACCGCATGCACAGAACCGTATCCATTTGGGATACAGCGGTGACGTGTCCGGCCAAACACTGCTCTGCAGAGTTCCACGCGTAAACTAGGCGTCTCCTCTTTAACCCTTTAAGGTCGAGGGCCATGAAATGACGGACAAAATGAAAGCGTGTTCTCATTGCGAGACAAAATAAAAATTTTAAGCTATTCAGTATGATCGACATATTTTTTCTTTTCCGTCGTTCCTTAGTTGCTTCTATACTCTTATATGTGAAATATGAAAATAGTCCCTCTACCTTTCCTGAGCATCTAATACAGCACGGGCATGAACCATCTACCATGGAACAGGATATTGCATATCATATAAAGCAATATTAAACTACATACGCCTACAAAAACACAAACAAAAGACGAACGAAAAACACGTAGTGACTTTTATCAACACTACATACAATAAACAAACCAAACCAAAAACAGTGAAAAGCAGATGTGTCAAGCCAGGTCGAAATATCCAGAATGAGATTTTCACTCTGCAGCGGAGTGTGCGCTGATATGAAACTTCCTGGCAGATTAAAACTGTGTGCCGGACCGAGACTCGAACTCGGGACCTTTGCCTTTCGCTGGCAAGTGCTCTACCAGGAGATCTTCTGTAAAGTTTGGAAGGTAGGAGAGGAGGTACTGGCGGAAGTAAAGCTGTGAGGACGGGGCGTGAGGCGTGCTTGGGTAGCTCGGTTAGAGCACTTGCCCGCGAAAGGCAAAGGTCCCGAGTTCGAGCCTCAGTACGGTACACAGTTTTAATCAGCCAGGAAGTTTCACGATCCATGTATTTAGGATTTAAATATTTCGACTGTATGGTCGATTGCCAAAGGACACTTGCGGAGTTTAATAATGGGTTGTCCCAGAAAAACATGGGCAAGCTTTAGGGGCAGGTTCCTTACACCATAACAAGAAAAAAATGCCCAAAATGCGTAAATTAAGACTTGTTCATCTTCGAAGACTTGTTCACTTTCGACGCTACGGAATACATTTCTTTTACTTCAAACTCTTTGCTTCTCGTATTATGGGAGGTGGTAGCATGGACCAAAACAAGAAAAAATGTGTAGTAAAGTTTCCTCTACGGAGCTTGCAGGACATCCTGGGCACGCAAGCCCTCTAAGTATATCTCCAAGACGGCACATACGCACTAATAAGACCACAAATAGCGATTAGAAACAAACAGTTATTTAGCTCATGAAACTTGAGCTTCAACAAAAGAATAACGACGGCCCAAGAATATTCAATATCATGAATTTAGAGCTATAATATGTAACCCTACCAACCAAGTTACCTCATGAAACTTAAGCTTCAACAAAAGAATAACCACAGCCCAAGAATATTCAATGTGGAGTTATAATATACACTATTCGATCAAAAGTATCCGGACACCTGGCTGACAATAACTTAAAAGTTCGTGGCGCCCTCCATCGGTAATGCTGGAATTCAATAAGGTGTTGGCCCACCCTTAGCCTTGATGACAGCTTCCATTCTCGCAGGCATACGTTCAATCAGGTGCTGGAAGGTTTCTTGTGGAATGGCAGCCCATTCTTCAAGGAGTGGCGCACTGAAGAGAAGTATCGATGTCGGTCGGTGAGGCCTGGCACGAAGTCGGCGTTCCAAAACATCCCATAGGTGTTCTATAGGATTCTGGTCAGGACTCTGTGCAGGCCAATCCATTACACAGATGTTATTGTCGTGTAACCACTCGACCACACGCCGTCCATTATGAACAGGTGCTCGATAGTGCTGAAAATTGCAATCGCCATCCCCCAATTGTTCTTCAACAGTGGGAAGTAAGAAGATGCTTAAAACATCAGTGTAGGCCTGTGCTGTGATAGTGCCACACAAAGCAACAAGGGGTGCAAGCCCCCTCCAAGAACAACACGACTACACCATAACATCACCGCCTCCGAATTTTACTGTTGGCAATGCACACTCTGGCAGATGACGTTCACTGGGCATTCGTTATACCCACACTGTGCCATCGGATAGCCACATTGTGTACCGTGATTCGTCACTCCACACAACGTTTTTCCACTCTTCAATCGTCCAGTGTTTATGATCCTTATATCAAGCGAGGCGTCGTTTGGCATTTACCAGCGTGATGTGTGGCTTATGAGCAGCCGGTCTATCATGAAATCCAAGTTTTCTCATCTCCCGCCTAACTGTCATAGTACTTGCAGTGAATCCTGATGCAGTTTGGAATTCCTGTGTGATGGTCTGGATAGATGCCTGCCTATTACACATTACGGCCCTCTTCAACTGTCGGAGGTCTCTGTCAGTCAACAGACGAGGTCGACTACGCTTCTGTGCTGTACGAACCCCTTCACGTTTCCACTACACTATCAGCTCGGAAACAGTGGGTCTGGGGATGTTTAGGAGTGTGGAGAGACCTATGACACGAGTGACACCCAGTCACCTGACCACGTTCGAAGTCCGTGAATTCCGCCTATAGTACATTCAAATAATAGTACATATGTTAAATTTTTTGTTTCTAGACTGTCCATTGATAATCAAAAGAAATAACAAACTTATAGCTAAATTTGACCGTAGTCACTTATAAGAGGGTGTCTCAGATGAAACAGTTAGTATTCAGAGATAGACAGGAACGAGAATTTGAAATGTTGTTGTTGTTGTGGTCTTCAGTCCTGAGACTGGTTTGATGCAGCTCTCCATGCTACTCTATCCTGTGCAAGCTTCTTCATCTCCCAGTACCTACTGCAACCTACATCCTTCTGAATCTGCTTAGTGTATTGATCTCTTGGTCTCCCTCTACGATTTTTACCCTCCACGCTGCCCTCCAATGCTAAATTTGTGATCCCTCGATGCCTCAGAACATGTCCTACCAACCGATCCCTTCTTCTAGTCAAGTTGTGCCATAAACTTCTCTTCTCCCCAATCCTATTCAATACCTCCTCATTAGTTACGTGATCTACCCACCTTATCTTCAACATTCTTCTGTAGCACCACATTTCGAAAGCTTCTATTCTCTTCTTGTCCAACCTAGTTATCGTCCATGTCTCACTTCCATACATGGCTACACTCCATACAAATACTTTCAGAAACGACTTCCTGACACCTAAATCTATATTCGATGTTAACAAATTTCTCTTCTTGAGAAATGCTTTCCTTGAAATATGAATTTCATATGGACATACGCCCTATTCCGCGCCCCGTTCCGAATGGTTTCCGAGATAGAACACATTCAGTGTGCGTTGTTATTTATTTTCTGTATCACTGAATATATTGCCATTGTTTACAATGTACCACAGTAGCGTAGCGGAAGCCGAGACGAAAAATTTTATATAGGCCTCTTGTGGTCTCTCGCTGGGACCTATATCAAATTGGTACGCAAAAACTACCTACGCTACAACGCATGCGCGTCCACGAATTTTCTAACATTCTCTCGCTCTCTTCGCGTAAAATTCTAGTCCTAGAGAAAAAACGAATACGGCCTTTTTGTAGGAAATTTAACACAGTTTAATGCCGTATTCCGACATGTTTTCGCTAGAGGCCGCGGTTTCCGACTTATTAAAGAAAAACATACCGTACTGACATGAAATGTGTTGTTTCTCGGAAACCATTCAAAATAGGGCATATGTCCATATGAAGTTTTTCCTTTCATATCCCTGAATCCTGACCATTTCTCCTGGAACAGCCTGTATACTTACATGTTGAAACACAGTGGCAGTTATAGCCTGGAAGAAAACAGCGACTAAATCAACTATCACATGTAAAGGAAAAGTATTTTTCTTTTATTGTTCAGCTTAGCTGGATCTTACTTTCCAGTACGGAGATGTTGGACCCAACAAATACTCGCGTTTCTTACACAAAATTAACTCTGTATTTTATTACATCCATCATGAATGTTGTAAACTTCGTTAAGGATTGTTGGTGTATATCGCAACGAGACATAATTATTTTTTAAAAAATTTTATTGCAGTGCCATAATCGGTTTCAGGCTGTCATGCCCATCTTCAGATGGCTAGCGTTTCTGATTAAACTGACGCTTTGCTCAGCAGCAAATCATCCGCTCCTGCAATATATGCCAATGCTTTCTCTTGCTACAATGATCAGCCAGAACATTGTAACCACCTACCTAATAGCCGGTATGTCCACATTTGGCACGGATAAGAGGTGTGGAGCGAGGTGGCACGACATCTGCACACACAAGTGACCTAATTCCCGTAAACACCAGGGAATGGGAGGGGGAGGGGAGGCATGAGCTCTGCCGCCAGCTTCAATAACATCCCAGAGATGTTCGAAAAAATGTGTGAAATCTTACGGGACTTAACTGCTAAGATCATCAGTCCCTAAGCTTGCACACTACTTAACCTAAATTATCCTAAGGACAAACACACACACCCATGCCCGAGGGAGGACTCGAACCTCCGCCGCGATCAACCGCACAGTCCATGACTGGATCGCCTTATACCGCTCGGCTGATCCGGCGCGGCGATGTGTTCGATCGGGTTCAGATCTGGCGAGTTGTGTTTGCGGGGGAGGGGGGGGGGGGAGGGGGGGCAGGACATCAATTGGAACTCGCCACTGTGTTCTTCAAACCACTCCTCACGCTCCCGGCTTTTTTATATGGCGCATTATCTTCTAGAAAACAAGAAACATGATCGTCATGGAGGTGTGTACGTGGACTGCAACCAGTGTACGATACTCCTTGGCCATCATGGTGCCTTGCACGAGCTCCACTGGACCCACGGATACCGAGGTGGATGTTATCCAGAGCATGAAGGGGCCGCCGCTCGCTTGTCTCCGTCACGCAGTTCAAGTGTCAAGGAGCGTTCCCTGGAAGGTGACGGATTCATCAGTCCATGCAACGCTCTGCCACTGCGCCAACGTCCACTGCCGACGGTCACGTGTCCATTTCAGTCGTAGTTCCAGATGGAGTGGTGTTAACGTGGGTAGTCGGCTGCGGGGGCCCATCCTTAGGAGTGTTCGGTGCACTGTGTGTCCAGACACACTAGTACTCTGCCCATCATTAAAGTCTGATGTTAGTTCCACACATTTCGCCGCCTGTCCTGTTATACCAGTCTGGACAGCCTACGACGTTCACCATCTGTAATGAGAGGTGCCACCCTTGGTTTCGCCACATGTTGAAGACACTAACCGCAGCACTCCTCGAACACCCGCCAAGTCGTGCAGTTTGCGAAAGGCTCATACCCAGCCTCCGGGCCATCAGAATCTGCCCTCACTCAAACTCAGATAGATCGCGCGCCTTCCCCATTCTACACACGGACAGCACGCTCACTGATACTATTCCACTTTATGAATGGGCTGCTGCACACTGATTTCGCTCCCCTAGCGGCGTTCTGCTTAATAGTGGCGCGGGGATTTAAGTGTGTACCTAGACTGCAGACCCGTACCTGCAAACGAACAAGGAATTAATTACAATTAAAGCTTTATCACCAGCCCTAGTACTTTACTCGACCGTCCTAGACCAAGATACAGTTCATTAAGGGACGTGCCTTCCGTAGATTCTAACAACAGTAATAGCACATATTTTCGAAAATCGATCAACTAAACACGCATCGGCTATTCAGTAATACAGGATGGCCCACGGGTAAAAATATTTTTTCCGTCGGCTGCCCTACTAAGATGTAGATGCGTTCGCGCCCTCTACCGCATCTGATCCGACCGACATGTGAGGGTGGTTTGAATAGTTCTCGGAACGGAATAGAAAAAAAAATACTTCCATCACTGAAACTTTTTTTTATTTTTCAATGTAGTCTCTCTGTAGATTAATGCACTTGGTCAAGCGATGTTCCAGTGACTTGATCCCATCTCGAAAATAAGTTTCCTCCAGGCCTATAAAATAGTTGTCAACTCCGGCTATTAGTTCTTCGTTTGAAGTGAATATTCGTCCACCAAGAAGAATTTGCAGTTTTTGGGAAGAGATGGAAGTCTGAGGGAGCCAAATCAGGTGAATAAGGCGTCTGTGGCAATAATTCTTACCTTAGTTTGTTTAATTATGCCATGGCGACGGCACATGTGTGCGGGCGCGCGTCAAGAGTCGCGGCTCCCATAATGCAGATTATTTTTTCATTTCTAATTCTTCAAGTAAAATGTGATATACCCTTTCAGATGACTTCTGGCAAGCATGAGCAATTTCACGCACTTTCAATCGCCGGTTTTTCATGACCATGAGTTCGTGCATCTCTACGACGAAACGTGCACTGAAGAGCCAAAGAAACTTTTACACCTGCCTAATATCGTGTAGGGCTCCTGCGAGCACGCAGAAGTGCCGCAACACGACGTGGCGTGTCTGAAGTAGTGCTGGAGGGAACTGACACCATGGCTGTCCATAAATCCGTAATAGTACGAGGGGGTGAAGATCTCTTCCGAACAGCACGTTGCAAGGCATCCCAAATGCGCTCAATAATGTTCTTGTCTGCAGAGTCTGGTGGCCAGCGGAAGCTGGTTCGAGAGGTTGCTACACGTATTAAACTTATCCTGCGGAAGTCCCTCGGTCTTCCAGCGCTGACGCGGTAACTCGGTGAATAGCGAGGCCTACTGACCATTACAGTCACAAAAAGTTATGTCACAGGATGCGGGTCTGCGATGTTGTCTATGTGTCTGGGTGGGATCACCAATTAAAATGATATCTTCTGAGAGGTAGCCGTCACAAAAATTTGAAGGTGTAGGGCAGAGAGAAGAAAATGCCACGGTGAGCTGTGGGAAGGAACCTCTGCGGCAGCTGATACTGTGTGAGTTACCTTCGTCGCTGGCCACCGGCGTTGTGTCCTGCGCTAGCCGCAGCTGGAGCGAGCCTCTGACATGCCAAACTCATCACCAGCGAGGCAAGTTCGATGATGACATCGTCCAGTCAGTTTAAATTATAGTGTGGGTTTTGTTGGTGATTTACGTGATTCTCTGTGGCGGCTTGACATTAAGTTCTGTATGGGTGGCGGTTCCTATCGGATTGGCTGCAAGTCGGCGGTTCGCCGATATATCGTTTTCGCTACTGAGCGTGGTGCCTTAGTCGCTCTCTCACAGCGGAACAGGTCTCAGTTCTATAAGATTATCAGAGACGAAAATAAGTCCTTTCTCTACAGGATGCTATTTATGTATTAGCTTTTACTTCATTATATTTCAGACAGAAGCAATAAAACAGAAATATGGGTGACACCAGCGATGCTTTTGTAACTGTTTTCTTAAGTCGCATTGGAAAGTGGAGAAAATAATAGCTGATCAGTTGGACTTGCAAATTGTTTCGAAGTTCACAAGAATCTAAGATGATGCTACCAATAAAGAATTCAGCTGAAATTACAAAGTACTGGCAGAAAGAGATTGTCTGAGAGTCCCCGTAAACAAAAGAAAAAGCTCTTCTTCCTAATCCAATATAAACGTCGTCTGCAGTAACGACGCTATTTTGAGCATGGTCATTTTGTGAAACAAGTTTATAGGTCGTAGAAATTTTAAGGTACGATTTGTTGACACTTTGACACGTATTAATAAAAGTACTAACGTAAACTAACTTTGTCGATGTGGATTTAGGTCAATTCTGAAACATAAATGGAAAAAACGAAAGTCAAATTTCATTTTTTTGTACCAGCGGTATTTTTTGTTAGCATGTTTCCATTGCTGGCACGTCATACAGGTTCTTCTACAATAATCGGCAGATTCATGTGACTAGGTACAGCCATGTTCGAGTTCAAAATAACGCGCGTTGGTATCTCGCAAAGCAACAATGGGAGTTAACTGTGGAAAACGTCCTCGCTGGCAGCTGCGGTGACTTGCTGTGTACTTTTATATCTTGCTCTCCGTAGGTAGAACACAATTTATGATCACTTAACACTGGTGGTAACGCAGAGACCGGTGGAACAAACAGGCGCTTCCTGAGGCTGATGACAGCAGAGTTCACGAAGTGGACGGCTAACCAAATATTAGCGAAGCGCGAGTGGGAGTCGCGCTTTGAGGCTTCAGTATGAACTCAGTTATGTGTATATATATGTAGTTCATCCATCCCTGGAATCGCGAATCTGGACGATATAGATACTGGCAGGATATCGGTCCCGGGAATTCCAAGACCGTATCTCTACAGTAGTTCCTGAGACTAGCGCGGATATACAAAAACAAGCGACTTCAGTTTATATATGTAGAGAGAGAAGGTTTAATGAAATATTTTTATTTACTTACTAAAACATTACTACACGTTATCATTTTATGCTAGCATCCAGTAATATTTTCCTATTATAAGTTTGACGAATATGAAGGTAGTGTAACTACTAAGAGCAAAAAGATTTTTTTATGCGTACAGTTTTCGGATTTTTCCCCTTATTTGTATTGCGAAACCTTGCTTCTTGCCAAATTTCTCTATTCTAGGACACGGAACGTACGCCATAGTTTTTAATGAGCGAATTTATGAGTATCAAAACGTGTGACGTAAATGGCTGTATCTTTTAATTTTATTTACTTAGAAGCTGATTTTTTTACGCCGTCGTGGGACCTTAGTATGTGACACAAATCTCAAAAATGGTTAAAATGGCTCTGAGTACTACGGGACTTAACTTCTGAGGTCATCAGTCCCCTAGAACTTAGAACTGCTTAAGCCTAACTAACCTAGGGACATCACACACATTCATGCCCGAGGCAGGATTCGAACCTGCGACCGTCCATGTTTCACTTCCATACATGGCTACACCCCATACAAATACTTTCAGAAATGACTTCCTGTCACTTAAATCTATACTCGATGTTAACAAATTTCTCTTCTTCAGAAATGCTTTCCTTGCCATTGCCAGTCTACATTTTATGTCCTCTCTACTTCGACCATCATCCGTTATTTTGCTCCCCAAATAGCAAAACTCCTTTACTACTTTAAGTGTCTCATTTCCTAATCTAATTCCCTCAGCATCACCCGACTTAATTCGATTACATTCCATTATCCTCGTTTTGCTTTTGTTGATGTTCATCTTATATCCTCCTTTCAACATACTGTCCATTCCATTCAACTGCCCTTCCAAGTCCTTTGCTGTCTCTGACAGAATTACAATGTCATCGGCGAACCTCAAAGTTTTTATTTCTTCTCCATGGATTTTAATACCTACTCCGAATTTTTCTTTTGTTTCCTTTACTGCTTGCTCAATATACAGATTGAATAACATCGGGGAGAGGCTACAACCCTGGTATGTGAGTATTATCAACAAAAGTGCTAGGCCGTTCATTTGCTGCTCTGTGCGGTGCATTGACGTACAAGATGTATAGCGTGTCACAGTGCTTCGCCTGTAAGAATACGGTAGTGTACGCTACCTCTGCTTCAGGTTTCTCGAGCGAAAACACGACGATGCTGCCACCTTGCCGAGGTCTTCTGTTGGCTTTGCTGGGTAATAAAAAGTGCATCTGCTTATAAGCCTATAAACAATAGAATATTTTATCCGTGAATTGTATTCTATCAGCTTTTCTGTTTACTCGCGTCTCTGGTAAAGAGAAATTTTAAATCAGAATAACAAGAACGATATCTGAACACGACTTTATACTTCAGCGCTGCGATACCGCGTTTCGCCGAAAAGGTTTTTGGGGTCGGTGCTAATAAGAGCAGCTACGTACGCGGAATACGCTGTACGCGGAACAGAGCAGTTTGTGTGAGAGCGGTGTGAACGACACGTTTATAGAGCGGAGCAGATACCCGAGAAGGAAAACAAACAGCTGGTCGGCTGTGGCGCTTGGCGGGCGAGCCGCGCTGTCCAAATAACCCGGGATTCCCCGCCCACAGGGTCGCCAACTGCGCGCACTTTTCCAGGCGAACTCTTTGCACAGAGCGACGGTCAGCGGTTTTCCCCACAGCTGTTCCCGCCAATCCGCATCGCGCGTTTTATTTCACGCGGGCTGGCCTCGGGTCCTTCGAACTGCACACCGTTCACGTCAACTTCGGAGGAGCGCAAATTGCAGTAAAGTTCCGCGTGTATCATCTCCAGTTTCGTTTGGTCTGAGGTTTCGTGGAGCTCGCCAGGAAGGAGGCGATGCGCACACTTAAAAAGATTTACGTAAACAATAAAGAACATTTCTCTGCCTACCACGGAAACAGCTTCACTTTAGCGAAAATTTAGCTTTGTTACTTGTTGCAGCCGCGCGGAGTGCCCGCGCGCTTCGAGGCCCCATGTCACGTAACCCTCGGGCATGGATATGAGTGTGGACCGATGACCTCAGCAGTTTGGTCCCTTAGGAATTCACACACATTTGAACATTACTTGTCGCACAATAGCGGAAGTGTCATTTGATCCGCGCAAGCCATCTTACGATGTATGGTGGAGAGTATATACTATAAATATTTTTTTTACAGTGCTGTGCTTCAGCACGACTCGAAATGTTCGAGCAGTTGACGTCACAGCTCAAGAGATGTAGGGGATTGCACGAGCTTTGGTCGCCGCAAACTCTAGTGACTTCTACTATAATATATATGGATTTTAATCATAAAAGCAATTATGAAACACATGCTGCAGTAATTTATAGTGTGCAGGCGTATGTGAACATAGCCTCTAATAAATAAATATATAAATGATGACAATCCTGCTTCAATCTCGGGCTTTAGATCCTTATGCGATCTACGTTAATACTGTACGACAAATCTTGTTGTAAAGTAATTCAAATATAACAGGAGTTTGTACGAAGGTACCAATTTTACGCGTGTTTCATGGAAAAGCCAAATGTCAAGCAGAACGATAGCTTGTTCTGGAAATTTTGACTCTTCTTGAAATCTTCGTTCCTAGATATTTAACAGTAAACCATACTGTGTTATAAAATGACGCCCTTGTAGCACTTAACGACTGGAATAGGATGAGGATCTCTGTGGCGCTTTCGCGCTTGCTGAACGAATCCTAGGCGAAATGCGTGCCCTTCTTTTGATCTTCTCTATTCCCTCTATCAGTCCTATATGGTACGTTTCCCAGAGCTACGAAAAACATTTAGGTATTGATCGAATGAGTGATTTGTAATCTCCATCGTTTGTGGGTGGACAACACTTCCTGACGATTCTTCCAGCGAATCTGCGATCTGTCTTTTGTACGACCAGTTTTATGAGGTCGTTTCACTTTTAATCGCTCTGCACGCTTTCTGCCCTATATTTAACGTATGTAACTGTTTCCACTGAGTTTCCGGCTAGTGCAAAAAGATGGTTCAAATGGCTCTGAGCACTATGGGACTTAACAGCTGAGGTCATGAGTCCCATAAACTTAGAACTACTTAAACCTAACTAACCTAAGGACATCACACACATCCATGCCCGAGGCAGGATTCGAACCTGCAACCGTAGGAGCCGCGTGGTTCCGGAATGAAGCGCCTAGAAGCGCTCGGCCACCGCTGCCGGTGCAACTATTGCAGCTACAAATCACGTGGGTGTAAATGTGTTGCCCTGCTGACAATTACATGTGTCAAAACTTATTTGGTAGTAACTTTAGGCTCTTGTGGGCTTCGGGAAGCCGTATGTTAACCTGTAATGTACTTGTTACAAACCATTGTTTATTTGACATTCTTTTGGTTAAGGCATGTAAGACAAAATAACAGTCTCTGGTCACTATGTGCTTATTATTATGACGATGCCTATTCTCAGGGGGAACATCCAAGTTCTAGTTTCATTTTCTCACCATGCAGCAAACGAACTACAATTTTCAGCCACTGAATATTTGTTGTCTGCATCTTGATAGAATTTAGCCATTGTAGTTCACACACAACGAAAGGGAAATGGCCTCCAGCTTCAAATCTGAACAATGCTTCACAGTAGCGTGTAGTAAAAGGGGGAGCGAGTACCTGCACCGTGTTGGATTCGCTGACCGGAAGTGAAGTGAAATTGTTACCCTGGATAAGTGGGTGGCCACATAAGCAGTGGAAGCCGTTAAGCTCACACCTAGGTTTCGAACTGAACATTCGGCACTTCTCCTGTACATCATTTGTTGTTCTTATGCTGATGACACTCATTATTGTAAAAACAGTTGTAACTGGAAGGCGAGGCATGTTGTCAGTCGTGTTATGATCAGTAGTGACAACAGACATAACGTTCGACATTTACAGGTGCGAAACTTATACCGCTACTCTGACGAACCGGTGAGACACAGCTAGAGTTGCGCTCTTCCAAAACTTCGGTTCGTTACTTTTGGTTCCACATAGGGGACATAGTAAATCCCATGATTACCGGTAGCATTGGCAGGGCAAGAAATATAAATGAATGTATGAACGAGAAACCGGGAGCTGACGACTGCTCTGTGTTTTTTGTTTGTTTGTTTTCCACATAACTAAAACCGCACATCGTTCAGTGTTAGTCCATTGTGTATTTTATGTTCTTACAAAATATAAATTGCATTTTATAAGTAATAAAAATTACTTACTCGCGTAACTTATACGCTTTTATGCAAGCAGAACAGTTACTTTTGATGCAATGACAGTTTACACGAACAAAACATTAAAAAAATTGTATAATTGTTGTTGTCATTTTGTGCTCAGTAGAACGCATCACGATCAAATACGAGAGTTTCCTGTTATCATGGATTAGTGCGAAAGTTGTTATTGAATATCAGAAAAAGGTATTATAAAAGCTCGACGACGTATTGAAGTGATGTTCGATATGTTTTTCTTTAAAAAAAAAACTAATTGTACCTTATTGTTTGAGGAAATCGGATAGTGTTTTTATTTTATTTTTACTGCAACATCTCTCTTTCACGTTACAGAACAACAATTTTCGAATAAAATCTGAATTGCATATTGATAGTTTCAGTTTCACTAAACAGACTGTTTGCTTTTAAGTAACAGACAGGAGGATAACTATGCATAACAAAAATGTTCCGTAGCTTACTCTGTCGTTTGTATATCCTCACTCAATTTCTAGACGGCTCACCACTTCCGCGTTTCTAGGGGAATCTAGTAAGACAATGATCACATACGCAAACAAAGCGATCGCAACGAGATAACGCCCGATAGGTCTGCAACGCACCTAACGTACAGGTAACGCTGCTACGACCTTAAACTGACCAAGGCTACTAGGAAGACTACCGTAGGCTATGCTTACTTAGTCCGCAGCTCGTGGTCGTGCGGTAGCGTTCTCGCTTCCCGCGCCCGGGTTCCCGGGTTCGATTCCCGGTGGGGTCAGGGATTTTCTCTGCCTCGTGATGACTGGGTGTTGTGTGATGTCCTTAGGTTAGTTAGGTTTAAATAGTTCTAAGTTCTAGGGGACTGATGACCATAGATGTTAAGTGCTCAGAGCCATTTGAACCATCTACGCTTACTTATGGTAGTCTACGGTATCTTACCGTGGTCTTACAACTCTAGCCAAAACATAGTGATCCAATGCTTTATCGCGTGTTGGTGCTCCTTAGGAAAGCAATACATCAGCGATTCTGTGTATCTTGGGTTCGGAAAGTCCCTGATACATTTCGGGAAGTATTTGACACCATACGCCAACGCACAGGTCACGCAATTCCCGGTGGTATCTGGGCGCGGAGCTCGCGGCTGATAGCGGCTCATAATGTGTTACATAAGATTCAGAGCAGACAAATTTGGTAGCCACGGTATAACGCGAATTCACTATCGTGCTTCACAAACCACTGTTGCACGATTCTGACCTTGTGAGGTAGACAGTTAACCTGCTGGGAAGACACCAAATACGAAGGGACGCAGGTCGTCCGCAACAGTGTGCACGTAGTTCATAGCTGTCATTGCGCCTCCTGTTACTATCACAGGTCCGATGGAAACGCAGATCAATCTCCCCCACCAGCCTGAATCCGTGGCGCGGTGTACGTCTGGATGTGGATGATGGCCTGCCTGGAAACGTCATTGAGATAACATCTTTCCATTGATCTGCTGTCCAATCTAGATATGCCGTGCCCACCGTTATCGAAACTGAAGATTGAGTTCTGTCAACAAGGCATTTTTTTCATTATTGTCATTTTACACTTTACTCAAGGTGGGCTGGCAGCGGCAGCGTTAATCCGCTCTTCAGCCACAGGCAGTTCAAAAAGAGAAAACCAATGAAGACACAGAAGTAACATAACGGTGTTCAAAAAACAGTAGACACAGTAATTAAAAAAACACGAAGCCGTCCATGCGCGAAGAAAAACAAGGAAACTGTCAGCACTGTACACAAACACTGATGATTGAGACGACACATGTGAACTAACGAGCGTGGGCGGCGAAAACACTGAAGCACAAACACGACGGCACACACACAAAACCAATGGCGATGATCTCCGGCGCGCTAATGTTCACGGGACGTGTGCGAGTCCGGGGACCTGCCAAAAGGGGAAAAAGGTAACGGAGGAGGGAGAGTGAAGATGCCAGTGGCAGAGGAGATGGGGGGAGGAAAGAAGGTATGGGGAGTAGGGGAAGCCCGGGGGAGGAAGGGAAGAGGGAGAGAAGGGAGAGAGGGTGCCCTGAGGAAAAAACACAGGAAGTGGAAGAGGAGGATCAAAGTTGATAGGAGGGGTAGGTGGAGGGGAGGAGGTCATCATCAGGGAGGGGCAGCTGGCGGAAGCCACCGTGGGAGAGGGTAAGGAGAGTGGAGAGATGGAGAGCAGGCGGGACGTGGGAACACAGGCGCGGCAGTGGACGGGGGTGGGAGAGGATGGGAGAGACAAGCGGGTGAGGGGGATCTAGTTTATGGGAGGTGTAGAGGATCTGTATCCGTTCGAGGAAAACGAGGAGGTGTAGGAACGGAATAACGTCGTACAGGATGCGCGTGTGGGAGGGGAGACGGTTGCGATAGGCTAGGTGGAGAGCATGGCGTTCGAGGATTTGAAGGGATTTGTAAAAGGTTGGAGGGACGGAGATCCAGGTAGGGTGGGCGTAGCAGAGGATAGGGCGGATGAGAGGCTTATATGTGTGGAGGATGGTGCAGGGGTACAGACCCCATGTGCGGTCAGAGAGGAGCTTGAGGAGACGGAGTCGGGAGCGTGCTTTGGCTTGGATTGTCCGGAGATGGGGGGTCCAGGAGAGGCGACGGTCAAGGGTGACGCCAAGGTACTTAAGGGTGGGGGTAAGGGCGTTAGGACGGCCATAAATGGTGACATAGAAGTCGAGGAGGCGGAAAGAAGGTGTGGTTTTGCCTACAGTGATCGCCTGGGTCTTAGTCAACAAGGCAGTATTAGCACCGCATATAAATAGGCATGAAATCAGCTACTGTTCGAGAACACAATTGGCAACAAATCATTAACAACAGTCACAACCCTAAAATACGGGAGTAACCGTCCGAAAATAAACCTTTGGTTCAAATGGCTCTGAGCACTATGGGACTTAACATCTGAGGTCATCAGTCCCCTAGAACTTAGAACTACTTAAACCTAACTAACCTAAGGACATCACACACATCCATGCCCGAGGCAGGATTCGAACCTGCGACCGTAGCGGTCGAACGGTTCCAGACTGAAGCGCCTAGAACCGCTCGGCCACACGGGCCGGCAATAAACCTTTCAGTGTAACGAGTGGATATTTATAAAAATATCAGTGGTCCGATATATCGATATTAAAAAAAATATCGGTTTCGGCCGTCGACATATCAAAAAATTATCCATATATCGACGGAAAAATATCGATGCAACCGACAAAACAAATAGCGGATGCACATAGTAAATTTTCTGCCAGTTTGAGAGGTGTGTATCTTAAGTATTGATTTATTATTAGATACTCTGTACGTCAACAACCTAGCAGCCCGCTTATCCACCTTAGAACAAGAATTGGAAGGAAAACGATACACGTTGACGTTTGGCGATAACCACTTTGCTAACAATGGAAACTGCAGGTAAGTGGCACAATAAAACGTGTCCGACGGATCCATCGTTCGGTTTCGTCACACATCGGATTTGTCTGGAAGACTTCGTGTCAACTTACCTGTTTTTTCAATCCTGCTAACGCCAGCGACCTAGCAGTTGTAGTATCAAAACTGCAGTGATGAAGTTAAATGATGCGATCACGTCAGCATCTTCCCTCACACGTCTCGACCCTCCGGAAAGACCAATCCTGTCATTTAGATTTTGTTCATCAATTTCAGCAACAGTTTCTGAGCAATGCCGATGTGCGGAAATAACACACTAGTTGCATTAAAAAACTGTTTTTAACGCAAGTTATGTGCTGTTTCTTCACATCGCATGACTTGTTATTCCATTTCATACGGCACCCCTCCCCCCTGTGCAATCTGACTTCTTCTTTGTGCCATCTATACCTGCTATATTTTTTGGGGAAATATTGATATATCGATGTTTTATGAACAGACCTAATTGGAAGTAGGGAGCAATGGACGAACGAACTGCGACACTGTCTGAATGATGGACTGATTGGTGTTTAGGAGAGGTTCCGATCCAATACATCGAGTCGTCGCACCTGTTCTTACCAGCTTACCGCTTGTTGATTGCCACCGATTGTGACCAGAGACCCACAGCACGTTTACCCTGTTGCTTTTCCTTAGTCTGATAAAGGCTTTGTGGCATTCTGCGATGATCTCGGATCTCGTTGCAGGGGCTGATAAAGATTTCAGCGCTGCGTTGCTGTCTGAAAAAATTTAGATGCTACGAGCTTTGTAACAACTACGCAAATACTCCTCCGCACGCACCCTGACAGGGCATATTTCTGCCTGGAATACCTCGGCAAGCGTCCCTAGGAGAGTGCGCTCTCTAGTCTAGGCTGTACCCCGTACACCCCGCCTCCAGCGCCTTCGTCTGTTTTCGACCTGTCTACTGACGGATTGAAAGGGACAGTGCGTGTGTAGAATGGAGAAGGCGTGCGATCTAACTGAATTTGACCGATGGCAGATTGTGATGACCCGAACGCTCAGCACGAGCATTTCGAAAACTGCACGACTTGTCGGCTGTTCGAGGAGTGCTGTAGCTGGTGTCTTCAACACGTGGCGAAACAAAGGTGAAACCACATTCAGACGTCGTGGGGTTGGGCGGCCACTCGTCATTACAGATAGCGGACGTCGTAGGCTGGGCAGATTGGTTCGTAGGGTGGGCAGACTGGTAAAACACGACAGGCGGCGAATTGTGGCGGAACTAACAACAAAAAAATGTTCAAATGTGTGTGAAATCTTATGGGACTTAACTGCTAAGGTCATCAGTCCCTAAGCTTACATACTGCTTAACGTAAATTATCTTAGGGACAAACACACAAACCCATTCCCGAGGGAGGACTCGAACCTCTGCCGTGATCAGCCGCACAGTCCATGACTGCAGCGCCCCAGACCGCTCGGCTAATCCCGCGCGGCGAACTAACAACAGACTTTAATGCTGGACAGAGTACAAGTGTGTATGAACACACAGTGCAACAAATACTCCAAATGATGGGCCCCCGTAGCCGACGACCCATACATGTGCCAATGACGACATCGGCAACTGCGACTGAAATGGGCTCTTGACCATCGGCAGTGGACGCTGGCGCAATGGCGGAGTGTTGCATGGTCTGGTTAATCCTGATACCTTCTTCATCATGTCGGTGGGAGGGCGGGATCCGTCGTCTTCCAGGTGAACCGCTGCTTGACACCTGTACTGCGGCACGGAGACAAGCTGACGGCGGCTCCATTATGCTCTGGGGAAGATTCACGTGGGCACCCATGGGTCCAGTGGAGCTCGTGCAACCATGACGGCCAATGAGTATCGTACACTGGTTGCAGACCACGTACAACCCTTCCTGGCCATCATGTTTCCTGACGGCAGTGGCATTTTTCAACAAGATAATGCACCATATCACAAAGCCAAGAGTGTGATGGAGTGGTTCGAAGAACACAGTGGTGAGTTGCAATTGGTGTGCTGGCCCCGCAACTCTCCAGATCTGAACCCGGTCTAACACATCTGGAATGTGATTGAACGTGACGTCAGAGCACATCGCCCCCTCTCCCCGGAATCTGGAGGTATTAGGTGACGTGTGTACAGAGGTTGCGCCAACTCCCTCCAGCGAACTTCCAAGACCTCACTGCTCCCATTCCACGACGCGTCGCCGCTGTTATCGTGTCAAAGGTGGACATACCGGCTGTTAGGTAGGTGGTCATAATGGTCTGGCTGATAGGCGTATGTTCCAGTGCAGAAAAAAAGAGCAACATACATCTCATGATCAGTTTCATTTCGCAACAGGCAGGGAACTAGATAAGCTCCCCTCGAAATAAGAATTATTCCAGAAACAAGACTGGTAACAGGAAGACAAGCGGAATATTGTTGGTGCATATAGAGCAGAGTTTCCGAAACTGGGTTCCTTGGAACACTGGTGTTCCGCAGGAAGTGGGTAAGTGCTCTGTAAAAGACTAATAATAAAATGGCGTTTATTCGACATTTTTGTTATTTTTTAAAAAAATTTTTACGAATTCTATATTATTAGCAATGATTTGAAACTGAAGTAATCACTTAACAAGAAACATTATTCTCATTTTTAAAATTTTATTAATTTTATGAACCTTCCAAATAGACAAGGTGTTGCTTCAAAGTACCAGGATTCTTAAAGCGTTCTGTCAGAGGAAAAGTTTGCGAGTCCCAGATACTGAGAGCGCCTTCGATAAGGTGAACTGGGAGCACTCATTTAAGACCACGAAGAACATGAGACCGGTCTGAGGCGACGGAAGGCTCTTTGTACTCCTGTACAAAAACCAAAACACACAACTGACGTGAATAGAAATGTAAAGACTTCATCCGTTATAAGGGGAGTGAAACAAGATTGCACACTGTCACCGTAATTGTTCAAAATGTTGGTTGCGGAAGGCATATCCAAATTTATGCAAAAGACGAAAGGTATTGCATTAACGGCAGTTTCGGAGGAGAAACTAAGTAAAGTGCTGCGACGTTTATCATCAGCACTTTAGGAAGCAAAATAAAAAATAAACATTTAAAAAACTAAGTAGCATTTGTCGAAAAATTCAGGGAAGAGAAGCTGGCAAACATCAAGAAGAAAATGAAACCGTAAGACAATCGGTGCATCACGGAAATCAGGAGACCTGCCCTCGCTAAACAGGCCTTCAGTTACAAGACAGAAAAGTATTAAAGTATTAAAACTAGGAAAGAATTCATCATAACATTTGTCTGGAGTGTTTTCTTATATGGCTATGAAACATGCGTCCTAATGCAACAGGATATGCAGCACCTAGAAGGTGGAGCGATGGAAAGTCGAACGAATGGATCCTTAGGGAAATAGATGAAACAAGGGAATTGATCGCTAACATAGGGAAAAAAGAACAAGAAAATTAATTCCTGCGCCATACGTCTCAACAATTTCTTGATCGCTATATTGGAAGGAAAGTTTTAAGGAAGAAAGGAGGAGAAAGACCGCGGGAAGACTCATTCTGTGATGGGTAGACTTAAATTCAGACAGTACGCTGAACTTGAAACGCACAGCAGGGGAGAGGCTAATATGATTGCAGCGGAAAGACACAGCCTTCAGAATATGTTGACGATGTTCCAGGAAGAGTTGTGAAACGCATCACTTCTTTCCATATACGTCCCGCGAAATGACCTCGACGATAAAATTAGATAGATGAGAGCTGATACTGACATGACTGTCGTTTGTCCCACGTACAATAAATGCAGTAGGCAAGGCGGAAACAATGGTACCCTGCACCACACGCTATAAAATGGTTTCTGAGTTAGGCACGTAGCTGTAGACGTACGTATACAAGCGTACAAGCGCCACGCGGGAGACGGATATAGACTGAGAGATAGTATGTGTGTGTGTGTGTGTGTGTGATGGAGAGAGAGAGAGAGAGAGAGAGAGAGAGAGAGAGAGAGAGTACTGCAGTAACCCATTTGTTGTCGTCTTTCCACGCATCTAATTTTCTCAGGAACTCTTCGCATATAAGACACAGTCAATTAAACTCGGGACGCCTTCCAGGAATAAAATCCGCCACACCCCAGTGACGGTCATAAATCTTGACGTTGCAGGCAGCTTGTCGCCGGTCCCGTGTTGCTCGCGGTGACACGAGCAAGATGGACGTACCAGCCGGCACCACCCGGTACAGCCCCCCCCCCCCCCCTTTCTTTCTATTTGTGGCCTTCCCCGTTGTAACGGCTGGTATTTCTTACGGGAAGTGACGCAACGAGCTTCACGGAGGTTCCGTCAAAAAGAACGTATTGTATTCTAAGCCGAATAGCATTGCATATTCACCATTGACCGTTCAGCTAGTATTCTTCTCTACACTGCAGTTAAGCACGAGAATATCCTGAAGCTGTTAAGATGGCTCAAATGGCTCTGAGCACTATGGGACTTAACTTCTGAGGTCATCAGTTCCCTAGAACTTAGAACTACTTAAACCTAACTAACCTAAGGACATCACACACACCCATACCCGAGGCAGAATTCGAACCTGCGACCGTAGCGGTCGCGCGGTTCCAGAGTGTAGCGCCTAGAGCCGCTCGGCCACCCCGGCCGGCAAGCTGTTAAGATGCATTGGCTAAAACGTGCGCATTGTGCAGTTTGTCAGAGAGGAACTGACTCTGACAGTTGTCTTATTTCCGATATGGTTGGCTCATTATGGCTCTGTTCTCCGCTCTTCGCTAACGTTTATTATGCGTTTTAAATGTTAACGTGTCAGAAATGTTTTAGGACTTATAAAGTATTAAAAAAATTCTGGCTTATGCGAGTCACTATGACAGTTCATTTCGATAAAGATACATGTTGTATAACCGTGTACATCTACGCCCAGAAAACCAAGTGTGGCGGAGTGTACGTACGAAGTATGAGGATGGTTTGATAAACCCGTAAAGGAGCAAGGAAACATGTTTGTTTCGTAAATAACTCACCATACTTTTAGACATAATCTCCATCCTTTGAGAGGGGATATACACTTATTCCAGTGATTCTCCGGTTTTTTCATCCAATCGGAAAAACAGAGTCTGTCAAACTCAGCAAAATACTCGCTGACTGCAACCGTCGCTTCCTTCATCTGATGAATCTTACCAGCAAGCTAAAGTTTCAAGTTAGGGAACAGGAAGAAGTCACTTGCGGTGAGTATGGTGAAGAGGGTATACGAGGAACCAGTTCAACGCACAATTAATGCACTCTCGCTAATGTTATCGCGGATGTGTGGTCTGGCTTCCCGCCTCCTCCTGCTCTGAGCGTGGCTCCCGAGAACCACTCCGGGTACAGTTACCCGTAGCGCTCTTTCTCAGAAATACGATATCGAAACCAGTGGTGGAAACTGAAGCGCATCGACTCGAGAGAAGTGGCCCTGTAAAAAAAGGGATGGAAGATTAGGATTTATTACGCCTCTCGTAATCCTGATATTTCTTTTCTAGCTGGTAGTGGTTATTTTCTTTGCGAAAAGACGCCACAATTTATTGTCTTTAAAATTCGTAAAACGGGGTTGGTGATGGAACTGAATATTTCGTGGTATCTTCCGGTCTTCATCCTGTCCAAAATAATTTACCACTCTTGCAAATAAGTTAACCCTTAGAAGTAAGTATGTGCCTGAGGGACACGCATGCATTTTTATTTTAGGTAGATTGACGATGCTGTTTGCACTATTGGCGGGAATGTCTCTGTAGCGTCATAAAAGTTCTTCGACAGTCTTTTGATGCGAGTCATTGTTGATCGTGACGCTTATCAATGAAGTAACAGATGTTTTCTCAAATATCGCTTTGTCTGTGAAACACACATTTCCAGTAAGTTTTGTTTTTTGTCTCTTAGACAGGTATTTCCAAAAGTGATACTTTTTTTCTGGTGATTATAACTAGATCCAGCTGATTGCATTTTCCTTTAGCCATTCTATTAAGTTACAAAGCCTATCATTTTTGCAGTACATTTTACAAGTGGGAAAAAATGGAGTAGGTTTCATCCACGTCACGAAAAAGAAGCCGATCAGGGGTATCGAGCGGAGATGATCCAAATTCAAATGGCTCTGAGCACTATGGGACTTAACATCTGAGGTCCCCTAGACTTAGAACTACTTAAACCTTACTAACCTAAGGACACCACACAGCTCTATGCCCGAGATAGGATTCGAACCTTCGACCGTAGCAGCAGCGCGGTTCCGGACTTGAAGCGCCCAGAATCGCTCGGTCACAGCGGCCGGCGGGGATGATCCAAATTTTGAAGAATAATTTGCCAGGATGCAGAAAGAAGTACATGGAGAGAAAATGGATGTAATGGATTTATTTTGTCGCGGTTCAGATTGTGACCCCTTGTTTTCTTCTCAAAAATCATCATCTAGCTTTTCCTCTTATAAACAAGACTGTTTCAGGCGGTGACTTTTCGTGCACAGGTGACCAAGCAAATAAGGAGTTTTTAGTTCCTTTTGTTTACAAACGAAAAAAACGATTTTGTTTGGAATCAAAAGAAGAAATTAAAGCTAAACAGGAATCTCGTGATAGCATAATCCAGATAATGCTGGGCATAACAAGGACTATTAAAAATTCAGGTGACAATCATAAGATAGAAGATATATGGTCATTGATTTTTGATGTTGATCTCATAGAACTAATTGTGAAATGAATAAAAATTAAACTGCAGCAGTGCAGAAACAGGACTGAAGTACACCTGCAAAGTAACTACAGTAGGCTTTGTCGTTACCAGAACAGCAGGAATACTGAGTATAACGTGTATGAATTCTGATAAATCTGTATGGCTGGAATGTTCCAGAAAAATTTGTGTTATGTGGTTAATGGATTAATTAACTAAAAATATTTGTGGATTTGAAGTTTATCCATGATTTTTCTTCACATAGTCTATAAATTTTTGTAGAATTACGTTATATGAGTATTCATGAAAGTAGTACTCGTACATATTGGAATTATTATTGATGGGGATGTTCAGTGAATTATTTTCAGTCTGTTCATTGTACTAATATATTAATATACGACTTGCTAGAAAACAACTTTTTTTTGTTAATATGTCTGTCGGACAAATATTTGCAGTTAAAAATAATTCTTTCTATTAAGGGTTAAATTCACTTCAAAAGTTATTTTAGGAATTATTGTAAAGTCAGTGTTCATTAATGCTGACAGTCAGAGATCCTATTCCAGTGTTAACTTTTGTTCGATTTGATGAAAAAATGACCGCTGCACTGTGCTGTGCTGCGTGATATAGCAATCGAAAATAGTTAAATTTCTCACAGTTTCAACTTCCCTGAATTTTCTTTCTTTAAAATTAATTATCAGTTATTTTTAATAATAAAAGTTTTCCCTTTCACAAAGATAATTACTTTCAGATAAGATAAAGGTACTTCTTAAATTAAAATTATGAATACTTTCACACTATACATTTTAACAGTTAAAAAGTCATAAGCGCTCACACAAGCTAGCAACGTGAGACAAGATGACATGAAACAAAACGAGACCGAGAGACTATTGTCTCGACTATTTATAGACTTACAAAACAAAAATTGACGAAACTATAGCATCTTACGTCTAAGTTATTAGTACACTACTCATTCTTTGGAAATTGTTATTCTTAAATAATTCACAATTATACAAAAATATTAACGAAATTATTTAAAATCATGGCTTATGGTCATATAAGAGTGGCTTTAGGTTTAACGATGCGGTCATTAGAGAGCACAAGACTTAGAGAAAGGATGATAAAGAAGACTGCCGTGTGAATATGAAACAAACAATTCCAGCATTAGCCTCCAGTGATTTTGGAAAAAAAACACGGGAAGCATACATCTCGGTCGACTAACGGGATTTGCTCTACCTTCCTGCAGTTGATAGTCTCACCTCTGCACCGCCTCGCCCGGGGTTTCTGTGGAACTACCTTTAGTATCTGAGGGCGCTCTATGTTAGAAACGGCGAGCGCAACGAATCTTAGTCGTAGCCGCGTGTCCCGTTCATATTCGTTCATCGAAGTGGCGCAGAGGTCAAGACTCTGGATGGATCCACCTTCTTCATGCTGGGCCTCCGATCCCCCTTCAATCCTTCTTTTTCGCTCCCCAGAATCTGCGTTCCCGGTCTGGTTTCTATTACCGTTTATTGTTTCTCTGTTGAGAATCATATAGAAATTAACTTCTTCTTACATCGGCGTTATATGATACTCCTTTCCAAAATAAAAATCATTCTTATTTTAACAATTAATAATGATAAAAGAGATTTGTAATATTTTCTTCCCTTCTGTCCGATTTTAGATGCTAAAAGTAAAATGCGAATTCACCTTTTCGGAAATGTAACTTGACACTTTTTAACTAATGTCTTTTTCTCTGGGTTTCTTTTTATTATTTGATAGAAACAATTAAAGAGCTTTTTTCTCTAAACCAATTCGCTTCCAGTTATAAAGATTCTGGAGACTTTCGGTCTGCTTTGACTGTTAAAAAGTAAAAGTACTAAAATGTCTTAAGTTAAAAATAAATGTTATTAAAATAATGTCAGATTAAGAGGTTAAAGTAGTTTCCTTGAGGCCCTCATTTGGTTACAGCGGGATCCAGATCCCTTCTGGCAGTGCAGATTTAAATTTACCGTGGTTACTTTGAATTGTCGAAGGCAAAAGCCGGGATTGTTAATTCGAAAAAGGGCACGGCACGTTTCCTATCCTGTCGTTCACTGCACATTAAGCCAAATCATCTGCTGCCCGTTTACAAAAAAGCTCACCTTCAATAGTGTCTCAGCGAACAGCACGTTTCTCATTCCTCGGAGTAAAGTGCTGTTGCATGTTTAAACGGCTTACAGCGTCACCATTTAAAAATTTGCTCATAGATAAGGTAGTTTTCGAGTAAGTCGTACCTGCACAACTATCAGACGATGAGGTTGAACCCCGAATTGATGACAGTTCTAAGCATCCAGAAAGTTTCATGACCAATATTGCCGCGCGGAGTGGCCGTGCGCTTAGAGGCGCCATATCACTGACTCCGCGGACTCTCCCGCCGGAGGTTCGAGTCCTCCCTCGGGCAAGGGTGTGTGTGTTCTTCTTAGCTTACGTTGGTTTAAGTACAGTGTAACTCTAGGGACCGATGACCTCTGCAGCTTGGTCCCGTAAGAACTCGCACACATTTGACCAATATCGAATCAAGATTTAAAAATACTCCGAAAAAATGTATGTTTGTTTCTTTCGTCGCCGATTCTGTCGAGAACCCCCTCATTGCATACTTTATTAGTCCACTTAATGTTCAACATTCGTCTGCAGCACCACAACTCAATTGCTTCGATTCTTTTCAGTTTAACTTTTCCCACAGTACACGGTTCGCTATACAGTGCCGTGCTCCAAACTTACATTCTCAGAAATTAGTTACTCGAATAAAGACCTATGTTTGATATTAGTAGACTTCACTTCCCTTGGTCAAGAATGTCCTTTTTGTCATTGCCAGTCTGCTTTTTATGTCCTCCTTGCTCCATCCCTCATGAATTATTTTGCTACCTAGGTAGCAGACTTCTCCATCCACTTTGTGATCACCAATCCGGATGTTACGTTTCTCACTGTTCTTATTTCTGGTACTTCTCCTTACTTTCGTTTTTCTTCGATTTTCTCTGAATCCGTATTTTTTACTCATTACAATGTTCATTCCATTCGGCAGATACTATAATTCTTCTTCCCTTTCATTGAGGAAAGCAATGTCATCAGTGAAGCTTACCATGAATACCCTGTAACTATGAATTTTAATTCCACACTTCAACCTTTCTTTTATTACTATCAGTGCTTCTTCGATGTACAGAGTGGACAGTAGGGATTAAAGATTACTTCGCTATCTGAAACCCTTTTTTTTTCTTTTTTAATCCGAGCACTTCGTTCTACTTCTTCCACTCTCTTTGTTCTCTCTTAGTTATTGTACATTACCCGTCTTTCTCTATAGTTTACCCTTATTTTCGTCAGAATTACAAACATCCTGCACCATTTAACATGGTCGAAGGCTTTTTCTAATTCGACAGATCCTATGAACGTCTCTTCAGTTTTCTTCAATCTTGCTTCCATTATCAACCGCAACGTCAGAACTTCCTATCTCGTGCTTTTACCTTTAGTAAAGCCAACCTAATCGTCATCTGGCAGAATCAAAGTTTTCTTTTACATTCTTCTGTATATTATTCTTGCCAGTAACTTGGATGCGTGAGCTGTTAAGCTGATTCTACGATAATTCTCTGAATTATCGGCTCTTGCTAACTTCGGAATCGTGTGGATGTTGTTTTTCCGAAAATCTGATGGTATATCGGCAGTCTCATATATTCTACATACAAATGTGAATAGTCATTTTGTTGCTACTTCCCTCAGTGATTTTAGAAATTCCAATTACATCTTATCTATCCTTTGCGCCTCATTCCTTAAAATTCTGATCCTAATGCTGGATCCCCTGTCTGTTCCCTATCGACTCCTGTTTATTCTTGTATCATGTCATTAGGCAAGCCCTTCATTGTATTCTTTCCACCTACCTGCTATCTCCTCTTCATTTAACAGTGGAATTCCCTCTGCGCTCTTGATGTTGCCGCCCTTGCTTTTAATTTCATCGAAAGTGTTTTCGATTTTTATATATACTGTGTCAGTCCTTCCGACATAACATTCACAAACATGATTCTGTGTCAAATTAATATATATATTAGAAAAGTAGTTGGTATTCTGTGGCCATGTTCTGTAGATGCAACTGAAATGCGTGTCATCGTATTTGCCACACACTGAACGAGTGTCCAAGAGGAGTGGTGAGGCTACTTGCGGGGATGCAGTTTAAGTATTTTACTGTTACAAAAATGGTTTAATATTGCTTCTATTTAGTTAATTCTTTGGTACCTCATAAGCGAGCAATGCAAAACACTAAGCCTAGCCAGGACATGCACGCTCGCACTAAATTTTGTCGATCCGGATTCGAACAGTGACTTAGGGTTGTAAATTGAAACGTTGCCAAGTATGGAGTTATAGCATCAGCGTACTCCGAAAGACGGTAACTGATATACAGTCTGGACCGGAATACTTGTCGAAACTTTACTACGCGTTCTTTGGGAATTGTTCCCGAATTTCGTCGTATCAGTGTGGATTACTTGGTATCAATTTAGCTCGGGAGTTAAAATTATTGACGGGTTTGAGTAAGTCAGTCATAATGAGAAATCTGCCTGACTCAGATTTGAGGTCCTTCAACCAATAACTTCACCAGTAACTTAGTAGGAAATTCTGAATACCTTTTATAAGTAATAAAAAACAAAATTTAGTCAGTCAGAAAAATTCCTATGGGCACAGTTTCAGTTATGTTGGTAAGTTTTCAGAGAGGAGAAGGCAAAGGATAAATTTTTAGGAAAAGCTCATGGAGTTGTTAGCTACTCGGATGGAGTACCGGGAAGGGATTTAATGTTTCAGTATGGCTCAAATGGCTCTACGACTATGGGACTTAACTGCTGAGCCGGCCGGTGTGGCCGTGCGGTTAAAGGCGCTTCAGTCTGGAACCGCGTGACCGCTACGGTCGCAGGTTCGAATCCTGCCTCGGGCATGGATGTGTGTGATGTCCTTAGGTTAGTTAGGTTTAATTAGTTCTAAGTTCTAGGCGACTGATGACCTCAGAAGTTGAGTCGCATAGTGCTCAGAGCCAGCCACTTAACTGCTGAGGTCATGAGTGCCCCAGAACTTAGAACTACATAAACCTAACTAACCTAAGGACATCACACACATCCATGCCCGAGGCAGGATTCGAACCTGCGACCGTAGCGGTCGCGTGGTTCCAGACTGTAGTGCGTAGAAGCGCTCGGCCACCCCGGCCGGCAATGTTTCAGTATGCGTAAGCTTGATCTTTAAAGGGCAAATATTAGAAATTCGATTACACGATATTGTTCCTCATTCACCGTCATAGTTACGTGACACCGCTATTTTACACGCAACAATTCGGAACCCTCTAGTGGCAGAGGATTGCAAGTTGCGTCAGCGAAATGGGAAGTCGATTGAGTAATACTTAATACACGTAATACTTCAACTCATGTTGGGAACAGAATAAAAAATTCGGAGGCATTACATTTCAGCATGGCCTCAAACTTCTAACAATGGGGTCACGAGTGATGTAGCCGTACAACCGTACTAATGACCAGATAGACGTCGTATCCCAGCATATTGGCCTCGCATTCGGAAGATATGGGATTCTTAGCCCCGCTATCCAAATTTAGGTTTCTGTCGTTCCATTAAGTTACGTATGATTCCTTTGAAAAGAACACTGCCGGTTTCATGCTGTATACTTATCGCGGCCGATTTGGTTCTCTGTATCTAATTGCGTCGCCTACGACAAGAAGCTAGACTGTAACCTTTCTTTTCTGAAAGGTACCAGAAAAATATGAAAATTTGTCATTCCGTTCTGCAATGGACAGGCCGAAGAATCGTTATGAAAGTCTGTACTTCCTAAAAATGAACAGCAGTACTGTACTTCGACCGAAGTTATGTGAAGTTTGGGTAGTCCTCATACAGTGACTTCGGAACCGGTGATTGTTAATACAGTACACAAGCAAACTGATCTCACCCGGATGCACGGCTCACTAAGTTTCAGCGTAGCCGTGTGAACTGAGGTGCTGTTAAACTGTAGTTGAGTGCTGTTGATTTCGCAACGACACGTTGCCAGCGTACAAATGATGGACACATGGCATGGATCATTGTTTGCGTTAGTCCTTTTGCCAGATGTCAGCAGTAGGCGACCACCATTTTATCGCAGGTGGCTGTTTCGTCAGACGTTGGTTACGTGACGTCCGTCCGAGTGACGTCGCCCTGAGCTGTTACGGGGGAAGATTCCAGTTCCGTCGCTCACGACATTTCTTCTTCGATCTCCCGCGCGGTAACGTTCTCAGCAGGGTATTTTTACATGCCATTTTGTTGTGGTGTGAGGATTTTCAAAGATGAAGCACTGCGGCACATGCGAGAGAGTAGAAAAATGTAGTATATCTATACTTTCAGAAACCAAGACAGTCCTTGTAGTATGACACAGTCGTGTAGAATGTGCTTCTGTCACAATATCATCGTTATCTTCGTACAGTCCTACGCATTATCTATAACAGTTTTTAACGTCGCCAGTTATCAAACGCTTATTAATTCTAAAGGAATGCTGATTTTCACATGAACACCTGAATATTAGAGAATGTCTTGATAAGGATGAAAATCCGTGTATGACGCTTTTTAAGCTTTGGCAAAAGAATAATATTATAGAGGGAATGCGTTAATACGAACACTACGTCTCTTCGTCCATCGGAAAAATAGGTGCTTTTAAAATTTCGTGAGAACTTTCTTATAGGAGAGTAACATAAAAGCTGAAGAGAAGTTGTAACACATCTTGGCGAACGATCGACGACACAGGTACTCTGCATTATACATTAAGTAGAAAGTTACCTACTTCACACTGTTAAACACATTTACAGCTGCACATATACACACTAGCCCTTCCTATATTATCTTGGCGCGTGTAGTCTCTAAACAAAGTCAAAATAGTCCCCGTCGGTCGCTCCTGATCGTAGTTTCCTGGACGTTTCGTTTCCAAAATCTTTGACTTGAATGGCCCGAATCAGAAACAGCGCTCCCTACGTTAGAGTATGGTTGCAAATGAGAAACAGGACGAAACTGCATACTGATAAAAACGGTAATAACCATAATTTATTAATTCGTTAACAGCCGTTCGGTGTGGTCTAAGATGGTACAGAACCGACTGCGGCAGCGAGCCCGGTCTACTCGGACATAGTATGTCAGCGAACGGACGCACGACACGAGACTGTTACAAAAAAATGGTTCAAATGGCTCTGACCACTATGGGACTTAACTTCTGAGGTCATCAGTCCCGTAGAACTTAAAACTACTTAAACCTAAGTAACCTAAGGACATCACTCAGATCCATGCCCGAGGCAGGATTCGAACCTGCGACCGTAGCGGTCGCGCGTTTCCAGACTGTAACGCCTAGAACCGCTCGGCCACCGCGGCCGGCAGACTGTTACAGACGCGACGAAATAAAGTAGGGGGAACTACAGAGTGTTAAAAAGTTGGCTTATGCCAGCGGAGGTTGGCTGGAGCTGGAGGAAGCGGAACAAGCAGTTGTACACAAAAACACAGAATGTGAAGTACATATCTTAGCTTGAAACTGACATGAAGAATATTATGAAGTGTTCGTGTGCTACAGTGATTTATTTAGAATATGTATGCTGTTCGCACTGCAACAGCTTATGTTGGCCTGAAAAAGCGTAAGGATCAGCCAGAACATATGACCATCGATTTTATCATGTGGTAGTTCGTTTCCTGCAGCTGCGTCAACCCAGTCCGGAAAAAAATCATACTTAAGCCGTCCTCCCACGGAACGTGAACAAGTGCGTGGACAAGGAGCCGGTGACGTCACAGCGTGCAATTCCACGTTCCACTACACTGGGGAGCGTGAAATGGAGAATCTGGCACGCCAGATTACTATATCGAACAGAGGAACGACACCATCGAGCAGAACTTAGGAGCTGCCATACTGTATGGAATTAAAACTTGTTTTTGGTACCGTTTTTTTTATTATAAATTACGTGATACGAATCAGTTCGTTTCAAAGCGTCGTCACATTGAGGATCGCTCGAAAAAGGCGTGTCGTTTCAGCTACAATTCGTTATAATAAAATGACAGGAAACTGCATGTTGTTGTTGTTGTGGTCTTCAGTCCTGAGACTGGTTTGATGCAGCTCTCCATGCTACTCTATCCTGTGCAAGCTTCTTCATCTCCCAGTACCTACTGCAACCTACATCCTTCTGAATCTGCTTGGTGTATTCATCTCTTGGTCTCCCCCTACGATTTTTACCCTCCTCGCTGCCCTCCAATACTAAATTGGTGATCCCTGCAGGAAACTGCATATCGGTAGGTAAACACTTCCTGTATGTAGGTGGTTCGCGTCCAGCTGATTCCAATATCTTTTGTTTTGTAAACGATTCCGGGTCTTTCTTACTAACTTAATAGAAGTATTACATGCAGTAGTCGATGTTATTCATTATGAATAGTGTATATGCTGCAATTCTTGTTGGAAAGACCAACGACTGAAATGTTTCCACGGTGGCCGGAAATCTTGCCGTTCTGGGTCAGAGCGTAAGTTATACACTATTGGTAGATTTTCTGTAAAATATTTATACCTACCTCTGGGTGTATGGTGTGGCTCATTTTTGTACCTTGCCAGCAATTATCTTTTTCAGTCATGATCAGCAGCTTGGAAAAAGTCTCGTCTTTATTCGACTGAAACTACGAAATTAATCTCGATGTTGAAATATCAGTGTTGTTGTTCGTGTTTGTGTGTGTGTGTGTGTGTGTGTGTGTGAGAGAGAGAGAGAGAGAGAGAGAGAGAGAGCCGTTCGCAGTTTGCTATCACAAATGGCAAAGACGTGTCATGGAAACACGCAGAGGCTCAAAAATGGTTCAAATGGCTCTGAGCATTATGGGACTTTATAACAGCTACGGTCATCAGTCCCCTAGAACTTAGAACTACTTAAACCTAACTAACCTAAGGGCAGCACACAACACCCAGTCATCACGAGGCAGAGAAAATCCCTGACCCCGCCGGGAATCGAACCCGGGAACCTGGGCGCGGGAAGCGAGAACGCTACCGCAGAGGCTCACACACTTCATTTCGACCCTCACACCACCTCTGGTGGCGTCTCGACTGCACTGATATTTAATCTGAAATCGAGCGCTAAGTACCGGTCTGATCGCAGAACATGTGCCGCCGCCCCCCCCCCCTCCCCCTCAGCCGCTGGAATCCACATTGTTGGTGAAGGCGGTTTGGCAGGGCGCGGCGCAGCGGGGAGCCAGCGGAAGTCCGCCGCAGCCGCCGCGGCAGAGGCGGGGGCAGCGGGCCGCGACTTCCCAGAAGGCGGTCCCCCACAAAGCCGGCTTTCCAGCGAAAGCAGCCGCGGGGTCGACCCGCCCCACCACCACACACAGGCCGGGTTTTGCAATAAACGGATACAGCGCTGTCCGCACGCGTCATACCGTGTCCAGGCGACCGCTCCAGCCGGAGGGGACTTCCCGCCAACGCCCAAAGTGTGCAAATTGCAAAAATAGCTATTTGCTTTGGAGTAGTACAACAACTAATCACTAAATTCAACTAACAAAGGAAAATTATCAAAATTTTAGGCTAAATACAGACATGTCAAATGTTTGCCATAATAAGATAAGAAGGGAGTGCTCAATCTCCAGGTAGAGCATTTCATACAGAAAACCATAAATAAATAAAAATGGCCACTTGCGGCAAGGACTCGAGCTCTATGGGTTCCGCACGAACTTATTTCTGTACGATGACTGTTCATCTACCGTAGGAACTGAGAATCCCGACGACTTACCGGTTATCTACATTGTTACTGCCGAGATATCATAGGTTTATTTATAAATAAATAATCTGCTACCAGTCACGATTTTTCTTTATTTTATTATTCGCACGACGCGTTTCGAGAAATAATTCCCATTTTCAAGTGCGTTTTTTATGTATGTTAAGCCATTTCTTTTGATGTTGTCAGTGTGTGTGAGTCTGCTTCATTTTGTTGACTTTTACTGTAATACATAAGAAACGCGATTTTTAGTTGGGTATCAATTCTTTCTGAGAGGTTAGTGGCTAAAGTTTGAGAACCATTTGTACTTACAGTTTCCTAATGGTCCATTTGTGTAGAGTCTCACACACACTTAACATCTTACACAACTTGTACACTTTACACATCGAAAATATCTTATATAAACAAAACAGTTACAAAGATCTTCTTACAGGTAGTTCACAGAGATAACATTATAGGTCTTCCACAGATTATGATATGCTTTTGTACAGAGGTTATTTATCTTAACAATTTGGCTTATGAATTACTTATATTGATTTTACAGTTGTGCTTATTTCTATGTTTTACTATTTTTATTTAAGTATATTATCGAAACATCTGAAAAAATTCACTGATTCACTTTCAAGTTTTTCATTTAATATTTTACCTTCATATTTTCTGTGATGTGAATATATCTCCAGTTCTTCAAGCAAATCCATTTTATGTCCTTTATTTAGTCGGTGGAGTACTTTGACATTTTGCTCTATTTTTCCAATTGGGTGCCCTGTATTATGTATGTGTGTTGCTATTGCTGATGTAGTGTGTTTGTTGTGTGTGTATGCTCTAATGTGCTCTGTGTACCTGGTGTTGATATTTCGGCCTGTTTGTCCTATGTAGAACTTGGAGCATTCCTGGCATGTTATCTGGTATATTCCAGAGTCTGAATATGGATCATGATTACACTTTATATTATGTATTAGTTTTTGGTGTAGTTTATTGGATGTAGAAAACCCAATTTTTACTCTGTGATTTTTGAAAATATTTGCAATTTTCTGTGATACATTTCCTATGTATGGAATGCTAGATATATATTTGTTTTTATCTTTTTCTTCTGTGGTGCAGTTTGTACCTGGGTTTCTCTTCACTTTGTCTAAGATTGTGTCAACCATGGAAGCATTGTAACCATTGGCAACTGCAATCTTCTTCACTGTGTTTATTTCTTGTTGCATATTTTCTTGGTTCAATGGTATTTTTGTTGCCCTATGCAGCATTGACCTGTATGCTGCCTGTTTATGGATATTTGGGTGACATGAGGTTGCAGGGATTGTGGTGTCAGTCATTGTGTTTTTCCTATAAATTTTGAATGTGCATGTGTTGTTGTGTCTTGTAATATTTAGGTCCAGGAAGTTGATACTTTTATTTTGCTCATGTTCCACTGTAAATTTGATTTTCTCATTTAGATTATTGAAATGATTAAGAATGTCTGTGATGTCTTTGGTATCTCCTTTCACTAACAGTAGTGTGTCATCTACATATCTCCTATAAAATTCTATTTTCTTTAGGCAAGGTTCATGGCTGTCAAATAATTTTTGTTCTAAGTGATTTATGTGTATGTCAGCTATGGTACCGGATATACATGATCCCATTGCTAGGCCATCTGGTTGCTTATAAATGTTGTCATTAAAGGTAAAGTAGTTGTAACTTAGGGTTAGCTGAAGGAGTTCCATAAATTCGACAATCTCTGTGTATGAAAGTTTCTTGTGTTGCATAAGGTTCTTTTGTATTACTGTTAGAGCTTCTTGTATGGGTATGTTTGAATAAAGGTTGATGATGTCAAGTGATATAAACTGTGCATCTTGGGGGAGCTTTCTGGTTCTTAGTTCTTTGGCTAGAATCATGCTGTTTTTTATGGAATATGTTGTTTCATATGTATAATTTTTCACCAGTATGTTATTCAGTTTTTGTGACAGTTTGTATGCTGGGCTGTTTATAGAGTTGACCACGGGATGTATCGGGTATCCATTTTTGTGTATTTTTGGCTGTGCTCTTAGGCGTGGTGCTTTTGGATTCATACATGTAAGGTATTTCTTTTCAGTTTCTGTCAACAGGAAATGTGTGTTCTTTAGTTGTTCCTTAATTTTACTTTGGAATTGTTTGGTTGGGTCTTTTTCAATGTGCTGAATGTTATTAGCAGCAAAAAATTCATTTGTTTTGTCTATGTATTCTTTTTCTTTCATCACAACTAATGTATTACTTTTGTCTGACTTTACAACTATGGATTGGTTGTTTTTCAGTTTATTATTTATAGATTTTAATGTTTTTGTATCATTTATTGTATATTTAGATCTAAACTTATCTTTATTCATTTCTTTCTCAAGAAGCTTGCTTACTTTGTGACCTATTGCTGCTTTTGTATTTGAATTTAATTTTGCAGCATCTGCTGCACTTTTTGTTGCAGCTATAACCTGTTCAGTGTATGGTTGTTGAGGTTAGGTTTTACGTTGTATTTTAGTCCTTTTTGGAGTAGATCGTTTTCTCTTTGGTTGAACTTTATGTCAGTGTTGTTCACCACTCTACTGTAAAATCTGTGTTTGCTTTTGTCAGTTATCCCAAGGTTGGATCTCTTGTCTTGTTTGGATGTCAAGGTCTGTAGTTTCTTGTTATGTGTGTTGCAAATGGTCAAGTACTCCTTGTCGACTATGTCCTGGATATGCCTGCGAATGCTGTCATAAACTGTAGGTTCCATGTTGTTTGCTGCTTCTATCTGCATGTTGAGTAGCTTTCTGTTTAGTAAGTCCTTTTTCTTATGTAACTGCCTTATTTCGGTTTTCAGCCAGAGTTTTTCTGCTTTGTGTTTTATAAGTTTTGCTATGTTGCTGCTAGAACATATTTTCACTTTTATATATTTCGGAATTATGCCTAGTTGTTGACAGTGCTTGTTGAATCTTATGTGTGCAACTGTTTTTAGTACTTTCATTTTGAGGTTTTTGTATTTATATATAGCTTTCATTGCCTGGCTTGGCACTAATAATCTGATTAGATCCATTATAAATGGTTTTTGAAAGCCTGCGACTGTAGATATAATAGGTTTGTTTATAAATAAATAATCTGCTACCAGTCACGATTTTTCTTTATTTTATTATTCGCACGACGCGATTCGAAAAATAATTCCCATTTTCAAGTGCGTTTTTTATGTGTGTTAAGCCATTTCTTTTGATGTTGTCAGTGTGTGTGAGTCTGCTTCATTTTGTTGACTTTTACTGTAATACATAAGAAACGCGATTTTTAGTTGGGTATCAATTCTTTCTGAGAGGTTAGTGGCTAAAGTTTGAGAACCATTTGTACTTACAGTTTCCTAATGGTCCATTTGTGTAGAGTCTCACACACACTTAACATCTTACACAACTTGTACACTTTACACATCGAAAATATCTTATATAAACAAAACAGTTACAAAGATCTTCTTACAGGTAGTTCACAGAGATAACATTATAGGTCTTCCACAGATTATGATATGCTTTTGTACAGAGGTTATTTATCTTAACAATTTGGCTTATGAATTACTTATATTGATTTTACAGTTGTGCTTATTTCTATGTTTTACTATTTTTATTTAAGTATATTATCGAAACATCTGAAAAAATTCACTGATTCACTTTCAAGTTTTTCATTTAATATTTTACCTTCATATTTTCTGT
The DNA here is from genome assembly GCF_023864275.1 of Schistocerca cancellata. Lineage (NCBI taxonomy): Eukaryota > Metazoa > Arthropoda > Insecta > Orthoptera > Acrididae > Schistocerca > Schistocerca cancellata. The sequence continues at coordinate 428,386,560 of NC_064627.1, forward strand.
GATGTGAATATATCTCCAGTTCTTCAAGCAAATCCATTTTATGTCCTTTATTTAGTCGGTGGAGTACTTTGACATTTTGCTCTATTCTTCCAATTGGGTGCCCTGTATTATGTATGTGTGTTGCTATTGCTGATGTAGTGTGTTTGTTGTGTGTGTATGCTCTAATGTGCTCTGTGTACCTGGTGTTGATATTTCGGCCTGTTTGTCCTATGTAGAACTTGGAGCATTCCTGGCATGTTATCTGGTATATTCCAGAGTCTGAATATGGATCATGATTACACTTTATATTATGTATTAGTTTTTGGTGTAGTTTATTGGATGTAGAAAACCTGTTATGTGTCGACAGAAGTGCCGACACAGTGTTATTTAGAAGGGGCCGAATAGGCACGCTATAAGCTCACCCAGAATATCGTGAAGTCTGAAACAGGATGCTCAATGAATGCTAATAATAAAAGTACGTTGCTTTGGGAATACTTAACTTTAATCCATCCTTTTGGTATACATCGTTTATGGTGAATACAAGTAAGACTCTCTCCAGATATGGTTAACTGCGCCTTGCTAGGTCGTAGCTGTGGACTTAGCTGAAGGCTATTCTAACTGTCTCTCGGCAAATGAGAGGAAGGCTTCGTACGTCTAGTCGCTAGCAATGTCGTCCGTACAACTGGGGCGAGTGCTAGTCCGTCTTTCTAGACCTGCCATGTGGTGGCGCTAGGTCTGCAAGTACTGACAGTGGCGACACGCGGGTCCGACATGTACTAATGGACCGCGGCCGATTTAAGCTACCACCTAGCAAGTGTGGTGTCTGGCGGTGACACCACAAAACCCAATTTTTACTCTGTGATTTTTGAAAATATTTGCAATTTTCTGTGATACATTTCCTATGTATGGAATGCTAGATATATATTTGTTTTTATCTTTTTCTTCTGTGGTGCAGTTTGTACCTGGGTTTCTCTTCACTTTGTCTAAGATTATGTCAACCATGGAAGCATTGTAACCATTGGCAACTGCAATCTTCTTCACTGTGTTTATTTCTTGTTGCATATTTTCTTGGTTCAATGGTATTTTTGTTGCCCTATGCAGCATTGACCTGTATGCTGCCTGTTTATGGATATTTGGGTGACATGAGGTTGCAGGGATTGTGGTGTCAGTCATTGTGTTTTTCCTATAAATTTTGAATGTGCATGTGTTGTTGTGTCTTGTAATATTTAGGTCCAGGAAGTTGATACTTTTATTTTGCTCATGTTCCACTGTAAATTTGATTTTCTCATTTAGATTATTGAAATGATTAAGAATGTCTGTGATGTCTTTGGTATCTCCTTTCACTAACAGTAGTGTGTCATCTACATATCTCCTATAAAATTCTATTTTCTTTAGGCAAGGTTCATGGCTGTCAAATAATTTTTGTTCTAAGTGATTTATGTATATGTCAGCTATGGTACCGGATATACATGATCCCATTGCTAGGCCATCTGGTTGCTTATAAATGTTGTCATTAAAGGTAAAGTAGTTGTAACTTAGGGTTAGCTGAAGGAGTTCCATAAATTCGACAATCTCTGTGTATGAAAGTTTCTTGTGTTGCATAAGGTTCTTTTGTATTACTGTTAGAGCTTCTTGTATGGGTATGTTTGAATAAAGGTCGATGATGTCAAGTGATATAAACTGTGCATCTTGGGGGAGCTTTCTGGTTCTTAGTTCTTTGGCTAGAATCATGCTGTTTTTTATGGAATATGTTGTTTCATATGTATAATTTTTCACCAGTATGTTATTCAGTTTTTGTGACAGTTTGTATGCTGGGCTGTTTATAGAGTTGACCACGGGATGTATCGGGTATCCATTTTTGTGTATTTTTGGCTGTGCTCTTAGGCGTGGTGCTTTTGGATTCATACATGTAAGGTATTTCTTTTCAGTTTCTGTCAACAGGAAATGTGTGTTCTTTAGTTGTTCCTGTGAACTACCTGTAAGAAGATCTTTGTAACTGTTTTGTTTATATAAGATATTTTCGATGTGTAAAGTGTACAAGTTGTGTAAGATGTTAAGTGTGTGTGAGACTCTACACAAATGGACCATTAGGAAACTGTAAGTACATATGGTTCTCAAACTTTAGCCACTAACCTCTCAGAAAGAATTGATACCCAACTAAAAATCGCGTTTCTTATGTATTACAGTAAAAGTCAACAAAATGAAGCAGACTCACACACACTGACAACATCAAAAGAAATGGCTTAACACACATAAAAAACGCACTTGAAAATGGGAATTATTTCTCGAAACGCGTCGTGCGAATAATAAAATAAAGAAAAATCGTGACTGGTAGCAGATTATTTATTTATAAACAAACCTATTATATCTACAGTCGCAGGCTTTCAAAAACCATTTATAATGGATCTAATCAGAGCCGAGATATCAGTTCCGGGGGTTCCAAGGCTTTCTAGCATATTTAAATTTTGTCGGATAATTAATGACAAATATTTTTGTGTGATACAATTGCAAATTAACAATTTTCGGATTTTTTTCCTTAACTTTTACTCTGAAATCTTACTACTTGCCAATTTTCATGATTCTAGGCCAAACGAAAATGCCCTATAGGTGATGAGTGAGTCTGGGACTATCGAACTACACTACTGGCCATTAAAATTGCTACACCACGAAGGTGACGTGCTACTGACGCGAAATTTAACCGACACGAAGAAGATCCTGTGATGTGCAAATGATTAGCTTTCCAGAGCATTCACACAAGGTTGGCGCCGGTGGCGACACCTACAACGTGCTGACATGACGAACGTTTCCAACTGATTTCTCATACACAAACAGCAGTTGACCGGCGTTGCCTCGTGAAATGTTGTTGTGATGCATCGAGTAAGGAGGAGAAATGCCTATCGCGATTGCGGTTTATCGTATCGCGACATTGCTGTTCGCGTTGGTCAAGATCCAATGGCTGTTAGCAAAATATGGAATCGGTGGGTTCGGGAGGATAATACGGAACGCTGTGCTGGATCCCAACGGCCTCGCATAACTAGCAGTCGAGATGACAGGCTTCTTATCCGCATGGCTGTAACGGATCGTGCAACCACGTATCGATCCCTGAGTCAACAGATGGCGACGTTTGCAAGACAACAACCATCTGCACGAACAGTTCGACGACGTTTCCAGCAGCATGGACTATCAGCTCGAAGACCATGGCTGCGGTTACCCTTGACGCTGCATCACAGACCGGAGCGCTTGCGATGATATACTCGACGACGACCCTGGGTGCACGAATGGCAAAACGTCATTTTTTCGGATGAATCCAGGTTCTGTCTACAGCATCACGATGGTCGCATCCGTAATGGGCGACATCGCGGTGAACGCACATTGGAAGCGAGTATTATTCACCGCCATACTGGTTTATCACCCGGCGTGATAGTATGGGGTGCCATTGGTTACACGTCTCGGTCACCTCTTGTTCGCAGCCACGCGGGATTAGCCGAGCGGTCTTGGGCGCTGCAGTCATGGACTGTGCGGCTGGTTCCGACGGAGGTTCGAGTCCTCCCTCGGGCATGGGTATGCGTGTGTTTGTCCTTAGGATAATTTAGGTTAAGTAGTGTGTAAGCTTAGGGACTGATGACCTTAAAGTTAAGTCCCATAAGATTTCACACACATCATCATCTTGTTCACATTGTCGGCACTTTGAACAGTGGACGTTACATTTCAGATGTGTTACGACCCGTGGCTCTACCCTTCATTCGATCCCTGCGAAACCCTACATTTCAGCAGGATAATGCACGACCGCATGTTGCAGGTCCTGTAGGGGCCTTTCTGGATACAGAAAATGTTCGACTGCTGCCCTGGACAGCACATTCTACAGATTTCTCACCAACTGAAAACGTCTGGTCAATGGTGGCCGAGCAACTGGGTCGTTACAATACGCCAGTCACCACTCTTGATAAACTGTGCTGTCGTGTTGAAGCTGCATGGGCAGCTGTACCTGTAAACGCCATCCAAGCTCTGTTTGACTCAATACCCAGGCGTATCAAGGCCGTTGTTACGGCCAGAGGTGGTTGCTCTGGGTACTGATTTCTCAGGATCTATGCACCCAAATTGCGTGAAAATGTAATCACATGTCAGTTCTAATATAATATATTTGTCCAATGAAAACCCGTTTATCATCTGCATTTCTTCTTGGTGTAGCAATTTTAATGGCCAGTAGTGTACGTGTGACATAAACAGACCTATCTTTTGGCTGCACTGACTTAGAAGCTGTCATTTTTTATGCTCTCAAAAGACCTTAGACTTTAGTATGTGACATAAATTTCAACTGACATAAATGTCAACTTGATATGTTTACCCGTCACTGAGAAAACAGGGGTCTGAAACAGACGAACGGACAGACAGACAGGCAGTCAGAAAAAAAGCGACCAAAATTTTTTTCGTACGATATAATTAAAAATTAAAACTTTTCTCATTTTTTTCTTTCGTTGTCTCGTGGAAAATTGCTTCCTGCCAAATTTAATGATCGCCTGTGAACAGGAAGTACTCTATAGGTTTTGATAAGTGAGTTTGCCGGTATCAGAATAATTCACACAAATGGCCGTAACTTTCGATTCCACTGACTTAGAAGCTTGAGTGTTTTACACCGCCGAAGGGCCAGAGACCCTACTATGTGACAAGAATTTCAACCAAATACGTCTACCCGTTCCTGAGAAAAAGTGTTTTTAACTGTTGGATAACAAAGTGATTCTATACGGGTTCCATTTTTACCGATCGAGGTCTCGAACTCTAAAAATGAATATACAGTAGAGCGTCGATTATCCGAAATAATTGGGGGACATGGGTGTTCGGAAAACTGGTTTGTTCGGGTAATCGAACTGTACATGTTTATTTTCCAAAATGAAGTACTGTACAGTAAATTTATTCATAAAAACAGGCATCTCTTTTAGTATTACAAAGTAACATACAAAGGAAACTTCAGTAGGAATATATAGTATATGGCACAGTTTATTAAACAAAAATATATACATATTACATACGCATTTTGCATGAACAATACACACAGTATACAAAATTAACGTTTAAAAAAATCCTTTATTTTGGTCTGTCTAAGCAAGCCAACACGCTTACGACCAGCTAAGTCACTACTTTTTCATTACAGATATCTGAAGCTGGTCACTTTCATCTTGGGCTTCAAACCATCGCAAGGCAGTATCTAAACAAGTGAACACCTCAGAAGCTGTTAGTATACTTTCATCTTCACTTTCTGGAGCACTGATTGATGAAATGCTGCCGGCGTCATCTTTATCAGTGACGACGTTTACAATCTCGCTGTCCTGCATGATTTGGTGTCCTGGATCTGCATCATCGATATTCATCCATTCATGAACGTCTTCTTCATCACATTCGTGGCAATCTATTTCTTTTAGCATACCGAGAATTTCGGACATATCATTCTGTCATTTTCAATCATACCTTGTGAATTTTCTTCTGTTTCCAAAATTTTATTCCATGCTTTCTTCAAATTCTCTTCCTTTACACTATTCCATGCTACGCTGATCATCTAGGACGCGTCTTTCAAGTCAATATTCTTATGATTTCTTAAGAGACTTTCTTCTCCATCCTCTTCTCTTTCTAACAATAACTTACACAACAATTCTTTTGAAAGTCTCAATAACGCCTTGATCCATGGGCTTAATAAGGAGGTTACGTTAGGTGGAAGAAATATTACCTTTATGAACTCATCTTTTTCGTTTAAAAAAATCACATGACGGATGAGTTGGTGCATTGTCAAGGAGAAGTACTGTTTTCTCCCTCTTCCCATTTTTCAGCTGATGAGCTTTTACAGAGGGTACGAAAACGTCCAGAAACCACTTCATAAAAATCGTACTATCTATCCAGGCACTCTTTTGAGAGGTGTACACAACAGCCAAGGCTGACATATTAACGTGCTTGAAACAACGCGGTTTTTTACTTTTACCAATGACGAACATAGGCAGTCGGTGACTTCCAGTAGCATTAGCACAAGCCAAAGCTGTAATACGGTCCTTGCTTGTTTTAGGACCAGGTGCTGCTATTTCATGACGTGAAACAAGAGTTTTTCTCGGTAAAGCTTTCCAGTTAAGTCCAGTTTCGTCAGCATTGTAAACGTTTTCGAGAGCATAATATTCTTCCCTTAATACGTCCCTTAGTTTGACTTTGAAAGAACCAGCTGCTGAAGAACCAGCCGATAGTTTTTCTCCCTGTATTGTAAGCTCACGAATGCCGTGCCTTGACTTGAAGCGTTTTAACCAGCCCGTGCTCGCTTTGAAGTTCGAAGGCCCTCCAAGTTTTTCGTTGAACAGCATTGCCTTCTCGCACAGAATGGGACCTGAGATAGGTTCTCCTTCCGATCTCTTTTGTGTAAACCATTTGTAAACAGCATCATCTAGATCTGTGTTAGTGGCGAGCTTCATAGTTTTACGGCTTGTTGATCCATCAGTAGAATAAATTTGCTATGCTCGTCTTTTGTTTTTTATATCTGCAATTGTCGACTTCCCCATCTTGTACTCATTGGATAAAGTGGTTGCAGATTCACCTTCTTCTAACCTTTTAATAATCTCGTACTTGTCCCTCATAGAAAGGACAACACGTTTACGTTTAAGCATTTTGTATCGTCAAGTTCACTTCTTCACGCAGCAGCACACAAGTGGTCGTAACAGAGAACAGAAGGTGACTGTTTGCACCGTGAGGAGCTCTTCTTGGGGGCGCGCAATCCTTCAAACTGCGCGGAGCGGCACGCCTCAACTCAAAGCTGGTGCAGCTGTAGCTGTGAACAGCTTTGACACTGCCGCTACTTCTACTGCCAGTGCCGAGCCGACAGAAGTGTGCTGATTGTTGAAACACAGCGACTGGCGGCTTGGCCGGTCAGCAGCGCCATGTGAAGGCACCATTAGAAGCAATGTTCCGCCAGCGGTGGCCCAGTGCGGCGACTACTGTGGGAAACTTGGTTTGGGAGTGAGGGGGATGATGGACGGTAGGGTGGGAGAGTAACAGGTGCGAGCGAGTACACAGGTTAAGCGGTCGTTCGGTTGACCGACGTTCGGATAATCGGCGCTCTACTGTATATGCTAAATGATACACCAATAACAGATGGGCAATTTTCTCGCTAATTCATAACTTGCCATTCAAAACAGATGGACAATATTCTCGCTAATTCATAACTTGCCATTCAAAACATAAATTTAATAAAACTGGATAAAGAAAAAATGTAACTGTTGTGTCCACCGCTGCCACGGCACATAGCGCCACCCACTGTGGGTTCCACACACTAGACAGTCTAGAGCGTGAGCCACACAGCTTTGATCACAAATCGTCCGGTCCGTACGGCAAGTAGTTTGGTCTGGCGCCATAGAGGGACTGATGTTAGAAATTACTTCCTTCAACCGCCAAATAGTAGAGAGGTAACATTCTCCAACCAACCGCATATATAAGCGGCCGTAGACTTTCACTCGGCCAATTGTCACAGTTCCAATTGCAGTTATTAAGGAGGTATTAAAAAGTATCGTCGTTACTTGACCCAGTCATCACCCAGTGCCGCAGTGTGTATCTAAGAATACCCACAACTAAGATACTATCATCGATAACAGTTTAGGCGGAACAACTATCAGATGAACCAGTCATCATTCACTGAGAGGTTAGACCTGTTCAGCACTTTTACATCACTGTTACGTATTTTCATCATACTAAACTGTCCTGTCACTAGACAGTTGCAGCGTGCAAACACGCCACCTCAATCCAGCAACTGATTTCTGTGATGGGAGGTTCGCATCTTGCTACCTTTATGTCTGGCGTCAAACTTAATTGGTGAATACAACAGTAATAAATATCAATAACGTTCACACAATCCCTCCTCCTCCCTTCGCCCGATAGTCTGTATGGTACCCCGTCACTCACCCCTCTTCACTCAACCCCACACTACTCTTACCTTCTTCTACAGCCCCCACGATTCCTCACTCACACCAACAGCAAGTGAGCAACAGCACGTGCAGTGTAACAGGAAATGTTATATGTAGTGATTGTATAAATGTGACTTATCAGTTGGAAACCTGAACTGTGCATACAGAGGAATCCTTGCATACATGAAAAGGACAGAAAAATGAAAGCAACTCAGAAATCGCAGCAACGCATTTGTAAACAGATAATTCCAATGTGCTGCCAAGATTCACTTGGGATCTCCTGAAAAACATGTATAATTAAGTAATTTTCTTTATACTCAAGATGCTTAGCATCAATAGACGAAACATCTTTCGTTAGAAACAAAATAAATATTCATTTGCAAAATACGGTATTTTTCTTACCTACGTGATCAGCGCAAGCTTTGCTTAACACTTCAGGCGTGCAGCTGGGAGGCTGCAGATCCATATTCGGGTAATCTGGTTTCTACACTGCGTAGGTGCGCTCTAGTAGGCTATTTCTCGTATCGGTTGCTCGGGCAACTCCATTAGCAGATGCTGCAAGAAGGAAGTTCTGTATCACTTCCTCCTACGCATATCTCGCGGAAAGACCATGAAGATAAAATTAGAAAGATTCGAGCCCACACGGAGTCTTACCAGTAAACGCTCTTTCCGCGAACCACACGGGACTGGAACAGGAAGAAGAGGGCAGTGACACTTTTAGACAAAGTACCCTCAGCCATACACCGTCAGGTGGCTTGCGGAGTATTGTTGTAGAACCGTGTTAGATGCAATATGTGTCATGCAGAGTTTATAGTGGAAGCTTTATGGGGGGAGAGGGGGGGGGAAGGAGGAGTTTGAACTGTGATATGTAAGACACCACCTCAGCAAGCAAACGAGGGGTAACCGTTACCAAATGCTTCGTGCACTCCAAAATGGCTTTAAGCACTATGGGACTTAACATCTGAGGTCATCAGTCCCCTAGAATTAGAACTATTTAAACCTAACTAACCTAAGGACATCACACACATCCATGCCCGAGCAGGATTAGAACCTGCGACCGTAGCGGTCGCGCGGTTCCAGACTGAAGCGCGTAGAAACGCTCGACCACTCCGGCCGGCCTTAATACGTTTCTGTTAATCGTTTCCATCTGCTCTTGATGGAGAGACATGTGACAGGGTAGAACCAATGTCGATGGAGAATGCTTAGGATACTTTCCTGATTCATGCCGTTTCCTCGTGCGATTACGCGGGAACTAATGCGCGGATCAACTGCACCAGCAGTAAGAACACTAATTTCCCCCTTTCGTGTCGTCACTTGTTTCCTTCTTTTACGTTGACTATGTGTTATACTACCACTTTCACGTAACTGGTTGAAGATGTTGCTAAATAACTGCCGAGACGGGTGACGTCTGTTGGGATATTTTGCCGCATACACCGTACAGGAACTACGTGCATTCCTCGTACGCTCTGCATACACAATGACCATGTCTGCTTTTCCTGCATTGGTGAATCCCATCGTCCACTCACGACTTCCTGCTTGGACTGTCACACACAAACTGACTAACAATTTGCAACACAAACATGCACTGTAAGCGAACATAACATCGTACCTAGCAACCACCCTAGTTGAATGACATAAAGAAGTGTCGGCGTCGAAAACTTTTCAAAATATATCTCGTAAACGACTCGCACTAGAATCCTGCACCGAGTGAGGTGGCGCAGTGGTTAGACACTGGACTCGCATTCGGGAGGACGACGGTTCAATCCCGCGTCCGGCCATCCTGATTTAGGTTTTCCGTGATTTCCCTAAATCATTCCAGGCAAATGCCGGGATGGTTCCTCTGAAAGGGCACGGCCGACTTCCTTCCCTGATCCGATGAGACCGATGACCACGCTGTCTGGTCTCCTTCCCCAACCAACCAACCAACCAACCTAGAATCCTGCAAATAAACAATAATGATATTCTAATTAACCCTAGTTTTAGTCAGTTAACTTCAATAGGCATTGTTCCATTTTAGAAAGTGTGTGTTTGCATAAAAATACATTGTCTAAGTATTATTGCAATCTGTTTATTGACTACCAATACTAGCCCCTGACAACCTGTCCATTCTGCGAAAACCGCACATAATAGCACTTTCCATTTCCGCAACAGTTGGGGTGCAAGTTTTAGGTGATTCATCCTGTTTATGTGGATGTAGAGGAGCACAGCTGTTGCGTCGCTGGAGTCAATGAGCCGCCAAAGGCCGGCAGACACGACGTGCCGCGTTGAGCATTCGCGGCGCTGGCGCCCCGGCACGTGTGCGCGACGTGACTGGGCTGCCGCCGCAGGCGAACACTGCTTTAAATGCCCGCCGGGCCGGCGCTGTCATCGACGGCCCTCGCCCGCAGCTACTGTCATCGATACGCCGGAGCGGCGCCTTTCCTGCAGTGAAAAAGTTCGTGTCTCGGCATACGTAAGGCGCTAATATACCAGTGATATCTTGTTTTTTTTCCGATGGCAGACATTACGTAATAACGTACGTCAATATCCAAGTAGGTCTGAAGCATAGTTTGGTTTATATAGCTTCTTTTGGGATAGTCGCAGGCAGATGGAAGGCAACAGTTTAATAGTGTAAAGCAAAATTTCTATGTTACACTACTACATGTTACTTTTTGACGGTAATAATAATTTTTAATAGGGAATGGTCGCCCAGAAAATACTGTCCCACATTTTTTTTCCTCAATCGACAACGACGTTCCGAATGTGAAAAGTTCGGTATGAATTTGGGGCACTGACAACCAGAACAGCCCAAAGCGCAGACACACACTGTCCATTGTTGTTGTTGTTCTTGTTTTGGTCTTCAGTCCTGAGACTGGTTTGATGCCGGCCGCGATGGTCTAGTGGTTCTGGCGCTGCAGTCCGGAACCGCGGGACTGCTGCGGTCGCAGGTTCGAATCCTGCCTCGGGCATGGGTGTGTGTGATGTCCTTAGGTTAGTTAGGTTTAAGTAGTTCTAAGTTCTAGGGGACTTATGGCCTAATATGTTGAGTCCCATAGTGCTCAGAGCCATTTGAACCATTTGAACTGGTTTGATGCAGCTCTCCATGCTACTTTATCCTGTGCAAGCTTATTCATCTCCCAGTACTTACTGCAGCCTACATCCTTCTGAATCTGCTTAGTGTATTCATCTCTTGGCCTCCCTCTACGATTTTTACCCTCCGCACTGCCATCCAGTACTAAATTGTTGATCCCTTGATGCCTCCGAATATGTCCTACCAATCGATTCCTTCTTCTAGTCAAGCTGTGCCACAAACTCTTCTCCCCAATTCTATTCAATACCTCCTCATTAGTTATGTGATCTACCCATCTAATCTTCAGCATTCTTCTGTAGCACCACATTTCGAAAGCTTCTATTCTCTTCTTGTCCAAACTATTTATCGTCCACGTTTCACTTCCATACATGGCTACACTCCATACAAATACTTTCAGAAATGACTTCCTGACACTTAAATCTATACTCGATGTTAACAAATTTCTCTTCTTCAGAAACGCTTTCCTTGCCATTGCCAGTCTGCATTTTATATCCTCTCTACTTCGACCATCATCAGTTATTTTGCTCCCCAAATAGCAAAACTCCTTTACCACTTTAAGTGTCTCATTTCCTAATCTAATTCCCTCAGCATCACCCGATTTAATTCGACTCCAATCCATTATCCTCGTTTTGCTTTTGTTGATGACACTGTCCATATGAAAATGAAAATTAGAAAGATCGGCGAGGCAGCTTTCGATGAATGTTCATATACAGGCTGATTCAAAAGACATGTCCCACAGGACAAACAGGGGTGGGGTTACCAGAACTCCACCGCCAAGCTTTCAGAGGTAGTAGCATGATCCAAAAAAGGAGAAACAAACGTCCAGAAAACTAAAGCCCTAAAGCGCGTACTGTATTAGCGATGAGCAATTTCAGTAGATATGTTTCACACTAGCGTAGATGAATAAGTGCTCATAGCACTTAATGCATGCATTTTAGAACCCATGTTTCCTGCAATTTTTCTTTTTTAAATTTTGGCACATCTCTGAAAATTTGTCGGTGAAATTCTAGTTCACCCTGTTTGTACTATTCGACACGGCTTTTGAATCACCCTGTACAGAGACATGACTTTTCAGTCTCCCTGTATATTATGTGAGCCCACAGCACAGATAACGCTGGTTCACCGTACGATTGAGCAAGCAATAAAGGAAACAAAAGAAAAATTCGGAGTAGGTATTAAAATCCATGGAGAAGAAATAAAAACTTTGAGGTTCGCCGATGAAATTGTAATTCTGTCAGAGACAGCAAAGGACATGGAAGAACAGTTGAACGGAATGGACAGTGTATTGAAGGGAGCATATAAGATGAACATCAACAAAAGCAAGACGAGGAATGTAGTCGAATTAAGTCAGGTGATGCTGAGGGAATTAGAGAAGGAAATGAGACATTTAAAGTAGTAAAGGAGTTTTGCTATTTGGGGGGCAAAATAACTGATGATGATCGAAGTAGAGAGGATATAAAATGTAGACTGGCAATGGCAAGGAAAGCGTTTCTGAAGAAGAGAAATTTGTTAACATCGAGTATAGATTTAAGTGTCAGGAAGTCGTTTCTGGAAGTATTTGTATGGACTGTAGCCATGTATGGAAGTGAAACATGGACGATAAATAGTTTGGACAAAAAAAGAATAGAAGCTTTCGAAACGTGGTGCTACAGAAGAATGCTAAAGATTAGATGGGTAGATCACATAACTAATGAGGAGGTATTGACTAGAATTAGGGAGAAGAGAAATTTGTGGCAGAACTTGACTAGAAGAAGGGATCGGTTGGTAGGACATATTCTGAGGCATCAACGGATCACCAATTTAGTATTGGAGGGCAGCGTGGAAGGTAAAAATCGTAGAGGGAGATCAAGAGATGAATACAGTAAACAGATTCAGAAGGATGTAAGTTGCAGTAGGTACTGGGAAATGAAGAAGCTTGCACAGGATAGAGTAGCATGGAGAGCTGTAACAAACCAGTCTCAGGACTGAAGACAACAACAACAACAACACCGTACGATAAGCAGATGTCAGGGGGATGCATAAATTTTCCATTCTGAAAATCGACGATGGTATTCTTTATGGGCTTATGGTTGTAAGCTCATCAATTCTTCCTGAGTGCGCGCACAAAATTTCCTCTAACAGATAGCGTAGATTAATATTACAGGCAGCTTGTCATCATTGAATTTCTCACTGCGGAGAAAGAAACTGAGGAAATCCCCAAATGTTTAGGGGTGCCTATGGTGTGTGGGCCACCAGGAGACCGTTCGGCGGAGCTCTATGAGTTGCAGCGAGCTGGGAGGGGGTCATCCACGGCTGTCACATCTCAGGTCGCAACGTGCTGTGAGAAGTGACGCATTACTACTCGGCAGCTAGCGCTACTTTTGTTAGTCAGTAAAGGAAGTGCGGATGCGGATATCCACGTTCGTGGATACTCAAACGTAAGTGCAATAAAGGCTCCGTGCTGTCTCACGGTGGAACACAAATCTCACACAGAAAACAGTTGTTCTGAGTTGTACTAGGTTGTGACAGGTGATGACAGCTGGATACACCATTTTGAGTCAGAAACAAAAAGACAATCGATGGAGTCATTCTCACTTTCCACAGAAGGAAAAATTCAAACCAACTGCCTCCGCTAACAAAATCGTGATAACTGTCATAATCTGATTACATCGATCTGATGACAAGACGCAGTACCATTATCCCTTCCAGACTTGAATTTTTTCTGGGGGAGGGAACATTCTTCTTTATTCTGTAATGCTCCTAGGTAATTTTTTAATGCTTTTAGATGCAAGATTTATACAAAAATACGACCCCATATTCAAAATATCCTTTGTACACTTGGCTTCTTTCTATGGACTAAAAAATTAGTTTTGAAATATTCACTGTTGTAATAAATAAAATGATCATACAATAATTACAACACAAAATTAACAACAATAATGTTCATTTATACAGCGTAATTTTAACTAACCACCCTCTTCCGTCTATTCTGGCGGTCACAAACTGCTGCGCACTGCTACACTTACTTTTTAATATTTTTATAGTGAAGCGCAACAGTTGGCAGCACTTGTAGATGATAAAAATAAGACACATTCACTTATGTGTACATGAGGTTTCCAAGGTGGAAGAATATTTATGTTCCAAATAAAAGATAATAAAATTTACTGTACACAATTGTAGCCGGAGGGTCTGAAAGGGTTAGTTCGGAGTCATAAGCGAACACATTAACCACACTCAAGAAGCGTTTCCAGGGACATCGGCATTTTTTCATGTGACACGATAACAGTCGACCTCATGCTTCTTTGAGGACGGGACTTATGAACACATCACCAAACGGGACTGGACTAGGATTGGCACTTGTGTGGGCCTTTGAAGGGCAGCATTCGGGAAGACATTTTGAGGATGACGAGGAGGTGATTCGCGCAGTGAAGAAAAGCCTTCGCGACCAGAACGAGTGCCAACGACAAAGCAAAAAATGGTTCAAATGGCTCTGAGCACTATGGGATTTAACTGCAGTGGTCATCAGTCCCCTAGAACTTAGAACTACTTAAACCAAACTAACCTAAGGACATCACACACATCCATGCCCGAGGCAGTATTCGAACCTGCGACCGTAGCGGTCGCGCGGTTCCAGACTGTAGCGCCTAGAACCGCTCGGCCACTCCGGCCGGCCAACGACAGAGCATACACGCCTAATTGGGTTTGTAAGTAAAACATAATTCTTTCATATTTGTAATTTTGATTGGGTAGAATAAATAACTGTTGAAGAAAAATCATGGGGGCTTGCTTTCTTGACGATCTTGTTAGGCGGGAGGTGGGAAAACTTGTATTTCATGGTCGAGCGGCTGCTCATAAGCCACACACCCCGCCGATAAATGCCAAACGACGCCACGCTTGGTGGGAAGTGCGTAAACATTGGACGATTGAACAGAGGAAAAACGTCGTGTGGAGTGACGAATCACGGTACACAATGTGGCGATCCGATGACAGGGTGTGGGTATGGCGAATCCCCGGTGAACGTCATCTGACAGCGTGTGTAGTGCCAACAGTAATATTCGGAGGTGGTGGTGTTATGGTGTGGTCGTGTTTTTCATGGAGGGAGCTTGCACCCCTTGTTGTTTTGTATGGCCCTATCACAGCAGAGGCCTACACTGATGTTTTAAGCACCTTCTCTCTTCCCAGCGTTGAAGAGAAATTCGGGGACGGCGATTGCATCTTTCAACACGATCGAGCACCTGTTCATAATGCACGCCCTGTGTCGCAGTGGTTACACGGCAATAACATCCCTGTAGTGGACTGGCCTGCACTGACTCCTGACCTGACCGACCGACGTCGATACCTCTCCTCAGTGCAGCACTCCGTGAAGAATGGGCTGACATTCCCCAAGAAACCTTCCAGCACCTGACTGAACGTATGTCTGCGAGAGTGGAAGATGTCATCAAGGCTACGGGTGGGCTAACATCATATTGAATTCCAGCATTACCGATGGAGGGCGCCACGAACTTGTAGGTCATTTTCAGCCAGGTGTCCGGATACTTTTGATGAGTTAGTGTATGCGGATAGGAGACTAGGATTGCAAAAAAAAAAAAAAAAAAACTTGTTCACAACACTACATCTTCACACAAACGTGTTTTGACAACATGAAATACTGTAGATTTTAAATCTGTAACATTCACTACATTAACCAAATTTGACATCCACCAATTTCCAACAATAGCCAAACACAAAGAAATTGTATTGAATGAAACGAACAGGATATCACACCATTAATGGGCACCATCGCAGACCTTGCAGACTTACTCCCTGGAAAAATGCCAGAGAAAGTCCATGTATCCGTAACTGAGCTACGTCGTAAAATAAGTAATCATGAGTAAAAATAAGTCTTTCGCAGCCACACCGAGAACTTTTCTCCTTGGGTTTATACGTGGGATAGACTTGCAGCACAAATCTTCCACTCTTCGACAGAGTGTAGGATACGGCGCCTTTCATCAACTGGGCCGTTTGAATGCCTCTGGCCCTGTGCAGAGGGCGACTGAAAGGTGATGGACGGCAATACCAAACGCTTTCATAGCTCAAAACTAAATTTCTGTCAATGTGGTGCAAATTTTCAAACATCTATTGCTTGTTTTCTGAGATAATGACTCGTTGAGCTCTTCTTATTCATTTCGCATGTGATTCTTCTACTGTTTTAAGATGATTGTACTCATTCATTCTGGCTGCTTTCCATTCCAGGCAAAGTTAACTTTCACGTGTGTTATACCTCTGTAAAATGCCATTTGTTTTTCTTGTGGCTGCCTTCAGTCCGAACACTTGTTTGGCGAAGATCTC
Organism: Schistocerca cancellata; assembly: GCF_023864275.1. Lineage (NCBI taxonomy): Eukaryota > Metazoa > Arthropoda > Insecta > Orthoptera > Acrididae > Schistocerca > Schistocerca cancellata. Next base: position 428,402,841 of record NC_064627.1, read on the forward strand.
CGCCGTAAAATTGGATGACCTGACGGGGATTCGAATCCCCGTCCTCCCAATTGCGAATCGAGGATGTGAACTACCGTGCCGTTGAGGTAACTGAGGAAATTTACGTAACTGACGAAGGCAGGCAAGTAGAGGCCTAAATAACTTACTTCGAACTCGATCCATTTATTTAGGATTTAAATCTTTAGACTGTATGGTCGATTGCCAAAGGACACTCGCGGAGTTTGATAATGGGGTGTCTCAGAAAAACACCGGCAAGCTTTAGGGGCCGGTTTCTTACACAATAATAAGAAAAAATGACTAGTGAATATGGGCTCTAAAATGCGTACGTTAAGACTTGTTTATCTTCGAAGACTTGTTCAGCTTCGACGCTACGGAATACATGTCTTCTACTTCAAACTCTTTGCTTCCCATATTTTGGAAGGTGGTAGCATGGACCAAAACAAGAAAAATTTGTAGTAAAGTTCCCCTATACGGAGCTTGCCGGCGTTTCTTTGGGACACACTTTAAGTATCCTCTAAGGAGCTTTTTTGGAATCTTATATATACATGAAGTTAAGGAATTGTGCTGTCTAGGCTGCAAAATAATCCAATGGGCGGAGCAAGGAGGACATCAACAGTAGACTAGCGCTTGCGAAATGGCATTCTTGGCCAAGAGAAGTCTACTGGTCTCACACATTTGTGGAAGATATTTCTGAAAATGTGAGTTTGGAACACAGAGTTGTAGTGTACTGAAAATAGACTCTGGGAAAACCGGAACAGAATAGAATCGTAGCATTTGAGATGATGTGCTACAAAAGAATATCGAAAATTAGGTGAAGGTAAGGGATAAGGAGATTCTCCGAAGAAACGGTGAAAAAAGGAATATGTGATAAATATTGACAAAAAATGGTTCAAATGGCTCTGAGCACTATGGGACTTAACATCTGTGGTCATCAGTTCCCTAGAACTTAGAACTACTTAAACCTAACTAACCTAAGGACATCACACACATCCGTGTCCGAGGCAGGATTCGAACCTGCGACCATAGCGGTCACGCGGTTCCAGACTGAAGCACCTAGAACCGCACGGCCACACCGGCCGGCAAATATTGACAAGAAGAAGAGATAGGATGATAGGACACCTGTTACGACATCAGAGACTATCTTCCATGGTACTAGAGGGGGCTGGGCAGAAACTGTAGAGGAAGATTGGAATACATCCAGCAAATAATTGAGGACGTAGGTTGCAAGTGCTATTCTGAGATGAAGAGGTTGGCACAGGAGAGATGGACTCGCATTCGGGAGGACGACGGTTCAATCCAGCGTCCGGCCATCCTGATTTAGTTTTCCGTGATTTCCCTAAATCTCTCCAGGCAAATGCTGGGATGGTTCCTTTCAAAGGGCACGACCGACTTCCTTCCCCATCCTTCCCTAATCCGATGAGACCGATGACCTCGCCGTTTGGTCTCTTCCCCCAAAACAACCCAACCCACAGGAGAGAAGTTCATAGCAGGCCGCATCAAATCAGTTAGAAGACTGATGATGCAAAAAAAGAAATCTCTGCGGTTGTACCTTATATCCTCCTGCTGTGGCGGCGCGGGCGGCTACGTTCTTTTCTACTCACTAACGAGCGTAGCGTTTGCGACACGTGAATGTACTGGACATTCATCCTCGTAAGGAGACTAGAGGTATCCCGTCGGGGTGTTGACGTTTCGCCAGTGCCGAACAGCTGCTGGCAGCAGCGGCTTGCAGCAGACGTACTGCGCGTGCCGTGAAAGTAAACAACAGGCCTACGGGCCAGCAGCGATCAGCATGCGTGGCCTCGTCCCACATGTCTGCCTGCGCAGTACTCAAACCGGGATCTCTCAATGGACGACGGGGTCCGCGCTACGCAGTACAACTCGCTGGAGTGACTAGGCCTTAAAAACTTGTGTCACCGTGACTGTCGGCAAAGGAACAGACACAGTTATTTACGTCTAGGACGTGCGTGACTGATATTTTATACAGAACCGTTTTATTCGTGTTAGGTGTTTTGTTGGAGGGCAACCACCACGCGCCACACATCACGCAATGTGCTTCTGTTGTTACACAGGTCGTTCTCGAAACAATATTACGTGATTTGTGTTGTAATTTATGGTTTGGCTCTGAGCACTATGGGACTTAACATCTATGGTCATCAGTCCCCTAGAACTTAGAACTACTTAAACCTAACTAACCTAAGGACGTCACACAACACCCAGCCATCACGAGGCAGAGAAAATCCCTGACCCCGCCGGGAATCGAACCCGGGAACCCGAGCGTGGGAAGCGAGAACGCTACCGCACGACCACGAGATGCGGGCTGTTGTAATTTATCCTGGGCGAGATAGTAAAAACATAAGCAGTCCATCTTTTCTCACTTGTCCACTGCGTTTTTCAAATAAGTGCTCCATTATCACATGATATTCGAATCATTTGCAGTTTTCCCGCACCAGTCTATGCTAGCACACCATATTTAGTGCGTATTATAGATATTATGAATAAGATTAATACCGCTACGAACTTAAAAAAGGAGAAAGACGTTTCGGTAATATACGCTACTTGTGATGGTTCAAATGGCGCCCGCATCTCGCTTCCCACGCCCGGGTTCCCGGGTTCGATTCCCGGCGGGGTCAGGGATTTTCTCTGCCTCGTGATGGCTGGGTGTTGTGTGCTGTCCTTAGGTTAGTTAGGTTTAAGTAGTTCTAAGTTCTAGGGGACTTATGACCACAGCAGTTGAGTCCCATAGTGCTCAGAGCCATTTGAACCATTTTCAAATGGCTCTGAGCACTATGGGACTCAACATCTGAGGTCATCAGTCCCCCAGAACTTAGAACTACTTAAACCTAACTAACCTAAGGACATCACACATAGCCATGCCCGAGCCAGGATTCGAACCTGCGACCGTAGCAGTCGCGTGGTTCCGGACTGAAGCACCTAGTACCGCTCGGCCACCACGGCCGGCATATTTGTGATAATCAACATTCACAGTACGTCAGTGGTTTGTTCGTTGTTAACGCTTCCGTCGATGATTATCTGCAGTTCTGGAAGAGATTTCACATCGACTGCAAAGCTGAAATGCAAAGCTTGCTATTGTTGGCGACAGCTGTGGCAAAGTTCAAATGGTTGAAATCGCTCTGAGCACTATGGGACTCAACTTCTGAGGTCAACAGTCCCCTAGAACTTAGAACTACTTAAACCTAACTAACCCAAGGACATCACACACATCCATGCCCGAGGCAGGATTCGAACCTGCGACCCGAGCGGTCTCGCGGTTCCAGGCTGTAGCGCCTAGAACCGCACGGCCACCTCGGCCGGCTATGTGGCAAAGTATAGCCCAAGACTATCATATTGGGGTTCCGACCTCAGTTCCCGCACTTGCAGAAAATAATAATGAATTACGGATGGGACCGCCTTTCTGCAAGTGCACAAATTATTGTTTTGCTTTAACACTCAAACATATTTCACAACAGTTGTGCCTTCCTCACTGAGTTTGTTCTTTTATTTTTTTCTGAAATACATAATACAGATTATGTTTAGGTTAAAAAATATATTGCATCGGATTGTGTTGTTATTTATATTATATATGCATTTCACCTTTCGTTTCACACTGTGTGTGTGCTGTGGCTCCTAATCGAAATTAGTCACAGGTCTAAATTAGTACACCACATCGTCTGCAAACATGAGGGGTGTTTGGAGATCATGTTTTCAAATGACATAGAGAAGTAATTTATGCCTGTGGCCGATTTCGGCTGTCAATCGCAGGACACACACAGTGTGAAATGAAAGTTAAGTTGCATGTATAAATTAAATAACAACAAAATCCGATGTAAGATATTTCCTAACCCAAACACAATCTGTATGTACGTATCTCAGAAAAATAAAAGAAAAAACCCACTAGGATGGCACAGTCGTGAAACATGTTTGGATTTTAAAACAAAATAACAATTTGTGTACTTGCAAAAAGGCGGACTCATCCTTAATTCAGTACTGTAGTACATGAGGATGCTGAATAAACTCTGAAACGCGAAACTGTTTATTAAACGATGTTACTCATTAAGGTGTTGTACAATACGCGATCACAAACAGCGTTGACCATTTAACCAACATCACAAAATGAATGACAGATATTATTTCGTGATTTTCATTTATTTCCGTACTTCCAACGTAAAACTGTTGAGAATGAAATCTTTTTGAGAAAATCGAGGACACTTATGTATTTCTGATATCGGTATATTTCCGCAATCCCCCTCAACAAATTCCATCTCTCTCTGAAGATCGCACAACAGTTAAATGGAAGACATTTTGCCGCACTGCAGCCAAGCAATCAGCGAAAAACCCGGTTCTCCGTAATGAAGCTATCTAGACGTCATACTACTACTGTGACACGTGTGAGGCTGGACCACGGCTGTTATCCTTCATATCTTTATGGGATGAAAGCTCAACCATGCCCGTACTGCGAAGTCCAAGCAACTGAGATTGCATGCCGCACTGCAGCCAAGCAATCAGCGAAAAACCCGGTTCTCCGTAATGAAGCTATCTAGACGTCATACTACTACTGTGACACGTGTGAGGCTGGACCACGGCTGTTATCCTTCATATCTTTATGGGATGAAAGCTCAACCATGCCCGTACTGCGAAGTCCAAGCAACTGAGATTGCAGGCCTCAACCAGGTGGTACCAGGCCGTTCTCGGTATGACAGACAACGCTATGAGTTACTTACGACCTTGATCAGAGCAAGGAATTCCCCAACATACTTCTGTGGCGGACCTGTTTCGGCGGCAGTCCAAGACAGACTATGTCAGTATTGCCCGTTTCTGCAAAAAGCGGATATCCAGTTATAAGTCCGACACAAAGGAGCCAGCGTAAGAATTTGGGACATATGTACTGTGTTGAGTGTATGAATGTACAAAGTGTACCATCAAGTTTACCAGGAATCAATATAGTTGCGAGGTGCCGGGGCTAGTAGTGTATTTAACACTAAATTCTTCTAGGATGATGTTGTTGTGGTCTTCAGTCCTGAGACTGGTTTGATGCAGCTCTCCATGCTACTCTACCCTGTGCAAGCTTCTTCATCTCCTAGTAAATACTGCAACCTACATCCTTCTGAATCTGCTTAGTGTATTCATCTCTTGGTCTCCCTCTACGATTTTTACCCTCCACGCTGCCCTCCAATACTAAATTGGTGATCCCTCGATGTCTCAGAACATGTCCTACCAGCCGATTCCTTCTTCTAGTCAAGTTGTGCCACAAGCTCCTCTTCTCCCCAGTTCTATTCAATACCTCCTCACTAGTTATGTGATCTACCCATCTAATCTTCAACATTCTTCTGTAGCACCACATTTTGAAAGTTTCTATTCTCTTCTTGTCCAAACTATTTATCGTCCATGTTTCACTTCCATACATGGCTACACTCCATACAAATACTTTCAGAAACGACTTCCTGACACTTAAATATATACTCGATGTTAACAAATTTCTCTTCTTCAGAAACGCTTTCCTTGCCATTGCCAGTCTACATTTTATGTCCTCTCTACTTCGACAATCATCAGTTATTTTGCTCCCCGAATAGCAAAACTCCTTTACTACTTTAAGTGTCTCATTTCCTAATCTAATTCCCTCAGCATCACCCGACTTAATTCGACTACATTCCATTATCCTCGTTTTGCTTTTGTTGATGTTCATCTTATATCCTCCTTTCAAGACACTGTCCATTCCGTTCAACTGCTCTTCCAAGTCCTTTGCTGTCTCTGACAGAATTACAATGTCATCGGCGAACCTCAAAGTTTTTATTTCTTCTCCATGGATTTTAATACCTACTCCGAATTTTTCTTTTGTTTCCTTTACTGCTTGCTCAATAAACAGATTGAATAACATCGGGGAGAGGCTACAACCCTGTCTCACTCCCTTCCCAACCACTGCTTCCCATTCGTGTCCCTCGACTCTTATAACTGCCATCTGGTTTCTCTACAAATTGTAAATAGCCTTTCGCTCCCTGCCGCCTTTAGAATTTGAAAGAAATTATTCCAGTCAACATTGTCAAAAGCTTTCTCTAAGTCTACAAATGCTAGAAACGTAGGTTTGCCTTTCCTTAATCTAGCTTCTAAGATAAGTCGTAGGGTCAGTATTGCCTCACGTGTTCCAATATTTCTACGGAATCCAAACTGATCTTCCCTGAGGTCGGCTTCTACTAGTTTTTCCATTCGTCTGTAAAGATCTTCATATATAAATGATGCTCTAAGCCCCCCCTATTCTGAATCCGACTTTTGCTGTTGCACATGGATAAAAAAAAAAAAAAAAAAAAAAAAAAAAAAAAAAAAAAAAAAAAAAACGCGAACTGACTGTAATCGACCCTGCAAGTGGAGTAGAAAAGAGTTTGGCACCTGCAATAACTTAATTTGATAAATAAGTTAAATAAAGGAAAGTTTCATTGACATAGTGAGAAATGAAAGGGTTGCTCTACCGATTACCAGAATGAAAGTTCTGTCGAAAATAACAATATGATTTATTATGACTAAACTCAAAATAATGAACAAAACACATGAAACATTTACAATACATCAAATTGGCTCAAATTGGATACTCAAATAAATGCTGTGAAGGTCCCTAAACTAGATTGTGACATTTATGACGAAGTGGTATGTGGAGCCAATTCCTTGCAACTCAAATCTTAAGAGAAACACACAGCCAACCCAACATTAATTGCTGCTACAGTAGTGAGAACTCAGACAATGAACACCCAAGACAGAACAAAGTTAGAAAAGACGAACAGGCGCTCTCTGCTGAGCTCTGATTTGCTGGTGCTGCGGACGTACATTACCAAGCTATCTTCTAACTGCAAGGACACTATGTGGCGTACCGGAGGCGATGGCTGGTTGCTTCGACGTCCCGTCGTGGTGATGATAATGTCGCGAGTATAGCCCGAAACAAATTATCCTGGTCTGGTAGTTCCAGACTGAAGACTTCCTAGCAATACAAATGCGCCTCTGAGGGAGACGAAGAAGGCTCGCCACACAATCACTGACGGTACAGTGATTGATTTTAACAAGCGAAGTCACACAGTAACTCCGATACAGTCAACTTTAGCCAAAACTGCTCAAGACAGACAACATAGGGCGCTTGTACGCAGAACGCTCAATTGCCAACTGTACTCGGAAAGTTACGTTGAAGTCGAAACTCCAGCAAGTTCGTCAAACAGTTACAATCAAATAAAAGTATATTAGAAAGCCAAGGGAAGGCAGGCTGTCCAGGGCAGTCTTGTAACCTACTCCGACCGAAAGGCGAGAGCCGACACCCTTGAAGAGCACCCGTACAAGCCGTACACAGAACATTCCCGCCCCCACGACAGTGGTCGTGGTTAAACGTTCCAATCAGCAACTCGAAAACCGGCGGACAATTCCACTCTATTGCCGAAGCGCTACCTTTCCACCAATGGATATTCTTGGCGCCAATTTCTGCGCCGAGTTTGCTACGTCACGGAGCTATGTCCTGAGCAAGGCAATTACAGTGACGATTTTGCAGAAAACGCGGGAATTTGCCCACCAAGACTGCCTGGGAACACAAGTCATTCCCACGCCTCGCTGTTAGCCCGCCAGAAAGTGTTTTCACTAAGTTTCTGCAAAGTAACGAAATCGCTATCCCAGCCGCCCCTTCTGGTCCCTCTGGGCGTGTCGCCCCCGCTCTTATGACAATGTCGGCGTCTGGAAAGCATCCACTCGACTCCCTCACACACGTCGGCTTAACCCTTTCAAGATCAGCAGAAACCGCCTGTCACCGGACCACCCGGGTGACGAGAGACGCTGCATGGGAAGTCCGCGTGTGAATGAATAGCAACTTTTCACCGCATGCAATTAGAGAGAAAATCGAATTACTCAATGATAGAAATATGAGAGGGGGCTCCTGCCACCTCTCATAGTTTTTAATGTCTATGCTGCATATATGGTATTGTGTACCAAATCCTTGCGTTTAAAACTCGCGGCATGCTCGCGGAAGGATGCTGTGGCTGAAACTTCAGACACGAAAAAATCTCTGGGTTCATAATTAAAAACAACTTTTTTATTATGCAGTTCCCACTGTGGCAAAGCCACGGACCCCGCCTTGTCGTCCGCCGCAGTTCTTCCCGCGAAATGGAGCGTACAGCAAACTCAGCAACGCTGCGCTGGCGGTTGGCAGCCCTGCACCCGTTTCCCGAGGTTTTTCAGGCCGGCGGGAAGCACGGTGCTCTTGTTTTCGGCTCGGCCGGCGCTGTTCTCGTTTTATTGTTATGCTGAGCGGCGCGGGACCACTGCGTCACGGCGAGTTACCGGTAAATACGCCGCAATTGCGCGCCGAAAGCCGGTCGAGACGAATCCAAATTACTCCGACGCCGCCTGCGACGAAACGGCGATTGTGCCGCCCCGGCCTGCAGCGGGGCGCCCGATCGGGGCCCACCGCACGCTGGGTACAAGTGCCGTAAATAGTGCTCTGAAGGAAACAACAGAATACTTTCCAACCTGACAGGTTTCATTATTGTTATCGCTATTATTATCTTTTTACGTACGCCACATTCTTCTATATCTATACAGATTCACTTAATTTGGCTACGATTATAATACTAAAAGAACTTACGACAGTTCTATTTTCCCGTAATCCCTTTTTTGTTCATTCTCACGTCGGCTTGGCATCTAATCGCGTTTGCGCTGAATCCTCGTTTTAAATTTGTAGGTCGTAACTTTTCTATTGATTTTCGGTCAAGGTCATGAGACTACTTTCGAAGTGAAATGTACCACATTGACTGCAAGATTACGACATCCAGTAGGGGGCCAAGTTATTTTGGAGATGGATATTCGTTGGGCGTTGTATGCAACTAAATCTACAATCCACAAGCCACTTTACTGTTTATAGCGGAGGGTACCTTCCCCCTTTCCCAGTCACGAATGGTTGCCGTGTGGACCCAAATCTCTCTAATTTTATCTTCATGGTTTTTTTCGCGTGATATGTGTAGTTTGAAGCAATATATTGGTAGACTCTTCTAGGAACGTACGCTTTCGGAACTTCAACATTAGACCACACTGTGATGCAAAACGCCTCTCTACCAGCGTCTGTCGCTGGAGCATCTCCGTAACGTAACACTCTCATGCTTACTAAATGAAATTGTAACATGAAACGTGCTGCTCTCCTTTGGATCTTCTCTATTTCTTCCATCGGTCCTGTCCGGTATGGAGCTCAGACTTCTACCAATATTCAAGTGTTGGTCGAATGAGTGTTTTGTCCAGACTGAAGCGCCTAGAACACTGTCAACAACGCGAGATTTTTAGAGCTGAGCGCGAGTGTGTTTACAAGGACTCTCAGGGCAGTAAACGGGAGTCGAATACAGTAGGGTGCCACGAGGGGAGGTAGAGAGAATCTTAACTCAGGAGGTGTGGTCTCTGAGAACTTGCGAGAATTTCAAACTCACTCTCCAAGGTAATGTACAGCGGAGTAATCCTATACTTCATCTAACCTCGTTAAATCGCCAATTGTATAAGGTTTTACAGTCGGTTGCATTATCGCCTTCTTTGTTTGTTCCTAAAACGTGTTGTTGACACATTCTGGGGTCTTCTAGAGCACGCCTCGTGAAGTATGTACCTGTTTTCTGAGTATAGCACGAAATGTATTCTCAGAAGTTTGTCAGTTTTATCGATCCTAGCTTTAGAAACAGACACTGCCTATTATACGTTTGTGTTCTGAAACTCCGAACAGTTTTTCGTTCCACCGAGACAAGACTGTAGAACTGAAGACGAAAAGGAAACAAAACTAAATCACGAGGCTGGTTTTGCTGGACTGTAAATTTGCTGAATGGTTGTCTAATACAAAGCATCGAGTCGTCTCGTAGCATAACCGCACGAATATTATAAGACTTCGTACAATGTACAAAGAGATATTGAGAGCACAATTGGCCACCGTCGTACGATTTCGCCTCAGCTTGGTTCATATTTTGCGGCAAATGCACATTTGTGCCAGGCCGGGATTCAATCGCGGATCTTCTGCTTATCATGAGCAGGCATTAAGGGCACTAAACACACACACAGCAAACCGACCGCCCGACAAATTGGACGAGTATAGGCGTTTTGGCGAACCAGTCGAATAACTTCTCTTGACTTCACCCAGCAAACCGTGCCGACGGACATCGTCTTCTATCACTGCGCGCCGATAAAAATACTGTTGTAGTACACATGACAGAATGCGATGAGGGCGAAACGTTCTGACAGAATTTCCGGAGAAATTTACAGACTGTAGATGTTCGTGCGATACTTCGTGCGAGAGGTATAGCAACAAAGATGGTTCAAATGGCTCTGAATCACACTATGGGACTTAACTTCTGATGTCATCAGTCCCCTAGAACTTAGAACTTCTTAAACCTAACTAACCTAAGGACATCACACACATCCATGCGCGAGGCAGGATTCCAGACTTTAGCGCCTAGAACCGCTCGGCCACCCTGGCCGGCTAGTAACCAAGATGCAAAAAATTAAGTACTTCTTTCATTTTTTAGCAAATCCATAATGGTTCCATGTGGCACATAGAGAGAGTAAAAGATACATATGTTATGAATTCAAGTCCATCGGTCTCCTGTATTTCGGGAATTATGTTTTATTTACGATGCTTATCGCAGTACAGACCGATTAAACCTTAGATTTAATTTCTGATACGCATCGGAAATAATACCCTAAAACCGATGGACTTTAATTCATAATACTTATCTACTCCATTGTTAAAAATGTTTTTAAAAATCTAGCCTATATCCAAGACCTCTGCTATGAAGAACAAAGTTTAGAACTTTTCTTCCAGTTCTAATAGTTGCTAAATGTTTCATCTCCATGTACCTTTTGTTGCATTCATTAGATGATGTGCACCACCACCATTTGTAGTCTTTCTTCTTCTAATCTGAAATCAGTTCTTAAACTTACAGGCGGCATCTTTTATAATACGTACTAAATAAATTAATAACGTCTACATGGACATCTTCTGTTTTATTTACTTTGCTTTACCGTGATGTATTTCCTCAGGCAACTATAAATTGCGTTGCAGATTTCAGAAATCATTTTAGATAATACTGTGGGGATAAAACGGCATTGAATCTGAGGACCTCGTAACTTCTGCCAGTGGCTAGAAACTGTTCTGTAGCTAACAGTCTCTCCTCGCAGCTTATAACATCGCACGTGACTATATTCTTATTCGTTAACAATGGCTTAGTGTTCAGCAGCTCCGAAAAGCGAGTGTTATCCATTCTTAAACAATTACGGAACTCATCGCTTCTTAACTAACAGTGCATGGGTGAATTTGTTTCTTTGCATTAGTCACAGCTTTCTGTCTTTTTTTTGCCTTGTTATATCTAAAACAGACAAGGCAAATTACAGTCTTTGTTTCTGTGTAAAACCAAGTTGCATCTCGTCGAATATAATTGTCATCAGACTTACACAGTGCTCCGACGGTGACATGACGTTTTCGTGAAAATGGTTCAAATGGCTCTGAGCACTATGCGACTTAACTTCTGAGGTCATCAGTCGCCTAGAACTTAGAACTAATTAAACCTAACTAACCTAAGGACATCACACACATCCATGCCCGAGGCAGGATTCGAACCTGCGACCGTAGCGGTCACGCGGTTCCAGACTGGAGCGCCTTTAACCGCACGGCCACACCGGCCGGCCCCGTTTTCGTGAGATCGCGTGAGAGAGATTGTGTGTGTGTGTGTGTGTGTGTGTGTGTGTGTGTGTGTGTGTGTGAGAGAGAGAGAGAGAGAGAGAGAGAGAGAGAGAGAGAGGGGGGGGGGGAGGTAGCTTGATCCTCTTCAGATCGATTCTATTGCTAGAAAATATGGGGTTCTCGGATTGTTCTTGTCCACCTATACGGAAGTTAATGCAAGAACACTCTAGACTCTAGAAGCTAGCATAAATAACCGAATCAAAGGGAACTGACAACATAATAATAATTCCTGTGGTTACAATAAAGACCAAGTGAGTAAATGGCACCTCGACCATCGAATAACAACACCTATATCTTTGACTGCAGATATGCTTGTTTCATTACTGCCTAGGTTGCAAGCATCAGGAAAAAAACAGAGGTCAGCCGCTGCTTCTAAATTAGACAACACGGGGTATTTACGAATTAATAGGAATATACACTAAGTATACACACTGCAGTAGGCATCATTACTGCATATAACTGGTGTCATACTTGGTAGAATAGAATAAACACTCGAGATTGAGCAATTGAAACTTGTTGAAAAATCAAACCACTAGCAACAAGGGGACTTGGCAGACCCAATTGCGAGGGAAAGGAAAGCTAGTAACCGGCAGGATGGTTACCTAGTGAAGGATTCACCGATAGGGCTCCGGTTTTTGTTTATTTACACACTATTTGTAATACTAAATGTATGTATTTTGTGTGCGTGCGTGCGTGTGTGTGTAATATTTATATGATGATGATGATTATTATTATTATGAAAGAAAAGAGAGGGTGAAACTCGGGCCGGGACCTAGCCTACTCCACGCGAATAGCAACAAGAGAGTCGCTAAGCTTAACATACCCCATCTGATGGACAGATCAGGATCAACAGCCTCACATGCTCTCAGTTCATGAGATACTGCGGAGAGAGGCGCTAAGGAATTTTACGCCACCACCTTTCCTCTCCTTGCTGGCGAAATACTGACAGTGAACATTTTTCCACTGCCAGGATTCAAACCGGCTTACCGTTGAGGGTCGAAGCCACAGAGGCGGTTTAAAGCTCCGTGTGTGGTGGCCAAAGTCTGGCGCACTCCCTGGAGCAGCGCAATAACCTGATAAACTGGAAACTATTCCGACATAATTCCGGCGATTTCGTCTTGCTGCTCCTACTATTTGGGAACACCAAGGGCTGATGTCCGTTACTTTGTTAACGTGAAATCACGTTCGCAGAACGTAAGTGATCGGCACTGCGCAAAAAACCGTAAAAATCAATCTTTCATATCTCGATAAAAATCTGATTTTTTTTATAAAGACCAAAATCCGTAAATTTTTAGTAATTAAAAGTTCGTCTTTTTGGATACCACGTACGAGGTATAAAAACAATTATTTTACTTCCCTTCTTCCGTCACTATTCGGCACTAAGTTTCTGAAGCATTAGTAGCTATGCTTCAATGCCGAAAGAGAGAAATTCGTACGTTGTTCTTTATTTTTCTGCACTGCAGATATTAATTTCCAACATACACTCAGTACATTCTAATATGATCTTGGCTAATACTTCATATGCCGCAGTAATATTTCATTAAACTATGCCTTCATAAAACGGTGGCTAAATGAGCAAATGGTACCTTTCCGAAAAAGCTTCTAGCTTGTTCAAATAGCGAACCAGAACTAAGAAATAACCTCTGATTAATGTCTGCGTATTCGCATAGAAGAAGATGGTTGAAAATTCGGAGAGTAAAAACGCATATCGCTGCCTCGCTAAAAATCAAAGAGGACATTGTACTTACAGGAAAATGTATTTTATCTACGATGGAGGCGTTCAAATGAAACTGAGACGTTGTAAGACAAATGAGAGAGATTCAAATCATTAGCTCGGTCGTAGAGGAGTGACGTAAGGAGTCATTCCACTCAGAGTGTCATGAAGCCTATAGAACTACCGAGTCATGAGAAATAGCACCGTTCTTTCTTTCTACATGGAAAGCAGCGTTGTATCTGTTTTCTGAGATTGATAGGTATTAAAAACACAACACGTATCGCTGCAGAGGCGTATCTGTTAAGAGCAATTCACGCCCATCTATTAAAAGAAACATCCAGGAGACTCCTCCGTGCAACCGTCTATGCAGGCGTGTCCAGGAAGGAAGTTTTTGACATCAAGTATACGCCATCTTAGTTAATTCATCTAATAATGAAATGTATAATTATAACTCTTCACAAACTGGGAAGATTCCTTAGGTTCACAATTAAATGACTAGCAGAATTCTAATTCTTTCAATTTTCTCGACATCAGCTTGTGAATTTTTGTGAGTTATTAAATAATCAAAATTTTAATCTGTTTCCCAAAATTTATTATTTGCTATTTGTACTGGGTTCTCCATATTTCGCAAAGACATGAGGCTTCGCACGGGACATGAGAGGTTACTGCATATATGACGCAATCCTGATCGGAAAATAATTTAAAGGAACAGTAAAAATGGAAAAAACCTAAGAAAGAGCTTTTATTAATTTCCTACATCTTTAAGGATACAACGAAACGAGTTGGTTATCTCAAGAGGAAGAGGTAGTTAATAGCTTGAGTAGCTAATATTTATAATAAAATGCCCTCAGCAGTAAACGATGTACGCGTTTGAGTTTTTCAAACGGAAACAAGTGGTTCAAATGGCTCTGATCACTATGGCACTTAACATCTGAGGTCATCAGTCCCCTACAACTTAGAACTACTTAAACCTAACTAACCTACGGACATCACACACATCCATGCCCGAGGCAGGATTCGAACCTGCGACCGTAGCGGTCGCGCGGTTCCAGACTGAAGCGCCTAGAACCGCTCGGCCACAACGGCCGGCCAAACGGAAACAGTAAATCGTCGACTAGCGATGAAAAGATAATATTGCGGGACGTCTTACGCTAGTAAACTGAAAAACAGCCAAACCTAGTTACTCGTTTTGGGCACCGGGTCAGACCAAGCAGGTGATTTGCTAAAAGCAACAACGAACTATCGATAGAAACCTGCCATCAGCGCCCGCGACGCCTGCGTAGACGCACAGGGCAACAGCCGACGAAGGAAACGTATTTGGCGCACTTACTCCACTACGTGGAATCCACCGTGTAGTTTGAAGGCTAATATTTAACCACCGCTCATGTTTGAGAAAACGCACAAAGCGTAAAGCGTAGCGGCTGCGGGAACCTTTTCGTGGAACTGTCTCTCTTTCTCTTTTTCTCTCCCCGCCTCCCCCCCCCCCCCCCTCCAAGTTCAACGTAACAAAGTTCTTGTGAAAATGGAGTAGCGGATGAGTTGCCTTATCCATGCCAGACAAGAGCCTGTTTCCACACATCTGCTATTTTGCTTCCGATAAACACACACAACACACACACACACACACACACACACACACACACACGCTGATACACACAAGCGCACGCATGCATCACTGACGCTGTAAGTGGAATGTACAATAACGGCTGCAACTGCCAGAAAAAAAAAACCTCGTTCTGGACGTAAGCTACAAATGAATTATGCTATAATAATAAGATACTAGGGTATCCTGAAAAGTAATGCCTCCGAATTTTTAGCGAAAACTCTTAAAGATTTTTAAATAAAACAAAAGATATTAGCATTCTGCATCTTTATTCTTCACTTCTACATTTTTGCTGCACTCTGTCGCTAGGCGTCTCCGATTTGTTGCGAGTAACTCGGCGTCGAGTAATGTAACAGTGCGGGGCATGAGAAACACTGCTGTAATCGAGTTTACAATTCGCTGTAACAATCCGACCCCTTGGGCTCACTTATCATCAATCATCTGCCTAGTAGTCCCTAATTTGGCACCATTGGATTTCATCTGTTTCCAGAACTTAAAGAACTCCTTCGAGGACTTCACTTCGATAGTGATGAAGTTGTGCAAACAGAGGTGAAGTTTGTGGATCCATCAACAAGGTAAAAGATTCTACAGTAATGGCATCAACAAACTGGTCTCTCGTGAGGAGAAATACATCAGCAGAGAGGGTGACTATCTCACTATCTTCATCATCTTCCGTTCAATGGAAATGAACGTTTGGCGTCATTAGCTGCCCCTCACGGGGCAGGTCCGGCCGCCTTCGTGCAGGTCTTATTTCATTCGACACCACATTGGGCGACCTGCGCTCCGGATGGGGATGAAATGAGGATGAAGACAACACAACACCCAGCCCCTGAGTGTAGAAAACCCCGACCCAGCCGGGAACCGAACCCAGGCCCGTAAGGCGGCAATCCGTTCCTTTCAATGATTAGGATGTTGCCTACTCACAAACAGCCTCGGATACGGGTGACTATGTTGAGAAATAAACAGGTAGGAACGAGGAATAAGGAAGTAGAAAGTTAATAACTTGTCTTATTCAAAGGACATTAAAACATTCACACAACAAATTCGCAGGCATTCTACATCTACATCTACATCCATACTCCGCAAGCCACCTGACGGTGTGTGGCGGAGGGTACCTTGAGTACCTCTATCGGTTCTCCCTTCTATTCCAGCCTCGTATTGTTCGTGGAAAGAAGGATTGTCGGTATGCCTCTGTGTGGGCTCTAATCTCTCTGATTTTATCCTCATGGTCTCTTCGCGAGATATACGTAGGAGGGAGCAATATACTGCTTGACTCCTCGGTGAAGGTATGTTCTCGAAACTTCAACAAAAGCCCGTATCGAGCTACTGAACGTCTCTCCTGCAGAATCTTCCACTGGAGTTTATCTATCATCTCCGTAACGCTTTCGCGATTACTAAACGATCCTGTAACGAAGCGCGGTGCTCTCCGTTGGATCTTCTCTATCTCTTCTATCAACCCTATCTGGCACGGATCCCACACTGCTGAGCAGTATTCAAGCAGTGGGCGAACAAGCGTACTGTAACCTACTTCCTGTGTTTTCGGATTGCATTTTCTTAGGATTCTTCCAATGAATCTCAGTCTGGCATCTGCTTTACCGACGGTCAGCTTTATATGATCATTCCATTTTAAATCAGTCTACTGCCTACTCCCAGATAATTTATGGAATTAACTGCATCCAGTTGCTGACCTGCTATATTGTAGCTAAATGATAAGGGATCTTTCTTTCTATGTATTCGCAGCACATTACACTTGTCTACATTGAGATTCAATTGACATTCCCTGCACCATGCATCAATTCGCTGAAGAT
The DNA here is from genome assembly GCF_023864275.1 of Schistocerca cancellata. Classification (NCBI taxonomy): domain Eukaryota; kingdom Metazoa; phylum Arthropoda; class Insecta; order Orthoptera; family Acrididae; genus Schistocerca; species Schistocerca cancellata. The sequence goes on from NC_064627.1 coordinate 428,419,688, forward strand.
CCTCCTGCTTTTCAGTACACTTTTCCACTGTTACAACCTCTCGATATACCACAGCATCATCCGCAAAAAGCCTCAGTGAACTTCCGATGTCATCCACAAGGTCATTTATGTATATTGTGAATAGCAACGGTCCTACGACACTCCCCTGCGGCACACCTGAAATCACTCTTACTTCGGAAGACTCCTCTCCATTGAGAATGACATGCTGCGTTCTGTTATCTAGGAACTCTTCAATCCAATCACACAATTGGTCTGATAGTCCATATGCACTTACTTTGTTCATTAAACGATTGTGGGGAACTGTATGGAACGCCTTGCGGAAGTCAAGAAACACGGCATCTACCTGGGAACCCGTGTCTATGGCCCTCTGAGTCTCTTGGACGAATAGCGCGAGGTGGGTTTCACACGATCGTCTTTTTCGAAACCCATGCATTACTTTTCAGCACGTCCTCATACATGATCTTTGCAACATACGACTGGTCTTCTTGAACACAAAATAAAAATCCGCAAGAGTAACATAGAAAAGCAAATTTGAAATAAAATGTATCCGGTAAAGTATAGCTTCGCTATGTAATTGATAATTCCAAAAGTATGATCTTAGAATGAAAGGTAAGAAATCGAGATAAACGGCGAATTAAAGAATAAATTGGCGATGAGGCTTTTCCGTCACCATTTAAGAGTATGATGTTGGGCGCCTCGTTCGTTCACCGCGTATACTGATTGCTCCCTAAATACAGGGTTATTACAAATGATTGAAGCGATTTCACAGCTCTACAATAACTTTATTATTTGAGATATTTTCACAATGCTTTGCACACACATACAAAAACTCAAAAAGTTTTTTTAGGCATTCACAAATGTTCGATATGTGCCCCTTTAGTGATTCGGCAGACATCAAGCCAATAATCAAGTTCCTCCCACACTCGGCGCAGCATGTCCCCATCAATGAGCTCGAAAGCATCGTTGATGCTTTAAACTGCGCATATCATCGCCGAATGGAGTTAGCAGTTGGTGGATCTTTGTTGAACTTCGTCCTGAAGTGTCATTGCACTGTTATGACTGACTGATGTGAGTGGATTTCAAGCACGACATACGCTTTCTCGGCTCCTGTCGCCATTTTGTCTCACTACGCTCTCGAGCGCTCTGGCGGCAGAAACCTGAAGTGCGGCATGAGCCGATGATGATGATGATGATGATGATGTTTGGTTTGTGGGGCGCTCAACTGCGTGGTTATCAGCGCCCGTACAATTATCCAATCTTTGCTCAGTCCAATTTCGCCACTTTCCTGGATGATGATGAAATGATGAGGACAACACAAACACCCAGTCATCTCGAGGCAGGTGAAAATCCCTGACCCCGCCGGGAATCGAACCCGGGACCCCGTGCTCGGGAAGCGAGAACGCTACCGCGAGACCACGAGCGGCGGACGGCATGAGCCGAACAAAACTTGAGTTTTTCTACGTATCTGTAGTGTGTCGTGACCATATGTCAATGAATGGAGCTACAGTGATTTTATGAAATCGCTTCAATCATTTGTAATAGCCCTGTACATATACGCTACATATACTATGACAACCTAGCCAGCCTAGAATCGCGGCTTTGTCACTATGCGAGGGCCAAGGCGACCTACTATGCGATCAAGTAAAGTGTGTTTGCAGGTGCAGCCAGCAAACAGATATTGGTCGTTCGAGCGAAGGTGGAAGACTAACTGGATATTGTGGTGTTTGAGAATGATATGTCTCGTAAGCCTGTAGGCAGATACCTCAACCTGCCTAACGATGGTGCCTACTGCATATTCTAGAACTGTCGTGGCTATGATGTATCGAAATTAGGGTAAAATGTATGAAACGATGTACCAGTCAGCGAAACGGTGTACAGTGAGCTTACTGGTACCTACTGCAAAATCTGCTTTGCGCAGTGACTGCCCGCTCACTTTCATTTTTTGAAAACTTTATTTATTTTGCCTGCTCAGTTCAAAAACGGTTGATGTGAGAACATTTCACTGCAGTACTGGCAGCGCACCAAACCAACTGGACGATTAACTGGAAAATGGCATGTTGGTCGCGATCTTTACTTCACGGCGTATAAGGGGGGGTTTGGCCATGGATCTATTGTGCCGTGACCGGTATCTGCAGTGAAAACAGGGATCCTGACTTGCAACGAGACGTCCCCAGGCGTGGAATTAATTTTTTGAAACCATATGTTCAGTGATGTGGGCTAGAGGCCCAGGTATAACACCTTGGAAGCAGTCGTCAAAATAGGCCTTTGTTTACGAGAAATTGACGCAAAAACATCTCGGGATTTTACATGATGATGCAGAGCAGTGATCGTAAAACTTATTTGCTCAAGAGCCAACCAATACTGACGTTGTAGGGCGGCGCCTCCAGCCGCATATGTTACGATGCCATTACTAATTTGTAATATAGTATGTCCCTAAGAGCGCGAGAAGTGGACTGTCGCCTCCCACCTTATTCTGCTACTTCTCCTAACTTTCCTCTTTTTTCGACTTACTCTCAGTCCATATTCTGTTCTCATTAGGCTGTTCATCCTATTCAACACATCCTGCAATTCTTCTTCACTTTCAGTGAGTATAGCGATGTCATCAGCGAATCTCATCATCGATATCCTTTCACGCAGAATTTTAATCCCACCCTTGAACCTTTCTTTCATTTCCCTCATTGCTTCTTCGATGTACAGTAAGGGGCGACAGACTACATCCCTGTCTTACACCCTTTTTAACTCGAGCACTTCGTTATCGGTCTTCCACTCTTATTTTCCCCTCTTGCTTCTTGTACATTTGTATATTTCTTCTTTCCCTACAGCTTATCTCTATTCTTGATAGGACTTGGAACATTTTGCACTATTTGACGTTGTCGAACTCTTTTTCCACGTCGACAAATCCAATGAACGTACAATAATATTATCTTGGAACTCTTCCATTTGGTCCGTGTTTGCATAGAAAAACAGTAATATCAGAAATTGAGTCCGCCTTGATGCAAAACACCTTGTTATTCGTTTATTTCTTTATTATCCCAAACTAGTTTCGGCGACAAATGTCACCATCATCAGTGGGGTTTTTTACTTTAAAACATGCAGTAAACAAATACTAAAAGCCGCTCACATGGTTGCAGATGACATGATGTTCGCTAAGTAAAAAGACGGCAACAGGAAAAAAAAGAGCACAGAAAATATGTCGCAAACAGCGCCAATAATTGCCTAAAACATGCTGTAACATACAATAAATAAGGTAGTATGAAAGTATCAATAGAAAACTATATTTCAAAACACGAACTGTAAAAATGTAATAAATTTTTACTGTGTACAACCATGCCATTTTCTGCATGTTTTAGAGTAAAAACCCCACGGATGATGGTGACATTTGTCGCCGAAACTAGTTTGGGATAATAAAGAAATAAACGAATAACAAGGTGTTTTGCAGCAAGGCGGACTCAATTTCTGATATTGCCCAATGAACGTATCTTGCTTCCAGTATCAACGCACAATATTATTGATAGTATAGGCACCACTTTATGAAGCGCTCCAGTAATTTGTGATGGCCCTGTACACTTTTTGGCAACGGCCTTGCCGCAGTGGATACACCGGTTCCCGTGAGTTCACCGAAGTTAAGCACTGTCGGGCATGGCCGGCACTTGGATGGGTGACCATCCACCCACCATGCGCTGTTGCCATTTTTCGGGGTGCACTCAGCCTCGTGATGCCAATTGAGGAGCTACTCGACCGAATAGTAGCGGCTCCGGTAAAAGAAAACCATCATATCGACCGGGAGAGCGGTGTGCTGACCACACATGTCAGAACGTATAACATAATACAGTGGAATATAATAATTATCATCCTCATCATTTGTCAGGAGATTGTCAAAATATGTGAATATATCACAGTAACTGCTAATATTTACAGAATTGATACACTGTCAGAATAAAACACAGATACGCACTTTCAATAAATTTATCATACACAGAATACCCGATCTTGACTGTTGCAACCAAGTGCTGTCAAAACTGAAATATAGCAGAATTTTTACCTAAGCTGGTCTATCAGTCTCTGTTACGATATTCATCTACAGAGTAGAAGGAGGGGTCAATGGAAGCGTCTGATTCCACCCGTCTGCTTCGACGTAAAGGTGTTGTGGTGTGTGAATGTCATTGCGGCACGGTGTTTATGAGTTGGTTTGTGTGTGTGTGGGGGGGGGGGGGGGGGGCTGTCGATCTAGGTTGCAGTGCCGGAATTTGCTGGTGGTAATTATTATTTTTTTTCTAGCTGTGATGTTTTGTGTATTTATGAAGTATTGAAATTGAATGTGATTTAATTTTATGTAGGGATGATTGATTTGTGGACTTTTGGGATTGTGGTTTTATTTTTCGCAGTTGTAGGTGTTGGTTTTTGGGCATCAGTAGCTGTGGTGGACCTATATAGGTCACCGGAAGTGACTGATTCCCATTTTCATAGTTGTATGTGCTGATGTTTTAGTATCGTCATCTGAGGTTGACCTATGTAGGTCAAGGGAAATGTCCGATTCCAATTTTCGTACTTTTAGTTGTGGGTATTGGTGTTTTGGTATGGTCACCTATGGTTGACCTATATTGTTCAAGGGAAGTGTCCGATTCCTGCAGATTTTTGTTGGTGTAGCAGAATGCTGTATTTTTTTTCTTTTTGTTCTTCATTTTGTGTTTTGGGATCATGGTGTGTATTTTTTACTAGCTTGTCCCCACTCTAAAACCCCCAACTTCCCGCAGTTGTCCCGTTGGTTTGATTGTATTTTTGGTGGGAAATGTTATTGTATTATTTATATGTATCTTCGTGTTTGTTGCCATGTGTATGTAGTAACGTCATAGACACACTTAAAATAGCTATTTCCGGCATATTGATGACGGGTGGAATCAGACACTTCTGTATCAAATAGTCTTTCAAACACACTGTAAACCGTGCTTTATCTGAAACCAAGTTTTTAATGGTTGCTGACTTGCTGGCAGTTTATTGAAAATGCATGTTCCTGAACATTGGACCCCTTTTGGACCAAGGTAAGTGATTTTAGGTCTTTATGTAGATTGCTGTTCCCATTTCTAGTACTGATATTATGTATTAAGCTATTGGTTGGAAATACTTGTAACAAATTTCATTAAGGAATAAATATACTAGGAAGCAGTGGTTAGAATACAAAGTTCCTTGAACAGGTTCCTACATGATGTTCTTGAATTGATACCACAAACGATTTTTATTACACGCTTTTACATGCGAAAAACTTTTGCTACGTTTGATAAGTTACCACAGAATATGCTCCCTTATGAAATAATAGAATGAAAAAATGTGGTATGCCCTTCCCAACTGAATTTATTATCGAGTTGTAGTCCCAGAAATGTAACACTGTCAACCTTTTCGATCTGCATGTCTTCATATGTTATAAACATGCTGTAGCTGGAGAAATCGAGCAGTTTCCAAATCTGACATAAAACTTGGATTAGCGTACTCACACTTTCCCCAGTAGGACTAGCTTTTACAGCACAAGAGTAAACGAATCTGTCACATTACGCATATTTTTTGTTGTATTACAAGGCTGTACACTTTATTCTATTATGTGAGCAGCACAAGAAATTAAGCTTCGAATTTAACCTACAGTACTCAGTTTACAGATTACTTCATACTTAAAAACGCACGTTGTTAACATTTTACTTAAACAGTGCTTTGGCGAAGTTCCGCGTACTTTCTGTCGCAGCTGCGAAGATAATATTTCTAATGGCGACCGATAACCTACAAACATATAATATGAAACACTAATAATCGTTCTAACATCAACTAAAATGTACCCGGAGTTAATAAGCTAAGGTTATGACACAATTCATACGACATTCCTGCTATTTCACACTACTCGCAGCTATACTGATAACTAAACTGATGGATTCCAACTATGTCGTTATTTAACTGTCGGAGTATTCGGTATTCGCTAGCGAAAAATAACTTGGCAGTTATTAATAACCGTTAACGATAACGGTTATCAAAGAATAACTGGAACTGTGATAACGGTTACTCCAGAATAACCGTTCGGCCCACCTCTAGTGCCCAGAGGTGCGGCCTTTCCTGCTGCGCTGCGCGCCGATCCGTATCGGTGCGAGTGGAGGCGCCGAGGGCCCATTAACGTATCCAACGGCCATCTGTGGCGCTCCCGAACTGCCGACAGCGGCGGGAACAGGTGTCGGCTGAAATATTGGACCGGTGCGCAACATCCGCTTCGTAACGACGCCTTAATAGCGGCAAAACCACTGCCCCGAACGTGTTCTACCCAAACCCACTCGGCGTTAGCGAGATTTTATCGATAGCCACCGGCCTCACGGGAATACGCGACAAAAGCCGTGTAAGCGAGCGCGCTTTCCTTCAAATAAATGGCTCCGAGCACTATGGGACTTAACATCTGTTGTCATCAGTCCCCTAGAACTTAGAACTACTTAAACCTAACTAACCTAAGGACATCACACACATCCATGCCCGAGGTAGGATTCGAACCTGCGACCGTAGCAGTCGCGCGGTTCCGGACTGCGCGTCTAGAACCGCTAGACCACCGCGGCCGGCCGCGCTTTCCTGTTGGATACAACACGTGCCCAGGGAGTTTAAAAGCTAGACCTGAAGGGCGGAAACATCACAAATTTAGGTTAATACAAAGTTGATGGCTGCTTCTCAAATGTGTATATATCGTACACACCCTGGCGGCTGTTTCTTTCAAGACATACTGTGTTCTTTGAGGACATACTGTGTAAGCTTTTCATATGTTTTCTGCCATTGTAAACAATTTACCTTTCCTGTACTGGGGGGAACAAAGATGTATGGGCGCACTGCACGAGTAGAGAGTAAGATCCTTGACATAGTGTTTAGTTTTATCTGTGGTTCACTTGCTAGTCAGTCTGGCGCATTCTCATTTGAGGCATACTAGCGAGCAGTTGAGGTTTTCAGATATGAGATATGTATTTTTGAATCTGGGGAAAAACTGTCTAGAATACTTTATTATGGAGATGAAAACTGGTTTATAAAGCTATTTCGATCTTTTTATTCAGGGAGAACATTTTTAGAGGAACTTTTAAAGCTAACCAATGCATACAGAAGAATCAGATGTTTCTTTATCAGAACTAATAACTGAAGGAAATCTTTGACCCTCAGATAACTAATAATATTTAATTTTAATAATTTTAATTAATTAATCATTAATAAATAATAAATAAGAAATAAAATAATAAATAAACATAATAATTAATAAATAATTAATTTCAATTAATTTTAATAATATTTAGAATCACTGTTTATTTCTTTGCTTTCATTATGACAAATTGCGCAACTGGTTGGGATGTGTATCAGTTTAGTAATGAGACCATTTTATAATTGTCAGAGTCCTCTTACACTGTACAGTCCTTTTTGTCCATAATCACAGTTCCATTTTTCAAGATAGATTTTCTTTGAAGTAAAACCCATCTTCATCATTCTTAGTCTTGAGAGTCTTGAACAACGAACTGCTGGTAGAACACTGCATAACGTGGGAAAAATATCTGAAATACGTACTAGAAGAACTAATTTACTAATTTTCATCATATTCTCGATTTTAAATTCAATGCAGTTAAAATACTGTGCCGCTGTCAGACTGTGCATACATAATATCTATAGTCTCGATATTGCATTGACTACAATCACTGTAAAGTAAAGTTCTTCACCACGTAGATTTCAACACTGAGATTCATTTCCTAATTTCATTTTAATGGTAAAGGTGATTTTTTCGAAGCTGCTCGTCATCACTGATAAACATATTCATCAGCAACATACAAACATGAGTGAGTCCATAAAACAATGTATACACAAAGTTTCATAGTATCAAAACCTTTCAGTGTACCAGGAAGGCGGTACACGGCTCTTGATGTCTGTAGTTCAACCATGCCTAGATGGTCAATACCGCGGTTCGATCGCGTCCGCATTGTTACTTTGTGCCAGGAAGGGCTCTCAACAAGGGAAGTGTCCAGTCGTCTCGGAGTGAAGCAAAGCGATGTTGTTCGGACATGGAGGAGATACAGGGAGACAGCAACTGTCGACGACATGCCTCGCTCAGGCCGCCCAAGGGCATGATGCGCAACTTCACTCCCGACGTCCATGGCGAGGTCCATCTTTGCAACCACACCATGCAGCGCGGTACAGATGGGCCCAACAACATGCCGAATGGACCTCAGGATTGGCATCACGTTGTCTTCACCGATGAGTGTCGCATTTGCTTTCAACCTGCTTTCAACCAGACAATCGTCTGAGACGTGCTTGGAAGCAACCCGGTCAGGCTGAACGCCTTAGACCCATTGTCCAGCGAGTGCAGCAAGGTGGAGGTTCCCTGCTGTTTTGGGGTGGCATTATGTGGGACCGACGTACATCACTGGTGGTCACGGAAGGCACCGTAACGACTGTACGATACATTAATGCCATCCTCCGACCGATAGTGGCAGCATATTGGCGAGGCGCCTTGATGAGTGGGACAATCTGGACCAACAGTGCCTTGATAAACTTGTGGATAGTATGCCACGACGAATACAGGCATGCATCAATGCAAGTGGACGTGCTACTGGGTATTAAGAGGTACCGGTGTGTACAGCAATCTGGACCACCACCTCTGAAGATCTCGCTGTATGGTGGTGCTACATTCAATGTGTGATTTTCATCAGCAATAAAAAGGGCGGAAAGGATTTTTATGTTGATCTCTATTCCAGTTTTCTGTACAGGTTCTGGAACTTACGGAACCGAGGTGATGCAAAACTTTTTTTGATGTATGTATTTCTGGCCTCTGCAGGAACTTTCTAGTTGTTGGCCTATGCTAAGACAATTGCAGCAAATACATTATTCAAAATACAGGTAAATATAATCAACTATGCAGATTTGTTATTTAACTATGACAAACTGCATCTAAACGACACGCTTTTCATAGATCATCATTGTGCCGTACCACTGAAACGGTTTAGTATCATTCCCAGATGTCAGGAAGCCTTTAACTATCAATATGTAGTTTTCTGTCATTTAACTATAACAAATCTTAACTGAACGACGCGTTTTCGAGAGAACCTCAATTTGCTGATGCTTTGAAATAGCTCATAATCATACCACACACTCTTTAATTAATTTAAAAAAATGGTCACGTTTCTGTCCACGAGACGTGCCAGATTCTTCAGTTCACGCTCCGCAGTGTAGTGGAACGTCGAGTCCCACGCTGTGACGTCGTTCGTTCCTCGTCCACGTGAGAGGACAGTTTAGGATAGGCGTTAATTCGACGGGCGAAAAACAGTAAAAGCGAATGTTACGACTGAAAGTAACGACAAACAGAACACAATCCGTTCGAACGACAACACACGATTAAACAATCCCAAGTCAAAGTTTGGACCGAGAAAGCGAGATAACAGTTTTATTCGGGCATCAGCGTGACGGAGACTTCAGTGGTCAGATATCAATTCAGCGGCTGGGCATTCATTCCCTGTAGAGTGTCAACGGCCGTCTCCATCTGTTTTTTGGGCGGACGCATGGAGTCGAAAATGGAGCTATGTGCCAGAAAGATTCTATCGCCACCAGTGTCTCTATATCGCTGGAATAGCGAGATATTACAGTAGCGGCAGACAAATGCAAAATTGGTTGTACTCCCAATAAAGGGAGTACATATACCTAGTTAGCTGTGATAGCACACGAAGATCTTATTTACAGTGGAAACGTCATGGTGTCAAGTAGTACTATGTACCTGTATTAGTGTGCGTAGTTTCATTAGTGACCTAAGTCTAAGTGTAGTTTCATTAGTGGACTAACAAGGGAATGGTCAGACTTGTCATGCCGAAATATGTATTGCTTTTTTTAGCACTGTTATTTAACTGTGCAAAAAGGTCCGTATGCAAAATTGTAGCTGCTGACATGAACTGGAAGTCACCTAAAAAAAAATCACGAACATGGATGTGTTTCCTGCTTGGCGCTTGCAGTGACGGCTGGCCACCCCTGGAAATGGCGAGTCGCGAGCGTTGTGCGCATGGTCGGCAAGTGCGGCCGTCTTATCGCGGCGTTCACTAAAGAGGAATATCGCTGCACGGTTTTGGTGGGAAGGGGAAACGAATATTCGTTTCTGTGGCATGCACGTCCTTTTAATTTCTGGTACGTATTTCGAAACATACCGTCCTGAAACTGGTTAGAGATGTGAAAGATGTTCTGTACATGTTCATCTATACTCCACAAGCCACTTTACGGTGACCATTCAATCTCCCCTCACAGGTGATGGCGAACCCTGTAAATGGTTTGCTGCTTGCCATGGAGATATACCACAGACGCCAAATGAAGCAATCAACAGAAAACACGCGTGAAGAGTATGTGTTGTGCGACATGGTTGTTAAACTTCTAGACGAGCATGTAAATGGCGCAGACATGTGGCTAGAAACAACTGAAAAACTCGATATTGCAGACTGTGAATCTACAGACGAAAGTTGCACTCATGAAGACTCTTCTAGTGATAGTGCCACGTACCATAATCAATTATCTCCGAAATTAACACCAGCAACTACAATTACCTTATCAGACAAAGAAAAAGCGGTGACGTACTGATTGAACAAAAGTGGTAAGAAACGCCTACGTGTCAGAACTGTTCAAAATAAGTATCGCTTTGTCCGTTCTGAACGTGAATTGGCGCTAAAGAATTTACAGCTTCTCAAAGTTGGATTAGTCGCTTCAAAAGATCACATAAAATTGTGACGCGAAAAAAAAAAAAGTTTTTATCGAGAAACAGGTCGGAAAATGAAGTGACACAAATCTAAATGATAGAAGCTTTTCTTACGAATGCAAAAAAGTAAGATCGCTAGTTTTAGTGAATCGTACGTGTACAATGCAGATCAGTCAAGTTTTCAAAAAGAAATGCGTACGAAAAGAACACTGTCATTCAAAGGGGAAAAACATATCGAGGCGATTGCGCAGTCCACGACTTCACTCACCCATTCATACACTATAATGTCCATAATTAGTCTGGATGGTTCATTGCTGCCTAAACTATATGTGTGTCTTCAAGAAGCAACTGGACGTTTTGGACCACGTGTCAAAAGAACAATGTTCTACGCAAACAATCTTGCGGTAGACGCATCGAAGTCTGGAAAAATGGGAAATGAAAACGTTACACTTTTCATGCGTCATGCTTTTATTCCGATCTGCGGGAACAAATCTCTTCTCCTAGATTCGTGGTCAGGTCATAAAAGGTCTGATTCATTAAAGCTGTATTTCGAGCGCGCCCTGACAAAGAGGTAGAGATACTTCAGATTCCACCCGGCACGACGAACGTAATCCAACCTTTAGACAGAGAATTTTTCCGTCAGTGGAAGGCATTTTACAGAAAACTAACAGAGAAAATTATTGTGTGCAGATCACTGCAATTTCCTGTCTATCAGCATGACAATATTCTAAAGCTGTAATCAGTAGTACATTATCAATTTTCCTCCCCACGGTTTTAAAACTTGATTAAATATGCGTTGCGCTCCTCGAAATACACTGATACTAGGCCTGATTCATTCCTAACACCAGCCCAGTTTTGTCTGCGGACATCTAACAACGTCTGTGATTCGCAGGGTCGTCTTTGCTTGTATATTCTTGGTGTACAAAAAAACCTAGGTTTTGAACATTGTATCAAGATTTCGCATTTTTGCGGTAATTACAAGAAATAAAATTTGGACGTGTTCTAAACCGTATATTTATTTGTGTCTATTTCATTGCTATTTGGAAAGAATGTTGTAGATAACATATCAGCCATATTTGTCAACGTTTAATTATCATACGATCGCTTTCACTGGGGAATCAGCTCTCTCACTGCTGTGGCAAAAGAGCGGCGCGTAGCTAACGCCACCTTGTCCCTAGATGGCGTTGGTATAACGTAGCGAGAGAGGTCAGGGTTGTACAAGAGGCAGTTATAAGCGCGGAAACCATGCGACAATAATGTCTTACTTCATAAAATTGTTTACAGACTTCCAGGTCATGTCAGCAGCTAAAATTCTGCATGCAGACTTCTTGCAATGTTAACTCACAGTGGTAAAAAAAGCAACACAGGTTTTGACATGACAAGTCTGACCATTCCCTTGTAAGTCAAGAAAAAATGCAGTAACCTAAGAAGGGATGAATTTCCACTTCACTCTTGTTTGTATGACGTCGTCCTCCGTGTTCTGACCACGATGTCCACGGAACGCTAACCTCTCTCCTTCCTTCTTCCACTCATATTTCAGTTACTTGGCCGGCCGGTGTGGCCGAGCGGTTCCAGGCGCTTCAGCCCGGAACTGCGCGACCGCTACGTCGCAGGTCCGAATCCTGCCTCGGGCATGGATGTGTGTGATGTCATTAGGTCAGTTAGGTTTAAGTAGTTCGAAGTTCTAGGGGACTGATGACCCCCGATGTTAAGTCCCATAGTACTCAGAACCATTTTTAACCATTTTTCAGTTACTTACGTAATGAATTTTTCAGAGGTAAATAGGGAATCATTGTTCGGACTAAAGACCACAATAACGACTCCACAAATGGCAACTATAGAATAACTTGCCAAACTGGTTTGGAACGCTGCCTGACTATCCATGCTCAAAGCCAAAAGTTGTTGCTCTCATGCGACAAGGTGATTGGCTGACACTTGTCTCGCATTATATGTATTACAAAAGGTATTCACTTCTTTTCTATTCGTAGTAGTTTGGGCTATTTCATCTTCTCTCTCTCTTAGTCCCGATTCACACACTTTATTTATCTTAAGTGTGTTTTTAAAAGAATTCCGCCTTTACGAAATACAGTTTTGTAGTTTTGTCATTCATACTTGTTTCAGTAAAGTTCTACCGTCATCAGTCTTATTATTTTTCTGTCCAATAAACGATAAATAGATGGATCCTAAGTAAATATAATTTATACAATAATAGCACATACCGCTGGTAAAGTAGCTGTCATTTCCATGTTAATATTTTGATACAGTTTCTCATCTACAACTAATAAGGATATCTGTATACCACACTGTTTTTCGGAACGATAAAAAATAGACTTTAAATGAAACTATATAACGTATCTGCACCTATAGTTAAATTGTAAATGGTTAATCGTAAGCTGTGAAAAGTAAAAAAAAAAAAATTTAAATGAAAGAAGACACTCACTAAGTGTAAAATAAGAGGACCAGCAATATAGCAGACTTGTAGAAGCACTCAGTGGTTTCCGGCGTTTTACTAAATCCGTTTCCCATCGTACAGATCCAAGCATCACTGATGATGATTGGGAAAGGGGTGTAAGGAAGGTGGCACGGGGGATGGTTAGGCAACTAATATTATTAATGTGTAACCAACATATTGTCTAAAGGACGGGCTAAAATTATTTTAAAACTGATAACCTATTTGGATAAAAGCACGTAATATTAATACGTGAGACATCTTGTGAACATTAATAATGAAGTTAAAACAGTGTTCTTAAATACTGAACGCACGCTGCTGTCACTAGAGGTGTATGAGTATGCGTTGTGCTTGCGTACGTTGAGCTCAGGCTGTACGCGGCCACGTTGCAAACAACAAGCATGCAGGATTTCTGCTGACTGGGCCGTCTGAGTAACTCATCATAATTCTTGGAAGTCACACTGAAGAGCATGCATTTCAAGTTCTTCCAGGATGACCGGCCTGTGTGGCCGTGCGTTTCTAGGCGCTTCAGTCCGGAACCGCGTGACCGCTACGGTCGCAGGTTCGAATCCTGCCTCGAGCATGGATGTGTGTGATGTCCTTAGGTTAGTTAGGTTTAAGTAGTTTTAAGTTCTAGGGGACTGATGACCATAGACGTTAAGTCCCATAGTGCTCAGAGCCATTTGAACCATCTTGGTCTCCCTCTACGATTTTTACCCTCCACGCTGCCCTCTAATACTAAATTGGTGATCCCTTGATGCCTCAGAACATGTTCTACCAACCGATCCCTTCTTCTAGTCAAGTTGTGCCACAAACTCGTCTTCTCCCCAATTCTATTCAATACCTCCTCATTAGTTATGTGATCTACCCATCTTCAGCATTCTTCTGTAGCACCACATTTCGAAAGCTTCTATTCTCTTCTTGTCCAAACTATTTATCGTCCATGTTTCACTTCCATACAAATACTTCTAGAAACAACTTCCTGACATTTAAATCTATACTCGTTGTTAACAAATTTCTCTTCTTCAGAAACGCTTTTCTTGCCATTGTCAGTCTACATTTTATATCCTCTCTACTTCGACCATCATCAGTTATTTTTCTCCCCAAATAGGAAAACTCGTTTACTACTTTAAGTGTCTCATTTCCTAATCTAATTCCCTAAGCATCACCCGACTTAATTCGACTACATTCGACAAACTCGAATTATGACTTCCATTTTCTTGCTGGAGCCTTGTTCCGTGCTTCCCTATATTGCATACTCGCCATTACCTGCAGCACCCCACCGACATTTACTGTTCTGAAGCAAGCACGGGTAGTGGAAGCCGGTCTCACAGGGCGGCTTGAAAGGAACAATTTAAATGAAATGTTACAAGAAGAGAATGTGTTGTCTTTCGCCAAACGCAGCCATTACAGTCTGCAAACAGCGGCCGGCCCACCCGCGCTGCCTGCAGCACCTGCAGGAGTGCAGACGGACACACGTAACACCCAGCTGAAACAGTGTTGAGCTTCACGTGTCCCGGAGTGCCTGACGCAGTTTTTTCTTGGAAAAAGATCTGCAACAAAAAGCGGCGCGGCGTGAGTAGCGGGAAAGGCTTTGTATCCCGCGTGCGCATGCGCGCCGGCGTATTGTGCTGCATCCTGTTGTACGCTCGCAGCTCGCTCTATCCGCAATCCCGTTGACGCATTGTACGCGGCGTCAGTGAAGCTTCTCCGCTGTCAAGGGTGGGTCAGACCACCAGTGAAATGCAAATCTCCCTTCCGGGAAGTCGTCCCACATATTAATGGTTCAATGGCTCTCAGCACTATGGAACTTAACCTCTAAGGTCATCAGTGGCCTAGAACTTAGAACTACTTAAACCTAACTAACTTAAGGGCATCGCACACATCCATGCCCGAGGCACGATTTGAACCTGCGACCGTAGCGGTCGCGCGGTTCCAGACTCAAGCGCCTAGAACCGCACGGCTACAATGGTCAACCCCCGGTATTAACTGCATTACCTATAAGTGTCGGGCAATTATATACATTCTAGGTTCTCGGCCCTTTCTACAACTCCATCTACATACATACTTCGCAAGCCATCTCGTGGTGCATTCCTTTTCTGATCTATTCTCAATGGGAAGAAGGGAAAAACGACTATAAGCAAGTACCCGTACGAGCCCTAATTTGTCTTATCTTGTATTCGCGGTCCTTACGCGGAGTGTACGTCGGTGGCAGTAGAATCATTATGCAGTCAGCTGCAAATGCTGGTGTTCTTGCGTGTCAAGAAGTAATATCAGAAACACCACGCATCCATCATCTTCAGTATCTTTCCTTTAAGCCGGTGATAGAAACCTTTTTTCCCTGTCGCAGACATTTAAGTCTGTCCAGCTCATAGTGCACAAGATACTACTATTTGTCTTTCCCGATAGGTTTCCAACCGTTGAACTATGCCTTGGCCGGCCCGTTCAGTAGGTTTGACCCCCTTCGATATTATTTTCTCTGGGACAAGGTTACGACACTGTTTCGATTCTAAACTTTAGAAGGCCATTGCGACTACACCAGATGATATGAAACGACGTATTGCTCCTACCTGTTCTGAAATTACGCCTGAAATGCTTCAACGTGTGCGTTAGTCTTTGCAAGGCAGACTGGAAGCTGGTATTCAAGCTTGTGGTCAGTATTTTGAACATCGTCTTTGATGACACAAAGGAATTACAACATGTTGCTGCTAGTGGGCATTGATTTACAACAATGGGTAAAGTTGAAAATTTGTGCTGCACGGGAATTCTACTGCTTACTAGGCAGGAGCTCTGACCACTGAGCCATCCGGACACCGTGGTCATCGCACCTGCACGACTATCCAAGCATGTCTCCCGTCAGCCCCAAATTTTCATCTTATCCACAGACTCAAGCAATGGTTCAAATGGCTCTGAGCACTATGGGACTTAACATCTGAGGTCATCAGTCCCCCAGAACTTAGAACTACTTAAACCTAACTGACCTAAGGACACCACACACATCCATGCCCGAGGCAGGATTCGAACCTGCGACCATAGCGGTCGCGCGGTTCCAGGCTGAAGCGCCTAGAACCGCTCGGCCACACCGGCCGGCTCTGGCGCAATGCTTGAGAAATTTTTGGAAATTTGTGGTAAGTTCCTATGGGACCAAACTGCTGTGGTCATCGGTCCTTACGCTTACACTACTTAATCTAACTTAAACTAACTTACATTAAGGAAAACGCAAACACCCATGCCCGAGGGAGTATTCGAACCTCCGACCGGAGGGAGCAGCGCGAACCGTGGCAAGGCGCCCCCAGACAACACGGCTACCCGAAGCGCTTTGTAATGCTTGGGTGGGCCGTGCAGATGCAATGACCACTGTGTGCGAATGGCTCAGTGGTATTTCCCACACTTCGATCTACTTTTTTGAAGCCAACTACGTACGTGATGGCCTTCCGAGCAAGCGCGCGCACTACAAGCGAAAGACTGTTACATGTTGTTCTCGCAACGCACCCCCCGCAATATGTTGGAGAACCTATGCCCAGTTACTCACTGGACAACAATGTAGAAGAGCATTCATGTTCCCTTCCTTACAACCGATGCACTAGCTCTGTGCTACCGAGTCACTAACGGTAAATACCGGTAAAACCAGCGACTGGCCGAATCAGCATTGTGTACTCGCTGCCAAAAATGTTCAAATGTGTGTGAAATCTTATGGGAGTTAACTGCTAAGGTCATCAGTCCCTAATCTTACACACTACTTAACCTAAATTATCCTAAGGACAAACACCCACACCCATGCCCGAGGGAGGACTCGAACCTCCTCCGGGACCAGCCGTACAGTCCACGACTGCAGCGCCTTTAGACCGCTCAGCTAATCGCGCGCGGCACTCCCATGTTACCCCCGTTTCCCACAACCGACTATCAACCTACAAATCGTTCTCCTTCCGAAGGACACACATTTTCCACTTACCAAGCACCACTCTGTAACTTGGTTCAAGAGCCTGACAACAGTATACATAGAGGCCCAAAAAAATGTATCAAACTAATTGACGGAGTTGTCTCATTTTTGGTGAAAGTCTAACTTAAAGATATCACTGTAGGTGTTCGAAATGGCCACCATTAACATCCACACAGAAATGATGCCGCCGAACTGCAGCACGAACTACTGACTGCAACGTGTTCAGTTGGATATTTGCACATGAATATACGATGGATTCTCGCAGTTCATACAATGTTCGTGGCTTTTGTCGATAAACGACGTCCTTTAGTGTTCCCCACAGGTAAAAGTCCAGAGAAGTTAGGTCTGGGGAACGTGGTGGATACTCCACAGCACCTCTACGGCCTATCCATCTTTCTGGTAGATTTTCGTCGAGATACGCCCTAACACGATTTTGGTAGTGGGCTGGGGCACCATCTTGTTGAAAGTTAACTCTTCCGTCTCCATAAAAGTCTTGGATGGCAGGTAAAATGGATGTCTGAAGCTTCTGAAGGTACACCTCACCGGTACCTGCGCCGTCAAAGAAGAATGGCCCAATCAAGCCCCGGTAAGACAAGCCACACCAGACATTTACTCCTGGCTAATTCACGGCTTTATACAGTATAATACATCTTCAGCGACGGAGCGCAGTCCAAGCTCGAGGTACCATGTTTTAGATGCTCACGCCGCATCTGAGCTCACACCGTAGTACCGCCATCAATTTGCTGATTACTTACACAGTGTAATTTACGACCCCACTCCCCGCCCCCCTCTGTTGAGGGGTACGTTACATTCGACGTGCCTGACGCCTCACGAAACACTTTTCGGAACCGCACGGCGTCACAAACTAGTCACAGCCAGTCAGCGGAAGACGTGCTCGAAGAAGTGCGCACTGCATCTCTCAACTTTTCAGGCCTTCTCCTTTATGCCCCTTTTTTTGTTTCTGCTTCCTGTCATATCCCCAATGTTTTCGAGCCTTGAGCCATTAGGGACGTATACCCTTACTAATAAAAATTAAAAGAAACATTAAATAAAAAATTCTATACATTTCCTACTTTGACACAGCAGGCTTCACGGGCCATGGGAACAGCAAAACCAGGCTTCGGGTGCGACCGCTGCCCACTTCATCCCGCTACCCCCTGACAATCGTTGAGCCTAATTTAAAAAAAATTTCTTTTAAGTGTTGTGAGCCTCTGCCTAGTAAGCAGGAGACCCAGGCTCGAATCCCGGCCGGGCACAAATTTTCAACTTCACTCACTGATGTAAATGAAGGCCCACTAGCAACCATATGTCGTAATACCTTTGCGTCTAGATTGATAATGGCTGTAGGATCAAAATGGTGTTTGTCCGAAAGAACAGACACAACATATATGTATCATCGTTGCACGCCAGTTTTCTTCTTCAGGATTCGAAGCATTTGTTTATTTACTTTATTTCTCTTCAAGTTAGTGCTAGCAAATGGAGCAGACAACTGTCGTTTAGTTACTACTGTATTTCCAAGTACTTGTACTAGAGCCATGGAGGAAAAAGAAGCATTCTAATTTACTCTAGTTTCGTTTTGTTGATATCATTGTGCATCGTTCTATTTGAAGAAAAAAACTTTCTATTATTAAACTCTGTGTGTGGCATGCCGTTGTGGGCTCTTGAGTACCAGTGGTTGCTGCCTGCACCGTCGCCCTCCCGAATGCCAGTCGTGTGTGTTAACCATTGCGCCACCTCGCCCGGTCTATAATTTGGTTAGGATTTATGAGGTCATGGAAGTTTCCAGATGTGGGATTGTGTCTAAGAAAAATGTGAAATTGCCTTCAAACATATCTCACGGAATGATGGGTCGTTGAAAACTGTATGTTCTCTTGGTACTGAAGTGAAAGAACAATTTTGAAATAATTTATTGATTACTTTCTGCAAAGTTCTTCTTGTCTTCGTTGCTTACTACGATAATAATAAAGGTTATTTTTCAAAAAAATTTGCAGTTAAATTCGAAAGTCAAACCGCCTCCGTAAATTTGCCCATTCTTTTACTCAGAATTTGCCACACAAGCTCTATAAGGAACGTGTACAATGAATCATTGAATCATTGTTGGTTCCTTAAAGCTGTTACTATATTCCGACGTTTTGTAAGGAGGACAATCTCTCATTAGCTCATTTTCAAGAGGCGAACTGAAAGGGAAACACGCTAAGGACAGACGTAATTTTGTCGCCGGCGGAAGAAAGACTATTACTCATTAAAAGCGAATTGTAGGAGAAAAACATGTCAGGAGCGCTACAGTAAACTCGCTTGTCACGAGTGGTCGATTGAGACATAGAAGTCGCCGGTGTAAACGGGGTTTTAGAGCGCAAAAGTTGCTCTTAGACAGGGCAATGTGGTTGCTTGACAACATCGTCCATTTTGATAGCAGAAACTGGGCTCAGAAGTTAGGCTCCACTACCCATGGTACAAAAGTAGCTACTCACAAGGTAGCCAACGACCTTGCCTGGTTTAGCACTGTCGGGCTTGGATAGCGCTTTGATGGGTGACCACTGGTGTGGTACACTCAGCCCTTGTGAGGCCAATGGAGGAGCTACTTGATTAAGAAGTAGCGGCTCCGGTCATCTAAACTAACACCGGCCGGGGATGACACAGAGATCGGTCGGTACCACTGGCCCTTCGAAGGCCTGTTCGCATGGATTACTCACAAAGGTGTTTGCGGTAATTCTCGTAAGGCAGCGAGACTTGGTAGATATTGTAATGCGTTAATGTGGAACCGATTCCCGCTGGAAAAAAAAAAAAAAAAATTAAAGTATTGGTCACCGCGAGCAAATCTCGCGCTGTGAATGCATGGAAGACGTATAGAAATGTTTCCATATATGATGGATTAGAAATGGGACGTGCGCAGGAATGGTCAAACAAGTGAGCAAGGCATAATGCTGATTTTATCATTCATCGCTGCTTACGCCGTTTCTTCAATCTGCGCTTCGGTGACGTCGACGAGATGCTGTACAGCGCCAGATTTGCACCTGGTGGTGAAAGTCGGAACCAATTTTTTTCCAGCGTAAATCGGTTCTGCTTTAGCGCATTAACGCGTCTACCAAGTTTCACTGTCATGCAGTTACTATACACTGGATCTCCGTGAGTAGCTGCACTGTAACTTTAACCACCTGGTAGATCAAGCCAATAAATAAATAATACATCTAAAAATTATATTTTTACCAAAGATAAAGGCCGAGGCTAATACAATTGCTCCACACAAGTCACAGTGTGCGGGTAAACAGTTCGGACGTACTGCCGCTCGCTCTGACGCGTTGGCACTACGAGACAGACTGCGCGCCGTCCAGCGCCGCCGCCGTGACCGACTTGGAAGCGCCGCTAGCTGCGAGCCTGGCCAGCCGCCGCTGCCTCCTGTTCGTGACGTCACCAGCGCGGCGAGCGAGCAGTACCGGCCGGAGTGTTTTCCGGCGTTTGGGGTCGCCGCCTGCCGTAAGCGCGCGCACACACACGCACGCTGCGTCGGTCCCGTCACAGCCGCCAGTCGTTCTGGCGTAAAGAGCACTGACAGCGCGTCGTATGCATCGGCCAATATTCGATCACAGAACCACACAATGATGTGAGCATTTCAAAATGCACGAACAACTTCCAGCAAGCCAATGTGTGACTGTAAATACATAACGAGAGGAGGCAAAGAATAATTATGCCCTGTGCTGCCACATTATCGTGACAACCTATCAAAAGCCTGGATAACCACCTTCTGCTGCGTGGACCGGTGTGTGAGATGTGCAGGAAGAGTGACAGTGAGGTTCTGGAAGGTACTGTGGTGGAACCGGTTTATAGTATTTCGTGACTTTAATTACTTATAAATAATATTTCAGGTAGATCAATATATATTCTAAAGGTGGCAGGGGTAAAACACAGGGAGCGAAAGGCTATTTATAATTTGTACAGAAACCAGAGGGTATATAAGAGTTGAGGGGCACGAAAGGGAAGTAGTGGTTGGCAAGGGAGTGAGACAGGGCTGTACCTCTCCCCGATGTTATTCAATCTGCATATTGAGCAAGCAGTAAAGGAAACAAAAGAAAAATTCGGAGTAGGAATTAAAATCCATGGCGAAGAAATAAAAACTTTGAGGTTTGCCGATGACATTGTAATTCTGTCAGAGACAGCCAAGGACTTGGAAGAGCAGTTGAACGGAAGGGACAGTGTGTTGAAAGGAGGATCAGATGAACATCAACAAAAGCAAAACGAGGATAATGGAATGTAGTCGAATTAAATCGGGTGATGCTGAGGAAATTAGATTAGGAAATGAGACAGTTAAAGTAGTAAAGGAGTTTTGCTATTTGGGGAGCAAAATAACTGATGATGGTCGAAGTAGAGAAGATATAAAATGTAGACTGGCAATGGCAAAGAAAGCGTTTCTGAAGAAGAGAAATTTGTTAACATCGAGTATAGATTTAAGTGTCAGGAAGTCGTTTCTGAAAGTATTTGTATGGAGTGTAGCCATGTATGGAAGTGAAACATGGACGATAAATAGTTTAGACAAGAAGAGAATAGAAGCTTTCGAAATGTGGTGCTACAGAACAATGCTGAAGATTAGATGTGTAGATCACATAACTAATGAGGAGGTATTGAATAGAATTGAGGAGAAGAGGAGTTTGTGCCACAACTTGACAAGAAGAAGGGACCGGTTGGTAGGACATGTTCTGAGGCATCAAGGGATCACAAATTTAGCGTTGGACGGCAGCGTGAAGGGTAAAAACCGTAGAGGGAGACCAAGAGATGAATACACTAAGCAGATTCAGAAGAATGTAGGTTGCAGTAAGTACTGGGAGATGAAGAAGCTTGCACAGGATAAAGTAGCATGGAGAGCTGCATCAAACCAGTCTCAAGACTGAACACCACAACAACAACAACGACATATCTATATAAAACCAGTTACCTATTGTCAGCGCCGGCCGGTGTGGCCGTGCGTTTCTCCGCGCTTCAGTCTGGAACCGCGTGACCGCTACGGTCGCAGGTTCGAAGCCTGCCTCGGGCATGGATGTGTGTGATGTTCTTAGGTTAGTTAGGTTTAAGTAGTTCTAAGTTCTAGGGGACTGATGACCATAGATGTTAAGTCCCATAGTGCTCAGAGCCATTTCAACGATTTTCGAACCTATTGTCAGCGTAACAATTCGTTTGATCTCAAAAATGATTACCCCGGCTAATATTTGTCACTCTGCTAAAGAAATCACCACCTGACGTTGTGTAGAAATGTTGTCCGTAAAGTCGTGTGAGTGGCACTAAATTGCATATCATTTATCATATTTTACAACTACTACTTAAGATGGAAGCACTTTTCTCTAGCAAAGGGAACATTTAGTTACAAAATACTACCCGCGCACAACACTGACGTATGTCTTCTAATAAAATATTTCATGTAAATCGCCGGAAATAATTAGGCTTCATACATCAGGAAATAAGAAATTGATATTACGTAACGTGCTGAGAGCACTGTATTTAAGGATTCAGTCTGAGCTCTTTTAAAGTAGATTCGGGACCACCAGTGCACAAATACTTCCATTCATTTATATCTAACAACAGTTACGTTTGTTAAAATTCTCGATTCAAAACTGCCGCGCAGATATTTTTGCTAAGATGGCGGCAGGCAGACGATAGGCAGTTTGTCTGTTGTTATTCTCGATTTATTTTATCAAGGTAATATATTTAGATAAAACTCTTTAAGCGTTTTATCTCTATTATTTAGCATTTAAAATCATTTTCAATGACAAATAGCGTCATTTTTTTATACCGTCTACCAGTAAACTCAGTTGGGGTTACTAGCGCTGCTGTGCTCGTAATTGCTGCTGAAAATTAACACTTAAAAACATTAATCAGATTGGATTACAATTGAAATAAATACAAATCCACGTCTAGACAATAGCGACTCTATTTTTCAAATAATAATTAACAATATATAATTACAGGTTTTCTCTTTACAGACTTCACACGTCTCACGTCCGAACAGTTAATCGGTTAGCACAGGAAGAACAACTGAACCATAATTATCACAGATAACAAAAAAAAAAATTATAATCGTCGTTGTCCATGAGTGTAGTTCTTTGATAATAATTTTAATTCACACAGAAATTAAATTATTACAGAAATAATGAAATAATTATCGTCATTTTTACACGATACAGTCCTTTTATACATAGTATCCATAATATTTGTTGAAGTTTGTTCACTTAGTTCATTTTAACATCTTGTGGCTAGAACATAGTGCCGTGGATATTATATTACCTATATGGAATATGCAGCCATGCCGCCTCCAGTGCAGTGGCCAGCAGCGCTAGATTTCTCTTTTGCGGATCGGTGGCGCGAACGACTCGATATAGGTGGACCCACAGAGACTCGAGTGGGCTTAAAACCGGGGAGTTTCGTGGCCGGGGATTACGGTTAATTCATTCTGGTGCTCTTCGAACCACACGGTACACAGTGAGTTGAGTGACATGTTGCGTTGTCCTCCTGGTAGACGCCATCGTGCCGAATAGAAACAAGCTGCACGTAGGGTTGGACATAGTCCCCAAAGGAAGAGCCATACTTGTGTTGATCACAGTGCCTTCCGGAATGGCAGGACCACCCAGGGAATGCCTTCCAGCCAGGGCCTGTTGCTGCAAGGTAGTTTCATGCCATCTGTCCAATGGAGCATAAAACGTGATTCATTATTTATTCACCTGCAGCCACATAGTGGGCGTGCAGTCGCCGTATTGGCAAGCGGATTCCATCCTTCTTCGTCAACGGTGACCAGCGGTCTGCATGGGTGCATGAAACAAGTGCCTGCTGCGGAGGTCCATACGCAGCAACGTTTACTGGACGATCGTTAAGGAGAGACTGTTGGTTCATCTCGGCGGTCAGTTGACTAAGAGTTGCGCGTCTATTCGTCTGTACACAGCTTCGCAGCCGCAGTTCACCCCTGTCATCTAGGGCCCTACGGTGCACCACGATCGCCGCGGCGCCTGATTTGTATAGCGCCGTTTTGTCATGCACGATATAACTTAACCACGGGGGCACGTGAACAGTTTACAAACTTAGCAATCTCGCAAATGTTTCCACCCTTGGCCCGAAAACCAATGATCATGTCCTTTTGGACGTCAGATAAATCGCTCCGTTTCCGAATTACAACGGCTGCACTGTTTTCCGCACCCCTCCTCCCTCCTCCGCTAGTGCTGCGATCTGCCGTCTGTGAGTGTTTATTACACGTTGACATAGAACATAGGCGGTGATCACATTAATTTGACTGGACGATGTAGAATACATAAAATCAGTCACGTAAAAGTTGGTAAAAAAGAAAAACCTATACTGTTCGTCCAAAAAGTTCAGGAACTTGATTTATTTCTGTCGAGTAAGCGACGTCAGAGCAGTGACTACGACGGTAGATTTAACTAACGACTGTGAACAACAGCATTCGATCAGTTAGTTGTGAGCAGGCTAAAAAAAGCTCAAATGGCTCTGAGCACTATGGGACTTAACAGCTGAGGTCATCAGTACCCTTGAAAATGGCTCTGAGCACTATGGGACTCAACTGCTGTGGTCGTAAGTCCCCTAGAACTTAGAACTACTTAAACCTAACTTACCTAAGGACATCACACACATCCATGCCCGAGGCAGGATTCGAACCTGCGACCGTAGCGGTCGTGCGGTTCCAGACTGTAGCGCCTTTAACCGCTCGGCCACTCTGGCCGGCAGTACCCTTGAACTTAGAACTATTTAAACCTAACTAATCTAAGGACATCATACACATCCATGCCCGAGACAGGATTCGAACCTGCGACCGTAGCCGTCGTGCGGTTCCAGACTCAAGTGCCTAGAACTGCTCGGCCACAGCGGCCGGCTGTGAGCAGGCAGTGTTAAGTAGTGGATGTGCTACTGTAGTGTGACAACATTGTGTTGGGTCACAAATCGCGATGGCGCAACACCTCTAAATCACGTGTTGAAGACATTCTGCATAATGCAAAGTTTGTTCCCCCCCGAACCTTGATTCCCGAAAAAAAAAAGACTCGTCGCGCCTGCTGCTACTTCATTGAAATTCAAAATATGCACAATTATTTTCTGAAAAAAAAATAATCACTGAATGGTGATAATAATACGAACCTACCACAGAAAGACAAATTGCAGAAATTTACATGACGGATCGACGCTTTGACTACATTATGACAATCCAGCCAATGTGACACACGATTCTTGTGGATGCTGGTCAGCTGGCTGCAAACGATGGCCCAATAAACAGGAAAACGACTCGAAATAAACAAATATCAGAAGAACAAAAATAGAAAACTGTTTCTGCTTCTTGGAGATATATGACGACAGATTTACACTCCTGGAAATTGAAATAAGAACACCGTGAATTCATTGTCCCAGGAAGGGGAAACTTTATTGACACATTCCTGGGGTCAGATACATCACATGATCACACTGACAGAACCACAGGCACATAGACACAGGCAACAGAGCATGCACAATGTCGGCACTAGTACAGTGTATATCCACCTTTCGCAGCAATGCAGGCTGCTATTCTCCCATGGAGACGATCGTAGAGATGCTGGATGTAGTCCTGTGGAACGGCTTGCCATGCCATTTCCACCTGGCGCCTCAGTTGGACCAGCGTTCGTGCTGGACGTGCAGACCGCGTGAGACGACGCTTCATCCAGTCCCAAACATGCTCAATGGGGGACAGATCCGGAGATCTTGCTGGCCAGGGTAGTTGACTTACACCTTCTAGAGCACGTTGGGTGGCACGGGATACATGCGGACGTGCATTGTCCTGTTGGAACAGCAAGTTCCCATGCCGGTCTAGGAATGGTAGAACGATGGGTTCGATGACGGTTTGGATGTACCGTGCACTATTCAGTGTCCCCTCGACGATCACCAGTGGTGTACGGCCAGTGTAGGAGATCGCTCCCCACACCATGATGCCGGATGTTGGCCCTGTGTGCCTCGGTCGTATGCAGTCCTGATTGTGGCGCTCACCTGCACGGCGCCAAACACGCATACGACCATCATTGACACCAAGGCAGAAGCGACTCTCATCGCTGAAGACGACACGTCTCCATTCGTCCCTCCATTCACGCCTGTCGCGACACCACTGGAGGCGGGCTGCACGATGTTGGGGCGTGAGCGGAAGACGGCCTAACGGTGTGCGGGACCGTAGCCCAGCTTCATGGAGACGGTTGCGAATGGTCCTCGCCGATACCCCAGGAGCAACAGTGTCCCTAATTTGCTGGGAAGTGGCGGTGCGGTCCCCTACGGCACTGCGTAGGATCCTACGGTCTTGGCGTGCATCCGTGCGTCGCTGCGGTCCGGTCCCAGGTCGACGGGCACGTGCACCTTCCGCCGACCACTGGCGACAACATCGATGTACTGTGGAGACCTCACGCCCCACGTGTTGAGCAATTCGGCGGTACGTCCACCCGGCCTCCCGCATGCCCACTATACGCCCTCGCTCAAAGTCCGTCAACTGCACATACGGTTCACGTCCACGCTGTCGCGGCATGCTACCAGTGTTAAAGACTGCGATGGAGCTCCGTATGCCACGGCAAACTGGCTGACACTGACGGCGGCGGTGCACAAATGCTGCGCAGCTAGCGCCATTCGACGGCCAACACCGCGGTTCCTGGTGTGTCCGCTGTGCCGTGCGTGTGATCATTGCTTGTACAGCCCTCTCGCAGTGTCCGGAGCAAGTATGGTGGGTCTGACACACCGGTGTCGATGTGTTCTTTTTTCCATTTCCAGGAGTGTATATGTAACAAGTAAACAGTGAGTGTTTATTACACGTTGACATAGAACATAGGCGGTGATCACATTAATTTGACTGAACGATGTAGAATATATAAAATCAGTTAAGTAAAAGTTGGTAAAAAAGAAAAAAACTATACTGTTCGTCCAAAAAGTTCAGGAACTTGATTTATTTCTGTCGAGTAAGCGACGTCAGAGCAGTGACTACGCTGATCCCTGTGGTGCACCTGTAGTGATTATTCTCCACTCTGAACATGTTGTTTCCTTGTGTGCACTCACTGCCTTCTTAACACGACGTGCTGTAGCCTTGTCACACAGGATGACAAAAACATTACTAGCAACTCAAGGTACGCACAAAAAAAGAAACGAAACGAGACTTACACACCCAGGTAACAGCGCGTGTTAACGCCGCCGTTTCCGGGACGCGGAGATACGTCGGCCCTCGATTGAACCCACCCAGCGGATTACTGACGACAGGAGGGTGCGCCAGCCAGCCTGGATGGAGTTTGCAGGTAGTTTCCCACATCCCACAAAATGAATAACGGGCTGCTTACCAGGTTCCTCCTCAGATACACTTTACACAAACATTTAGTACACTTTCTAACACCTGTACACAACATCTACTCTATATGCTACTAGCTGGGCTGCTTCTGTCCTTGGCGGGGGGGAGGGGGGAGAGTTGAATAGCACACTGATGATGAACTCCGCTGTTTGGTCTAAAAACAATCAGCAGCAGTCCGACTATTTTTTGGTGCTAATATAAGAAACTGATGCCATAGCAAAGAAGGACGTTGTGCAAACATGAAGTAATGATTTTTATCGAGACATTATAGCAAGACGATGAAAATGATGGCAGCAGGAATGAAGGAAGTTAGAGTTTAAGGTCCCGTCCACGTCGAGATCAATAGGGATCGAGCACAAGTTCGGATTTTATAAGATTGACGGGCGAAATCGCCCAGATAGTACTCAAATATAGCATTCGGACAATCTCGATTCAGTCCTATCTTTGCTCAACAGCAAGCAATTTCCGAATGAAAATGAGGAAAGGACGGAAGTAACTACGGTGCATTTTGTTAGGGGATTGTACCAGCTCCGCTGAAACGCAAATGTTTGATGAGGTGTGCACGAGTGTGTGTGTCGGCAAATACGCGCGACTGACTTTGCTGCGTGTGGACGCAGGTCCCTGAGGGCAGCCGTGGTTCGCAAACTGAGGCACTTTGTACACAGCATTCTCAGACGAGCAGAGTCAAGCTGGGCGTCCCCCTTCCAGGTAATCTGTGTACCTGCTCATCAGATTAACGCTGCGCAGTGGAACATAAGACAAACAGAACGGCGCGCTGCGTGTGTGTCGTAACAGAGACGTACTTTTTGGTTTCGCCTGAAGGGATTCACTAGGCGCAGGAGGCAGATGCACTGTTTCTGCAGAGTGTCCATTCCGAGAGGGCGTGAGTAAACTCGGCCAGCGGCCGCGGCGCGCTACAAACTGCTTTGACAACACGGCGGCCTCCTCTGTGGTCCGCTGGTTTGGTCAGCAAACAGACGAGACCTCCCGTCCGTGTGTTCTGTACCTGCGGCGCTGACAACACTAGCCAGATGCCAGGGCTAAAATCCCTGGTGGTATGGGGACGAACGATGCGGAATAACTTTGGACCATCTTCCGGTACACTATAGAGAGATGATGGGTGATAATCACAGAACAGGAACACGACGTCTATTTCGACTCGTCCGGCCGACCACAGCCGAGGAGCAAGTAATTACACGCCAGACAACTGTTTAAAATATTTTCTGATTATTGAAACAGCTTTCCTGGATGAGCAATCATTCTGACTGCAGTGCAGTATTCACTACGCCTAAACATCCCAGCAAGGCAAGTCTCAGTTCTGTTGTTAATATTATTATTAATATTTTATCGATATTTGATTGAAATTTAGATCGGCTTTGTATTAAAAGCTAAGAAGATCAAATATGGTGTGAGGTTCTAGTTACACATTATATTCTTTAGGTTGGATCCGTTTTGTAATCGGAATAGTAGTTTTTTATTTATTCGTGTTTGTTTCCTATTTTGACCGTATCACTGTAGATCATCCAGTATCAGCTTTTGCCTGGGGTTAAAATTACTAATGGCACTGTGTAAGGCAATTCAAATGAGGAGTCACTGTCTAGTTTGAGGCCGATAATGCCGGACGTAGGAATTTTTGAAGGATCTCTTGTAAACCGTAAATATAAAATTTTGCCGGTTAGAATATTCCTATGGGCTCTGTTTTACGGATAGGCGATCCCCTTTGCACTAAAGAGAAAGTAACTAATCTCCTTTCTAGAAAAAAATTCAGGTAGTTACCCCGAACTGGGTAGCTCAAATGGTCAAATGGCTCTGAGCACTATGTGACTTAACATCAGAGGTCATCAGTCCTCTAGAACTACTTAAACCTCACTAACGTAAGGACATAACATACATCGAAAAAAATTCAGGTAGTTACCCCGAACTGGGTAGCTCAAATGGTCAAATGGCTCTGAGCACTATGTGACTTAACATCAGAGGTCATCAGTCCTCTAGAACTACTTAAACCTCACTAACGTAAGGACATAACATACATCCATGCCCGAGGCAGGATTCGGACCTGCGACCGTAGCGGTCGCGCGGTTCCAGACTGAAGCGCCTAGAACCGCTCGGCCACACCGGCCGGCAACTGGGTAGCGGGAAGTGATCGAATACCTCCTCAGGGGAACGCCTGACCAGTAGGAAGGCAGTGCAATAGCAAAAATCAACAAGCATTACGTATGCGATCCGCTCCTAAGAATCGCCAAGCGCATTTTCTCTGATGTTTCGGCAGATATTTGCTACTCAACCGCCGTGCGGGATTAGCCGAGCGGTCTAGGGCGCTTCAGTCATGGACTGTGCGGCTGGTCCCGGCGAAGGTTCGAGGTTCGAGTCCTCCCTCGGGCATGGGTGTGTGTGTTTGTCCTTAGAATAATTTAGGTTAAATAGTGTGTAAGCTTAGGGACTGATAACCTTAGCAGTTAAGTCCCATAGGATTTCACACACATTTGAACATTTTTTGCTACTCAACCCGAACAAACACTGCCATCACGTCTTTCTTGCTACCCCTAGTGTCGAGCTAAACCGTTGGTTTGTATCTTATTACGAACAAAATGATTTTTAAAGTGGAATTTTACTTTCCCATTCGATAGAGCGGTCCCAAATTAGAGCGATATTTGTTTTGGCGATACGTATTAAAGGAAGAGTAAAACACGGAGATTAACCAGTATTTCAGCATAGTCGTGGCCGGCGCTGAGTGCTACCGCTTAGCAGAAGCGCTGCTTATTCTTCGTGTTATACACAGAGGTAGCAATATACGCATATAGAGATGGCGGTAGTAACGCGTACATAACGTGTAAAAGGACAGTGCATTGGCGTAGCTGCCGTTTGTACTCAGGTGATTCACGTGAAACGGTTCCGAAGTGATTATGGCCGCACGACGGAAATTAACAGAGTTTCAACGCGGAAAGGCAGTTGGAGCCAGAGGATTAGGATATTCCATTTCGGAAATGGATAGGGAATTCAATATTCCGCGATCCTCAGTGTCAAGAGTTTGCCGAGAATCCCAAATTTCACGGATTACCTCCCACGGTGGACTACGCAGTGGCCGAAGACTCTCACTTTAACGACCGACAGCAGCGGCATTTGCGTAGAGTTGTCAGAGCTAACAGACAAGCAACACTGCATATAATAACTGCAGAAATCAATGTGGGGCACATACCGAACGTACCCGTCAGGGCAGTGCGGCGAAATTTGGCTTTAATGGACTGTGGCAGCAGACGACCGACGCGAGTGGCTTTGCTGACAGCCGACATCGTCTGCAGCGCCTCTCTGGGCTCGTGACAGTTGGGCCCTACACAGACTGTAAAACTGTGGCCTCGTCAGATGAGTTCCAATTTTAGGGACCAAGAGGTGATGGTAGGTTTCGGGTGTTGCGCAGACCGCAGTTGTAAACAAAGGCATTGTGCAAGGTGGTAGTGCCTCTATAATGGTGTGGGCTGTGTTTACACGAAACGGGGTAGTCCTCTAGTCCAGCTGAACCGATCATTGACTATTTCCAGCCATCCATGGACTTCATGTTCCTAAATTTTTGTGGATCCCAATACACCATGTCACCAGGCCACAGTTGTTTCGCGACTGGTTTGCAGAACATTCTGGGCAGTTCGAGCGACTGAATTGCTCGACATGAACCTCATCCAACATTTATGGGACACAATCGAGAGGTCAGTTTGTACAGAAAATCCTGCACCGGCAACACTTTCGCAGTCATGGACGGCTACAGAGGCAGCATGACTCGATATTTCTGCAGAGGAGTTCCTTGCTGTTGAGTTCGTGCCGCGTCGAGGTACTGCGGCGCTCCGCCGGGCAAAAGGTGGTCCCACACAATGTTGTTGTTGTTGTGGTCTTCAGTCCTGAGACTGGTTTGATGCAGCTCTCCATGCTACTCTATCCTGTGCAAGCTTCTTCATCTCCCAGTATCTACTGCAACCTACATCCTTCTGAATCTGCTTAGTGTATTCATCTCTTGGTCTCCCTCTACGATTTTTACCCTCCACACTGCCCTCCAATGCTAAATTTGTGATCCCTTGATGCCTCAAAACATGTCCTACCAACCGATCCCTTCTTCTAGTCAAGTTGTGCCACAAACTTCTCTTCTCCCCAATCCTATTCAATACCTCCTCATTAGTTACGTGATCTACCCACCTTATCTTCAGCATTCTTCTGTAGCACCACATTTCGAAAGCTTCTATTGTCTTCTTGTCCAAACTAGTTATCGTCCATGTTTCACTTCCATACATGGCTACACTCCATACAAATACTTTCAGAAACGACTTCCTGACACTTAAATCTATACTCGATGTTAACAAATTCCTCTTCTTGAGAAACGCTTTCCTTGCCATTGCCAGTCTACATTTTATATCCTCTCTACTTCGACCATCATCGGTTATTTTACTCCCTAAATAGCAAAACTCCTTTACTACTTTAAGTGTCTCATTTCCTAATCTAATTCCCTCAGCATCACCCGACTTAATTTGACTACATTCCATTATCCTCGTTTTGCTTTTGTTGATGTTCATCTTATATCCTCCTTTCAAGACACTGTCCATTCCATTCAACTGCTCTTCCAAGTCCTTTGCTGTCTCTGACAGAATTACAATGTCATCGGCGAACCTCAAAGTTTCTACTTCCTCTCCATGAATTTTAATACCTACTCCGAATTTTTCTTTTGTTTCCTTTACTGCTTGCTCAATATACAGATTGAATAACATCGGGGAGAGGCTACAACCCTGTCTTACTCCTTTCCCAACCACTGCTTCCCTTTCATGCCCCTCGACTCTTATAACTGCCATCTGGTTTCTGTACAAACTGTAAATAGCCCACACAATATTAGGAGGTATCCCATGTGTTTCGTCAGCTCAGTGTTTTGCCCGTGTTAATACACATTGGTACAACAAATATTGCATTAGAATAATCTGAATCACACTATCCAATCGGCACGGAATGGTGAGAGAACTTCCGTAGCAGCGGGAGGGTTAAAAAGGAATGTCTACCATGGTGCGACAAGTTTTACTGCACGTCCTGTGAAGTGCTGTAAGTAAAACACAAACACACAAAACCGGGGTAGGGGAGAGAGAGAGAGAGAGAGAGAGAGAGAGAGAGAGAGAGAGAGGGAGGGGGGGGGGAGTGGCTGGGTGGCTTTGGCAGCCTGGGCAGGCCACAGCTACAGACACACACGCAAGCGCCAGCGAGTTGTCACGCCGGCCTGCCGGGGCCGGCTGCGTTGAGTCACAGCCCAGCACGCTGGTGACGTCACGCCACTGACGGGCCCACCTGTTGATTGCCTGTTGCTCTGCCCGCGAGCTGCCTTGTTGGAGGCCGAGATTATCGCGCCGCGGTCCCGCCGCCAGCCCTGGGCCTCGCCTGTGCGGAGAGCGGCAAATCGCAAATGTGAGGTGGCGCTCGAGCCGCAGTCAACAGGTTCGAGCCCGCGTGGCACACGTGTCCATCAACGAAATATGGCCAGCGTGTGAGAGAGAACTCGCGTAACGCAATTCGTCTTCGCCACGTTAAATCCATCCGAGTCCTGAAGCTTCCCTTAGCTGTATCATGGGGAGGTAAAATGACATGTTCTGTTCTGAAATGAAAATTCTGCTCTATAGTTAAGTGTACGTTCAGAATTGGGCAGTGCGACAGCCTCAAAACATTACTCTTTCAGCGTATCACGATTACACAGGGTGTCTGAGAACGCTGTAATCCTTATATTAACATACGATTCGAGAATTTGAAACTAGATGTTCAAGAAATTATGCTGCAAAAAAGGGCGAGTATTTTAGCTTTCTAGATGATACTTCTATCTTTCCTGTCTACCGAGAAAAATCAACGAAAAAGTTTTTTATTTTTATTTTCTAAATGTATGTCATCATGGCACATTACTGCGCAACTTCCCCCTCTGTTGTAGAAATATTGCTTAATGGGTTCGAAACTATGCATTTGCCGTCGAAGTTATTACAATTCTCCAGCTTTTTTACAAAATCTTTGTAAAAGTCCATGAAATTTACATCACTCTGCTCTCCTTATGAATAGCCTACGCAATCTGTCACAAAAATGCGTCATTTCTTTAAACTAAAACAAAAACACGAAAAGAAACACCTGGCCGCTGGTCTGTCGCTCATTCCCTGGCCTTTAATCTCCCAGATACCAGATTTTCTATTAGAAGTTATTGGTACAGTTAACGAACAACTGAAATGCAATTATTCTGTATTACTAACAATGTCTCAGAGTTGCTTTTAATACGGCAATGACTCTCCTCCACAATTCATACGGTAAATGTGCACCCAAACCATTAGACGGAGCATTAAACGTTGTGTGAGAAAGAAAGTGACCTCTGAATTATTGTGAGGGGTTTGAGCCCCGGTGTCTTTATAATGTGTTATTACTTCAGCCGGCCGGTGTCGCCGAGCGGTTCTAGGCGCTTCAGTCCAGAACCGCGCTGCTGGTACGGTGTCGCAAGTTCGAATCCTACCTCGGGCATGGATGTGTGTGATGTTCTTAGGTTGGTCAGGTTTAAATAGTTTTAAGTCTAGGGGACTGGTGACTTCAGATGTTAAGTCCCATGGTCCTTAGAGCAATTTGAACCATTTGTTATTGCTTCTGAAAATCGTATGTGAGCAGCTTGATTTAAAGACTTTTGCTTCACGTAAGGAACGAAAGACTAACCGTATACTGCACCAACGTGCGGTTGCGTATCTGCTCTGACGGGAGACGGGCAAACTGTAAGCTATAGGCACATGTGTCACCCCTCCGACCTTCCTACACAATATTATTCTCGCAGAGCGCCAGATACACAAGCTACAATTCTATTGTCAATATGAAACAGTAACTAAGCTAAAATGGAAAAGTTAAAATCGCAGTAGCAACAGAAAAACGTTTACAGCTCATTCACTTTCAGACACACTGTTACTCCTATCATATGTACGTAATTTATAAAGATGTGCTATCTATCGCGCAAAGTGTCAAAAAATGTTTGAGTAAAGGAATCAAGGAGAATTTGTTATTTAGTAAAAATATTCGAAAACCAGTTCAACGGTTACTTCTGCAAACTTAGTAAGTGGAGAATATAACAATTGTTTCTAACCTAATGTGTAATTTCAAATTTCCAGACTTCTAAACTCAGCTACGTATAGAACTGTACTCTGATGATCAGTACGAAATGCGTGGGAGGCGGTACTTCGCGCATATTAACGTCCCATCCCGTTCCGTTCACGTAGGGGCATGGGACCGGTGGCTGGTTGTACGCCTCCTCTGTAAACCACTGTGAACTTCCCACTGTACTAGTAATTGTGGCTTCTTCCTGTTTCTTTAGAAACCTAGAATTTTAGATTAAAGTTTACGAAGGAATTTTGGTCTGAAGCAATCAAATCGTTCTTGTAATCGCTCTCTTTTTTTGTGAAAAGGGCAGCGAGTTCAATAGAATTGTGTCAGGAAGTCATTAACATGTGCCATATCAACAACGCCCTACTACAGCTCCCGCGGCACACAAGGCGTTACTTCTGTTAAGAAAGATCGTGATGAAATCTTTTCGGGCTATCTGCGGAGTCACAGCGTCAAGTTGTCGCAAAGTTTCGACGAGTTTCCTAGTCGTCGTCTTCAGGCGAAGAGTCGGGTTCACACTTCTTTTTTTTCGTCGTTTCATTCCTTCGTCGGAGGGAAGAAAGCGGTGTGTTCGAGTGCTTTCCTGCACACTGTTCAGCCATATGGGGATGTAAAAGGAAACATTAATTTATTTATTCAGTTCTCTTGCTGCAGTTTATGGGAAATCAGTCTTTGTGATTTTCTTTGACTCTCTGATCTCATTTGCTGGGATTGATGTTTTATATCTCCCAACTGGGAATTTCTTGTGCGGGAGATTTGGGGGGAGAGCCCTAGCGTTGCCACCGTAAGTATTATGCCAGTTGTAGTTGTCTTGCTTTCGGCGATAACACTAGTCAACAGCCATTTTGCATCAGGGATGTGATACATCAACCACTATGTATTTTGGTGTGTAGAATCCGTATGTAACTTTCAAATTGTTCTAGCACTTACCATTTTTGAGTTTTTAAAGGCTTTTTATTTTTCGTATTCAGTATTTCGCTTTTTGCTGTTCTTCTGTTTTTGATTTGCAGAGGAGTAAATGGTTGGTGTGGTAATCCAGTGGTGTGAAAGAGATCCTCAGTGAGTGTTTCCTGTGAAAGATAGTGCAAACTTTTTGTGTTAAAAGCTTACACTAAGCAAAATGGTAACTAGTAAATCTGTTGTTGTCTAAACGACCCCGACAACTTATGTTATGTGCGTGGGAAATTCACTCCTAAAGCCCAAAAAAAACCAATCACTGATTTGGTTAAGAAGGCATGTATGAATTGTATTTTGATCGTCCTGTTGGTGACCAAGATAAAAATTCTGCACTTCATATTGCCTGCATAACCTGTACTACAACCTTAACCGAGTAGTTGAAAGGAAAACGCCGAGCCATGCCATTCGCTGTTCCGACGGTGTGGTGTGAGTCTAATGACCGTTATTCAGACTTCTGTCTTACAAATATTTCGGGACAGTCAAGCAAAACTAGACATAAAATAAAGTATCCGAATGTATCTTCAGTGCATTTGCCTGTGCTCCATGATGAGGGGCTGCCTGTTCCTGTCTGTAACTTGAAAGCTACGGAACCAGACACCGTGTCTAGTGAATCAGAAAGTACTGAACATACAGAAGAGCACTGCCCTCAATATCATGACACTTCGCCTCAGCTCTTTAATCAAAAGGAATTTAACTATTTGGTTTGCGATCTAAAACTTTAGAAACAGCAAACTGAACTCTTGGGGTCGTGACTGCAACAAGGGAACCTTCTAGCTCTGGGGACAAAAATTTCCTGTTTCAGATCAAGCGGTGCTTCCTTCGATCAATATTTCGATATGCAGAATTCAATGTGTGTATGTAGAGATGTCAATGGTCTGATGATGCAGCTAGGTGTAGAACATAATCCACAGGAGTGGCAACTATTTATTGACTCCAGTAAAACCAGCTTTAAAGCAGTGCTACTGCATAATGGCAATGCATTTCCATCGGTACCTTTGGCTTACGGAGTAGACATGAAAGAAACTTATGAAACCATGGCTTTGCTGTTAGAGGCAATCAAATGCAAGGATCATGAATTGCAGCTTTGCTGTGATTTAAAAGCTGTTGCATTCCTTACAGGTTTACAGGCTGGATTTACGAAATACTGCTGCTGTGCCTTTGGGACAGCCGTGACTCAAAGAACCATTATACAGTCAAGGAATGGCCTGTAACGAAGTCAGATGTTCCTGGAAACGTAAATGTGATTAATACCTCGTTGGTTGTCCGCCCCAGTAGCTGAGTGGTCAGCGTGACGGATTGCCGTCCTCCGGGCCCGGGTTCGATTCCCGGCTGGGTCGGAGATTTTCTCCGCTCAGGGACTGGGTGTTGTGTTGTGTTCATCATCATTTCATCCCCATCCGGCGTGCAGGTCGCCCAATGTGGCGCCGAATGTAATAAGACCTGCGCCAAGGCGGCCGGACCTGCCCCGCGAGGGGCCTCCCGGCCAATGACGCCAAACGCTCATTTCCATTTCCACCTCGTTGGTTGAGCCCGATAAAATCATTTTGCCTCCCCTTCATATCAAGTTGGGCCTTATCAAGAACTTTGTAAAAGCTCTGGATAAAGAAGTCGAGGCCTTCAATCATTTAAAAGAAAAGTTTCTCAAATTAAGTGAGGCAAAGCTGAAAGAGGGTGTATTTGTTGGACCACAACAAGAAAATTGCTGAAAGATCCAACTTTTGATACAAAACTCACAGATATCCAATTATCTGCTTGGTCTTCTTTTAAAGAGCTTTTTGGGTTAACAGAAAAGAAAAAAAACTATGTCACCATTGTGAATAATCTGTATAAGAACATGGGGTGTAGAATGTCGCTTAAAATTCACCTTTTACATTCTTACCGTGATTTCTTCCCGGAAACTTTGGGAGCCGTAAGCGATGAGCAGCATGGTGAACGCTTTCACCACGACATTCTCACAATGGAACACCGTTACCAAGGCCATTGGGACCCTTCGATGATGGGCGACTACTCCTGGGGTCTTGTCAGGGAAAGTGATGAAACGGCAAACAAAAGAAGAGCTCCGTCGTCGCATTTTTCAAAAACTAAAGACGATTATCTTCTGAATTAATTTGCACCTTTTATTGGTGTCATGCCCATATATATATACAAAACAGTATTGATCTCAATCGTCTGAATGTGTATTTTTGTTTGACGTAATTGTGTCAATTTTCACTATTAACATTTTTTATTCTGCCGTGTATCTAGGAAATGTGACGTCATACAGAAAAACTAAGTATACCAGTGTATTCAGCACCCCAAAATTAGGTAAAAACCACCCATTTACAAACCAGATGCAGAAAAAAAGTTTAAATTTGTTAACTAGTGTAATATTCGTCCTTGTGGTTGAAATCCCCTAGCTCTCGAGAGCTCATCGCTGCCAGTAATGGCGGCGGTGTCAGGGGGGGGGGGGGGAGGAAGGGAAGCGGGGATTCGACGGGATTGGGCCCCGGCATCGACTGTCTCATCTGCCCGCTGCCTCCGCCGCTTTCACATCAAAGCATTCCTGACGTGTTTTTACTAACGCCATATGCCATGCGGAACTCAGCTGGAAACCACTGTCCCAGTTTACAAGACCGCCGTGGACTCTATTTCTACTGTCTACCATCTACGTCTACATACAAACTCCACAATCCACCATACGGTGCATGGCGGAGGGTACCTCGTACCACAACTAGCATCTTCTCTCCCTGTCCCACTCCCAAACAGAACGAGGGAAAAATGACTGCCTATATGCCTCTGTACGAGCCCTAATTCTCTTATCTTATCTTTGTGGTATTTCCGCGAAGTGTAAGTTGGCGGCAGTAAAATTGTACTGCAGTCAACCTCAAATACTGAGTCTCTAAATTTCCTCAGTAGCGATTCACGAAAAGAACGCCTCCTTTCCTCTAGAGACTCCCACCCGAGTTCCTGAAGCATTTCCGTAACACTCACGTGATGATCAAACCTACCAGTAACAAATCTAGCAGCCCCCCTCTGAATTGCTTCTATTTCCTCCCTCAATCCGACCTGATAGGGATCCCAAACGCTCGAGCAGTACTCAAGAATAGGTCGTATCAGTGTTTTATAAGCGGTCTCCTTTACAGATGAACCACATCTTCCCAAAATTCTACCAATGAACCGAAGACGACTATCCGCCTTCCCCACAACTACCATTACATGCTTGTCCCACTTCATATCGCTCTGCAATGTTACGCCCAAATATTTAATCGACGTGACTGTGTCAAGCGCTACACTACTAATGGAGTATTCAAACATTACAGGATTCTTTTTTCTATTCCTCTGCATTAATTTACATTTATCTATATTTAGAGTTAGCTGCCATTCTTTATACCAATCACAAATCCTGTCCAAGTCATCTTGTATCCTACAGTAACTCAACGACGACACATTCCCGTACACCACAGCATTATCAGCCAAACAGCCGCACATTGCTATCCACCATATCCAAAAGATCATTTATGTAGATAGAAAACAACAACGGACCTACTACTCTTCCCTGGGGCACTCCAGATGATACCCTCACCTCCGATGAACACTCACCATCGAGAACAACGTACTCGGTTCTATTACTTAAGAAGTCACCGGGACAGTGATTTATTACTGAGCCCCGTATGGGGTATGGCATTAGTAAAAACGCGTCAGCAACGCTTTGGTGTGAGAGCAGGAGAGGCAAACAGCAGAACAAACAGACTGCATTAGGAGTAGCAGGACTAGCCCCCCCCCTCCCCCCCCCCAAAAAAAAAATCGCGCCTGGTGGGGAGGGCAGTGTCCAACCGCTGCCAGCCGCACCATGTCCTCCGGAGGCACCTACGCGCTCCGCACTAGGCAAAGGGCTTTGCTGTCCAGCGGCTGCAAAAGAACGAACCAGACACGAGCCCGACACTTTGTATGACGATGACGGCTATGAAACTCGTCGAAACGTTCCGACAACATGGCGCCAAGACTAGCCTGATAAGCCTAAGAGATTTCATTAATGAAATTCGCCGAGAACATCTGTATTCCCAAGAAAGATCGCGACACACTTTGCCTGAGTTGAAGTTCGCGAAAGCGGTAAACGATTGTAAAGAGACCACAAAGACGAAGTTGCTTCTGGCGCGCCGAGGTGGCGCAGCATGACACAGCTGCCCGGGAGACGGCCGCCACCGACGCTACGTCGAGTCGAGTACCGTAAACGGCGGCGACAGCTCCGCTCAGCAGGGCAGAGCAGAGGAGAGCCAGCCTCCGGGATACGGTGTCGTGTCGAAAGCTTTTCCCCGAAGCGGCCACAGCTCAGCACTTCGTCGAGTTGCCTCTGGTAGCCTATACTGTCAGCGGCAGGGAATCAGTCTAACTCCAACTGCCAGGTGTCTTCACATCGGGCAGAGTCGCTTTCAGCTGGATGCGTATCTGTAGCTGCCACGGAGACACATTTGTAGCTTCCGCGAACCGTCCTGTTACTCCGGCGTGATGCCGTTCTTGTACCTCTTGGGTTTCTTCCTCCACTTAACTGACTTTTCCACGGAAGCTGTGCAGTCACTCAATTGGCGCTTTTCACGCTCAGTGGTCTCTCTAGTGAGCTAGATCCAGTTTGCAGGAAGTCGGGACATAGCGACTGGTGGTTTAAAAAATAATCTGAACAAAATCCTAAAAGCCCGGACAAAAGAAGAAAGACAAGGTGATGCAAATATTGTATCACTTGATGAGGGCTTTCTTACACACGGTGCAGTCACATTAATGTGACCACCTATCAAAAGCCTGAATAACCATCTTTTGCAGCGCGGAGGTCAAGAAGAAAGTCAATGAAGTTCTGAAAGGTACCGACAGAGACGTGGAGGCATGCCGACTCCAGTGTAGTGGCCAGCTGCGCTAGATTTCTCAGTTGAGGATCCATGGCGCGTACAGCCAATCTGAGGAGGTCCCACAAATTCTCGACTGGGTTTTAATCTGGTGTATTTGGTGGCCAGAGGAGTACGGTAAACCAGTTCACGTGCTCTTCAAACCACGCACGTACACTACGAACTGTGTGACACGTTGAAATGTCCTGCTGTGGGATGGGCATTTAGGGTTGGGCATAGTCCTCAAGGGCAGATTCATATTTTTGTTGATGTATTGTGCCTTCCAGAATAACGAGATCACCGAGGGAATGTCACGAAAACAATCCTCAGACCATAATACCCCTTCTCCAGCCTGGACCCTTTGCTTTCAGACGTTTCACGCCGTACACGCCAACGGAAGTCTGTCCGATGGAGCATAAAACGTGATTCATCTGAAAAGGCCACCTATCGCCGTTCAGTGGACGTCCAGCTGAGGTAGTGGCGTGCAAATTCCAGCCTTCGTCGACAATGAATAACAGACAGCATGGATGTGTGAACCAGGGGTCTGCTGCGGAGGCCCATTTTTGCTGAACAGTCATTGATGAGACACTGTTGGTGGCCCATCTGGGCGGTCAGGTGCTCAACAGTTGCACGCCTATTCGTCCGTACACATATCCGCACCATCTTTCGCCCCTGTCATTTATGGCCCGTGATGCACCACAGTTGCCTCTGCGTCGGTGTTGGAGAACGCCTTCTTGCCGGTATATTTTAACTACGGCGGCTCGCGAAGAGTTTACAAACGTAGCCGTTTCGGAAATGCTTCCACCGTGGCCCAAAAGCCAATGATCACGCCCTTTTGGACGTTAGGTAAAACGCTCCGATTCCGGATTACGATAATGACGGCATTGTTTTTCGTGTCCCCCCCCCCTTAGCGCCGGCCGGAGTGGCCGCGCGGTTAAGGGCGCTACAGTCTGGAACCGCACGACCGCTACGGTCGCAGGTTCGAATCCTGCCTCGGGCATGGATGTGTGTGATGTCCTTAGGTTAGTTAGGTTTAAGTAGTTCTAAGTTCTAGGGGACTTATGACCACAGCAGTTGAGTCCCATAGTGCTCAGAGCCATTTGAACCATTTGAACCCCCCTTAGTTTGCGCCCCTACCGAAACGCTTTATATGCCCACCATTACTGGTCCTGCTACCTGTCATGTGCGAGTGCTTACTGCAACTTGACGTCGAACATAAATGGTGGTCACGTTAATGTGACTAGACCGTGTAACAGGCTGTGAACAAAGTTGGTACACTGGTACTACACGAACGGTTCGCGGGGAAGAACGAACGTTGCTAAGCGTCTATGTGATCTCCGATCTCTCTAATTTCTTTCTCCATGGTACTTTTGCGAGAGCAGCCGCAGGAGGAAGCAATATATTGGTTCACTGTCCTGGGAAGGTACGCCCTCGAAATTTTAACAGTAAACCACACGCCTCTATTGTAACGTCTCTGACTGCAGTACGCTGAGTGTTTCTGTAACACGACGACGAAACAAACTCGTAGCGAAACTCTTGTTTTGAATCTTTTCTCCATCTTCCGTTAGTCAAAGTCGGTAAGGGCGCCATACCGACGAACAACACTGAAGAATCAATCGAATAAGGGTACTTGGGTGAATTACAAACTTTTGGATTCTTCCAGTAAATCTAACATCCTCACGGCTATATGTACGTGGCCACACCTTAATTCTCCATCCTGGATATTTGAGAGTCGTGAGTTATTCCACTGACAGATGGCCAATCGCGTAGTGAAACGATATCGGATCTTTTCGCTTATTCAGGCACATTGCATTACTTTTATTTTTATTTGCTGTCTACTGGTAATCATTGCAGATGGAATTAATCATCTCTCTCCATCTCGTAAGTTTGTGACTATGTCACCTCTTCGTGTTTCTAGCCTTCCAAAAATCTTTAAGGTTCATTTAGGGAAACGACATAAAACTTAAATCTGAATTTATGAAACACCAAACTACTTTCTCTGCAGGTGACTATCTGTGGCGGATTATTGAATTTACTTTGTAACGGTCCAATTAACTTAATGCGATATTTTTAATTGCTGGGTAACGTATTAATTTCAAATATGAGAAAGAATATTAATTTCAGATTTTTGCTAATTGTAGAAATATCTCTATTAATGATTTGTGCAAAAATGTATAACATGTCAACAACTAAGAACTTGCGAGCCACACCAGCCTCGACTTCCGGGGAATGCAGCACCGGACGGACAATTGAACGTGCAGTGTATGTGCGTAACAGTATGCCAAACAGCACGCACTTCTTGTAGCTGTGCCGAAAACGAGAAAAATTTTAAAAATTCTATTCGTCAGTAGTGGGAGATTTGTATCTATTTGGGAACGCGGTATTTATGGTTGCGCCAAGCTACGACTATTGCAGTTTGTATCAAGTGATTTCCTTTTAAAGCCTGTTAGCAATCAAATATTACGAGTGCCTGCATTTTTCTCGAAAGAATATATCATTTTATTTGTTCTATGTAGGTAGTTGCTTTTACAAGTTCAACGAAAATGAAATCAAATTATTTTATTTTCAATCAATTGCAGCGTATGCAAATCTTTTTTAATTGCTACGTGGAACTGAGATAATCATTTACTCCATAATTCATCAGTCAATGTTATTCGATATTTAGCGACGCCTACAGCAATGGAACATTATTCGCATAATCAGATGCATATTCTGGGGCCCCAGTCATGATTTTCATGCTGGTTGATTAACATTTCCAGCAGGTTTTCATTTTAGGCCCCTAACAGCGACAATCGTTCTGGTGTCTACGATAGTGGAATACATGTGCCGGTAGGTTACTGTTATTGCTAAGATTGTACGGTAGGTAACTTCCGCAGATGGTAGCATGGATCAAAACAAGAAAAACTGTCTGGTAAGCATGCACTGTAAAGGAGCTAAGAGCACTTATTCAGGAAATGCACTTATTCAGGAGATGAAATGAGTTTCACTCAGCGGCAAAGATGAACAAGTGCTCAAAGCTCTAAAGGTAATCATTTTCAGTGCATGCCTACCAGACGTTTTTCTTGTTATGTCCTTATTACTACCTATGAAAGTTACCTACCTTACAGTCTTAGCAATAACAGTACCGGTACATGTATTCCACTACCGTCAGAGATATCAGAACGATTTTCGCTTATAACTTT
The DNA here is from genome assembly GCF_023864275.1 of Schistocerca cancellata. NCBI lineage: Eukaryota > Metazoa > Arthropoda > Insecta > Orthoptera > Acrididae > Schistocerca > Schistocerca cancellata. The sequence continues at coordinate 428,463,235 of NC_064627.1, forward strand.
CCCCTCGGTCATTTACGTGGCGTGGTCCCTTTCCTCAAATTGATAGTTTACCCTTATCCATCATACTGAACTTTTAATTCGATATCGGAAATGGGGTCGGCCTTTCAGACACGCACCTGTGGATAACGATATGTAACCATGCAAAGTGGAACCGTTACGCAGGTCCAGTTGTGGACAATGAAAATGCTACACTCGAACTTCGATTTATAGGTAGGAGCATGAGAGACTCCAACTTCTTTACAATTGGTCTTTAAAAATTCACGTATGGAAAACTGGCGTCATTTACACCGCAAAAGGTCTCGAGAGCGTGACGTCATCTTTGCTACTGTAAAACACATCTCTTCTCCTTTACAGTCCATGTTTACTAGACGGTTGATTTGGTCCATGAGATTTGGAATGTATACAAAAGGGCAGTGCGAATGGTCACAGGTTTGTTTCGCCGAGGAGGGAATGTAAAAGAGATCCTGAAAAACTGGGAGAGACTGGAAAAGTAATCGTCGTGAGAACCAAACGTTAAAGCCTGCGCGGTTGCCCCACTCCGCCCCACTTCTAGCAGCCGCTCTAGGAAGTAATGCCAAACCGATGCGACATTCGCCATTTTGGTTTCGTGGCGTTTTTCTTCTTCTATGATAACTTGCAGCCCGCCGTTTCGAGGGAATGGCACATTCAAGATTTATCACAAACACATCAGCCTTGGTACCAATTATTGTAATCAAATGTCAGTTAATGACGCATCGGCAGTAAAAGGCTTCAGGATATGTTAACGTCAACAATAATGTTGATTATGGCATGTCTTCATTGTGATCGTAAGGATGAGGACGAGTTACGGTGTCGAAGAAAAAGGCGGATTCGTGCCCGGTGGTGTATTATTATTGTTTTTTTAATCTTTGCCTTTTGTAACAGGTTCTGAGACCAAAATGCGTAACTTTTGGTACTGAGCTCAAGCTGGAACTTAGCACTGAACATATGTAGGCTGAAATTTTTGCTGGATTCTCATTACAATTGAGGAGGAAATTTAAAAGGAGAACACCAATTACTGGCGACCAACGTAACCCGAAGAAGGACTAGCATTAACAGTTTGTTTATCAGTAACCGGAGACATTTTCATTAATGACTGTTTCGCATTTCAGTAGCTGCTATATATGAGGTAGTTTCTGACGTCTGCTGTGACATATGCGAAGTAGTTGAAGGATTTTATGAAAGTAACTCATTTGTCTGGAAAATAATGTCATTGAAATAAGGTTAATGAAATGTGAAATAGACATACGATCTGTCACATAGGTTACTTGATAAAATCTGCTATACAATTTGTTAAACGCCAGACAGCATTATCCTGGGTAAACCATTTTTGTTTGTCATCAAAAATCTCTAACATGACAGTGATACATCAAGCTTGCAATTACAGATAGCATGAACGTACATAACGGTTAATGATAAGGTCTTTTGTATGTTTTTAATTTTTATCAGTTTAATAGACACAAATTCGCACTTGTTTACTTTCACGGAAATTTATTGTGCTTTTGTTTTTAATAAAAACTAGTGTTTTCTTATTCCGTTTCTGATTGGTGCAAGCATCCATCAGGAAATTTATCGTCTTTCTTACGTCCCCGATGGGACCAAACTGTTGTGAGTGAAATATTTAGCTGTTGTTTCTGCGATTTCCGAGGGACCGCTCCTCTTAGGGGACAAGGTGGTGACTGCGCCACACTCAGGTTACTCGAAATGCGCTGCTGGACACGTATGCGTCACTCTGATGTCACTTCCGGATCTCCCGAGTCGCGCAGAGATGCCGTGGTGGGTTTCCTATTGGCGAAATACAGACTGTGTGGGTGGTGCCAGCGCGAGAGGTGGTGGCCGTCGTGGGTGGTCAGAGACGCGCCCGCCCTGTTCAGCCCACAGCCCAGACACAGCGGGGAGCTTTGGTCCCCTGGGCTTATTGTGGGCCAAACAGCGGGGACTGATAGCACACTTCCGCCCCTGCTCGCTCTCAGCGGGCGCAGGTAGGTGCCTGAAGGTCGCCACCGAACTTTCTCACCTGCACAGGACGGAGCCGACAAGTCGAAACACGAGCAGATCGACTCTATCGCCAAAACCGAACAAGGCTAGGGTGGCCAAATAATTTTCGGAGAAAATTGCGACACAACCAGCCGGGCTAAAATGGACCGCTCCCCCCCCCCCCCCCCCCCCCCGGCGCAAATCTACACGTTTCTTAATTTTTTTGAAAATTTTTAATATTATCGTTTGGTTAATACATTTTATTTACCCGATGTTAGCCAATTTACCATTAGCAAAATGGCTAAAAACTAATTTACCCTGATTTACTTCTACAATATATGTTTAACGAATGATAACACTTGTACATGTTAAAAAACAAATTTATTATGATTTTTCAAGATGACCGAGCCCATTTTAGATAGGATTGATTTTTTAGTTGAACAGGATCTACAGGATTGCTTTAACAAAATTCATCTCCAATCTATTCCCTTTATCAGTCCACTGGATGTTCACGAACGAGAAACATCTATCTATTTTGGCATTATGAGCTGGTATTGCAAACAAATACTTTGGAATTATTACCATGTCGGAGTACTACTGAAGACGGCCGCAGCTTTAAAAAAAAATAATAAAAAAGAAAAAAACTCTCTCACCTTTCATGACACTGCAATGGTGCTACGTTTTCATAATTGCACTTGTGAAGATTTTCGTCAACGAAATTTGTCAGTATCGCAAACTGCTCAAAGAGAATAGAGTCATCTGTTTCAATCTTTTTCCTCTTCAAATAACAAACTGTCTTTTCAATACTTTCCCGTTTTTGGCACTCTACCGCTACACAATCACATAAAATAAATTATTGTTTCAGTGTACTAATTTTGATACTGTGATACGAGGTTAGAGGAATAAGCTAAAATGTATTTCGTGATTTATCTGGTAATAAATATGCAATCAGTCGCTTTAGTTTTTTGAAGCGATTTATTCTACCATGAACATATTTTCGATCCCACTGCAGCCTCATGACTATATGCGAGTGTTACAAGAATATTACGCTGTGCCAAAGTTTAGCTCAGGTTGTAGGAGTCTTAGTAGTGGCAGCTTGAACTAACTTTAAACAACAGACATAGATTCATGATTTTACTTTTCTATGGAGCTACGTTCGTATAAAACTTTCTGAAAGATATAACCGCCATTTGACTGTTCAACAGGTTTTATTCCATGTTCTAGATTTCGGCCTTAGGGCACACACCTTAGTGTACTCCACCTGGTGGGCGAGTGTGTCAGCCCTACCAACAGTGACGACATAACAGTGCAGCAAGGTGTTTGATTGTGATACATCGATCACATCGAATGAGTATGTCCGCAATTTCCATCGTTTCAGGAGTCACAGCTGTGTGCGACTGGTCGGTACGCGGGAAAGCGTACATGTTTGTGTGACGTTGTTGCTATGGTGACAAACGGCACACCTAACGACCCACCGTGCATTTGTGGCTCAAAGGGTTCAAATGGCTCTGAGCACTATGGGACTTAACAGCTGAGGTCATCAGTCCCCTAGAACTTAGAACTACTTAAAACCTAACTAACCTAAGGACATTATACACATCCATGCCCGAGGCAGGGTTCGAACCTGCGACCGTAGCAGTCGCGCAGTTCCGGACTGAAGCGCCTAGAACCGCTCGGTCACCCAGACCCGCTCGTGCATTTGTGGACTACCAGATCTCCGCAGACATTGTGCTAGCTCGTATGAATGTCTGCGATGCCCTGGTTTTCCGCCACAAGAAAGTTTATCTGCCATGCTTTCGGCAAAGTATAGCATATTCATACTTGTTTACATATGAAACACGAAGCGAGTGCCGATTTCTAATTAAATGTATCGAAGTATTCGTCGTACATCTGGGTGCGCTTCTGTCACGTTGAACGATTCTCTTCAGTCGCCGTCAGTCCCGTTCTTGCAGGATCTTTTTCCGGCCGTGGCGGTGTCGAAGATTTGATGTTTTGTCGGATTCCTGATATTCACGGTACACTCGTGAAATGGTCGTACGGGAAAATCGCCACTTCATAGCTACCTCGGAGATGCTGTCCCCTATCGTTCGTGCGCCGACTATAACACTATGTTCAACTCACTTAAATTTTGATAACCTGCCATTCTAGCAGCAGTAATCGATCTAACAACTGCGCCAGACTCTTGTCTTATATAGGCGTTTCCGACCGCAGCGCCATATTTTGCCCGTTTACATATCTCTGCATCGGAATAAGCATGCCTATACCAGTTTCTTTGACGTTTCAGTGTAGGAGCTCTAGTGACCACAGTTACCGCGCTGGCGTCGCTTATACGCCAAGAATAAAATCATTCTCGGAATTTTTTGGTCGGGAGTTGCATTTAAATGTTACTACAACTAAACTTTAGGCCATTCGACAACTACTTATATGTACGGGGTAATTCACACGACACACAACGCCAATTCGGTGCATATTCCACATGTCAAAGTACACACAGAAAATTGGTTTGCATATTTGTCGAACGATATTCACTAACTTATTTTCGCGAGAAGCTAATCTGACAAAGTATTGAGTCACAAAGACACAAAAATGCAGTAACAAATGCGAGGGAATATTTATGCGACGTTTACACACTTTGAAATTCTTTACAGAAATAGGCTCGGGCATTGTTTCGGTGAATAGGTTAGCACTCCTCAAAGCAAAGATGTGCAATGGGTGTAGGATTTCTTTCATGACTCTGAGTAAACAAGCAGGAAACGAGGTGACAAAGAAACAGCTTGAGCTACCTCTGCTGGATCGAAGACTACGTGGCGTTTTCCAGAACTGTTAGTAAGAACGGCAAGTGAACGGAATGGCGTGACCAATGCTCGAGCCGTGGTCTCCGGACTTCGAGAGGAGCCTTTCACGGGCGTGCCAAATACCTCGGGCGGTGAAAGTATCTACCACCATTTCCTTCATCGTCTCCATAGTTCTAGATAAAGGCAAGTTACTTAGTACGGTGCGACCGTTAGCAGTTTTGGGTGGACTGCAAGACGAGCGACAACGCTCAATGTGAGCACGAGGTCAGTGTTGCTGGCATTTGGTCCGTTAGTTTACGTCACGTGAGTCTCGGAAGAGCGCTGAGACAGCAGAATCCAAGAAGTTGGAGTACTCCGCACCGTGACGTGCACTCTTTGGAAACACCACCACTCAGTGTCACAAGTTCCCATACGTGCAGCCCTGTCTAACCTTTAACCTATAAGGAAAGACGGAGTTGTAAATCTATTTGGACGGATATAATGCTTAAAGACTCGCACAAATAAAAGAATCTTTATTATCCATGGTGAAGGTTACTTGTGTGATGTATGCTTACAACTAGATGAATAGCGTAGAATCGATCACATAAATTGCCAGCTATGAACTTACTTAGACCAGTCCTCTTCTACCTCACGATGAGGCCGCAAGGTATACCCCTCGGGGGTCTCATTTCCTGTACGCTGCAGTCACAAATTCACCTCTCTCGACAACCCGTACTCCTGCAAAGCCTCTTCAGTTCCGTTTTCCCAAGTCTTTCCACTCCGTCATCCCTCATTCTTACCTTGAAACTTTACTTCCTTCATAGCCTCGGTAAGTTACGATCCGTCACTCGCTGGAGGTGGGTATTATTATTATCATCTTTATTTACGAGGGGATTTCAATTATTGATGCAACCAATTTTCTTCACGGCCAATTTCGACAGAAAAATTGAGGAATTTTTTGTAGGACGCCGTGGAATACTCCCGCTCCAGCCCCTATAGTTTCATGAAATTCCGATAGGTAGCGGCGCTATACGTAGCCTTCAAGCAGAGAGGTGAGTTTCTTTTAGCGGAAAAACCAGGACATAGCAGTTATTCATATTCGCTTGCAGAATGTCAACGGAAACATGGTAATGAACAAATGCACGGTGAGTTGTTAGGTTTGGCGTTTGTCTTCATCGCAAAGTCATACAAACGTGTTCTATCTCCCACGTATCGACCAGCTGCACACAGCTGTGACTCCTGAAAAGCTGGAACTTACGGACAGACTCCTTCGAGATGATCGACGTATCACAATCAAACACCTCCCTGCACAATTGTACCTTACTGTTGGTAGTGTTAACACTCGTCTGAACCGCGCTGCTGCTACGGTCGCAGGTTCAAATCCTGCCTCGGGCATGGATGTGTGCGATGTCCTTAGGTTAGTCAGGTTTAAGTAATTCTAAGTCTAGGGGACTGATGACCTCAGATGTTAAGTCCCATAGTGCTTAGAGCCATTTGAACAATTTGAATACTCGTCCACCCGTGAAAGGTGTGCACCCGCTGGGTTCCCCACCCCCTAACAGAAGGCCACAAAGGGCAACGAAGGACCACCTGTGCGGACTTGCTTGCCCGTTACGAGGCAGATAGTGACAATTTTTGTCGAACCTCGTCACTGGCGATGAACATGGATTCATCACTTCGAACCGGAAAAAACCGCAATCCGTGGAGTGGCGCCACACCACCTTACCTCCGAAGGAAAAGTTCAGGGGCGCACCCTCAGTCGATAAAGCCACGGCGACTGTCTTCTGGGACTTTGAAGGGGTTATTCTGTTTGATGTCCTCCGTCATGGTGTAACGATCAACTCTGAAGTGTGTTGTGCTGCCTTTAGGAAACTGAAGAGACTACTACTGCCTGTTCGGTCGCCACGACAACGCAACGCCTCATGCTAGTCTGTGCACCCGAGATGAGCTCACGAAGTTCATTGTTCTCCCTCATCCACCCTACAGTCCGGATCTCGCAACTCCCGACTTCCATCTGTGTGATCCACTGAAGGATGCACTCCGCGGGAAGCAGTTCGAGGATGATGGAGACGTTATTGATGTAGCAAGACGTTGGCTCCAACCCCGACGGAGTAGAGTGGTACCATGCGGGCATTTAGGCCCTCCCAGTAAGGTGGCCTAAGGCCGTCGCACTGAACGGATATTATGTTCAAAACTGTGGTTTTGTAGCCAAAAGAGAGGGAGTAAGATGGTCTGTTGGAATCCTGAGTAAAACGAACCTCAAAAGAACCTACTTTCAGAAAAAAAACTTGTTACATTATTTATTGAACACCTCTCCTATTTCCTCTTGAATTTTCAAAAAAATGGCTCTGAGCACTATGGGACTTAACATCTGAGATCATCAGTCCCCTAGACTTAGAACTACTTAAACCTAACTAACCTAAGGACATCACACACATCCATGACCGAGGCAGGATTCGAACCTGCGACCGTATCGGTCGCGCGGTTCCAGACTGAAGCGCCTAGAACCGCTCGGCCAGACCGGCCGGCCTTGAATTTTCACGTCGTTCCTGCGATTACAACGTTAATTTCGGTTGCAATTGTTGAATAACATTTTTGTTCTTTGCTATTTGGTTTGTATAACAGTGTTATCTACTGTTGGATGCGCATAGTGAGGACGACGGTTGACATCCACGTCCGGTCATCCAGATTTAGGTTTTATGTGATTTTCCTAACCCTCTCCATGCAAATCCCGAGATGATCCCTTTGAAAGGGTACAGCCAAGTTTCTTCCCCATCCTTGAACTAAACCGAGCTTGTGCTCTGTCTCTAATGACTTCTTATTGCTAGCTAGGTTGTTTACGAATTTGCCTATAAATTATCATCATTCTATCAACTGAAAGCGTGCTGCGATAATTTTCTTACTTGCTTACGGTGTCTGGATGCTGTGAAAGTATTGCGTGTACGAATATACACCCTCGAACAAAGTTAGAGACGGAGGACAAGAGAGAGTGAAAGTAAGAAAGAGACTGAGAGAGAGCTGTTCAAATGATGGACAAAAAAGAGAAACAATGGACCAACATCCACACGTGTAGCATGAACATATTCATTTGTTTTACGAACACTGCGATTGACAAATTGGATCGCCATTGATAAATGGCGCAGGACATCTTTCATTCTTTCAGTTTTCTCTCGAAGAAGATACGTATAGAGAAAATACCTTTGACAAAAACCGAAACATTTACGAAGATTTTTTCCCCACATAAAGGGATTGTTGTTAATGCCTGCTACCTATATAATCACTTGTTCCACATAACAATCTAATGGCATGAATGTTCTACAAATCAAATAAAATTCTTATTGTATGTCAGAGGCAACGAAAAAGTGATTAATTTTCACATTTTCAGATATACAGGATGAGTTTTTAACGCGTGCGTAAGCTTTACTTGCCGAAAGTACAGGTAATTTGCACACAAAAACTGCTCTTCCATTTATTTATCTGGGCAACGGTTTAGTCAGCAAATAAGATTCAATAAGCCGCCTCTGACCGGAACAGGCTACACCGCAGGTATTGTAGAACAGACAGCCGCGCATTAGATTTCCTGGGTCGTATTGAATATACGAGGCGGGCACCTTCCGTCCTTTCCGGTTCCCTCAGTGAAGTCACTGGCCGGTCGGGAATGGTACACTTCCCCTACTTTGCGGAGAACCAACCATACAGGTACCTGAACTATTACGATCACATCGTCACTCCCAAAAGCATTTGGAAGCCATTGCTACCTGAGGCGGGACGTGGTAACCAGCCCGGTATTCACCCGGTAACTTTTCAATATAATTGTACAAACCGAAACGGCAGCTTTGAAGATTATATTTTACTGTGAAACAGCCACCGACACTGTAGACAGGAGCTAGAAACCTCCATTTTTTTTCGTTGGGAAGTGGTCCCCTTTCATTTAAGTAGGGCTGGTTGCAGACCGCACGATGCTGCTTGACCATTGGTTTGCTAACTTTCTGAGACCATTACCCCTGAGTATAATCAGGTATTAGCTAGTACCTCTCCTACTATTATCAATATTAAAGCCTAACTAAACTTCAGAACGATAAAGAATTTCCGTTGAACATTTTCATTTTTAAAATGTCGAAATATATACACTATTTAGTTTTTGTACTTGTTTTGTTAAACCATGTACTAATGAACCAACGAGACAATCGGTACTGCTTCTTTTCATAACTGTTTCTTATAGAATAATGAAGCAATTCTCCGTGAATCACTAGTGCTACCTACAGCTCCTTCTCAGAAAAGAAAGCTAACTGCCCAAACTGAGGACAGAGGCTTGGCACAAAACACACTTCCTCTGCACAACTCCTCCTCCTACCGACATTTGCTTCAGCTACACGCCATTTTAAAAATGAACCAAGTTAAAATGCGTGCATTATTCTTATTGTTTGTAAATCGGTTGATAGCTGGACTCATTTCTTCTGTACTGCCTTAAATTTTCATAGGCTGCCAATGCTTTGGGTATGATCACTGCCACTAATAATAATAATATAGTGTAGGCCCTACAGCAATGTACTACGAATTATACAGTTACTGTTGTTGTGTCAATAAGTTCGTTTATCTGTTGTGAAGTGAGTAATGAAGCGATTTCTGGTCCACTGCAGGAGCTACTTACAACACGTATGTCTCAATTTTACTGTCATCGATGCGTGGTACAAAGTATGTGTGCAGTTGCAGGAATACGCGAGGAAGATGTTGTTCATACACTACTTTCAAAAGCCATAGCAGTCACTGAATTGTGCCCCGCGTTAATGCTAGTACTTAAAAAAAAATGTAATCAGCGGAAAAATTCTCCTATCGACTACAAAGAAGGCTGACATGCTCCTATTTTGAAAACTCACTGAAAGTGCAGTAGCAACTGCCTCATTTCACCTTCTTCAGCACTTATAAAAATTCCCCAAAAATTTTGGTACGTAATATATTCGCGCTTTTTTAAACATGCACAAGCTCCCCTAACTGTCACTCACACCCACTAGTCAATCGCTGTCAAGTCGCTCAAACCCATCCACTCCCTGCTGCCTTTCACACTCACACCTTCAGCTCCAACCTCAGTTTCCAGTATTTATTACTTCTCCGTCTCTTCCCTACTGTCAATGTCTCCTCTCTCAGCATAAAAAAGCGCGAATACTTTCGCATGCCAGAGTTTTAGGGAGAATTTTTGAGGCCTGAGAAAGATATGATGAAGCAGCGGGTATCCCCAGTTTTCAGTCAGAATTAACAGCAAGACATTCGTTTTCTTGCGGCAACAGGGCATGTAACGCATGTTAATAGTAATATATCGGTCAGTTTGTTCATGCGAAATTTAAAAAACGCAGAACTAATTTTACGTCTCAGACCGGAATTTACGTGCAAAAAGTTCTGCATGTGCTTTAGTAATACAACATGGGGCTCCCAGATGATAACGGAGACACTTTACAGCATATTTCTCCAAGCTACGTCAATTTATAAACTCTCACCTGATTTCACGTGTGTATTTTACGTGTACAAATAGGGTAACTAAATGGTTCAAATGGCTCTGAGCAATATGGGATTTAACATCCGAGGTCATCAGTCCCCTAGGCGTAGAACTACTTAAACCTAACTAACTTAAGGACATCACACACATCCATGCCCAAGGCAGGATTCAAACCTGCGATCGTAGCGGCAGCGCGGTTCCGGACTGAAGCGCTTATAACCGCTCTGTCACAGCGGGCGGCTAGGGCTAGGGTAACTTGGAACCTCTGTATCGCGAAAGATAAGAAGATAATTTTCACGATTGTTCGAAATCTGGATCTAACATTTGTCGCTACCCTTTTATCACTAGTAGTACCTGCGTTATGAGCACTGGAAATTTCTGTTTTTATGCGCGGCGTTTTGCAACGTATTAGGTACGCATGCTATCGCGTGCATACCGGTTATTAGTAACGTATGTAATCAGTAGTACAGTTTTACGAAACAGTGACAATAGTAGCAATGATCTTTTAAAAATAATTTAGTTTCGCGACCGGAACACAATCGAACGCCTTTGTTTTTACCCATCAGAAAATTACTTTTTACCGCCAGGCTGCAGGCTAGTGGAATAGACTACATACACTGACGGAAAAAAAATCGCAGCACGATCAAGGAGTTCTGCGACATAAACTAAAGTAGGCAGGATGTTTCTCCATCTGAAACATGGCGTCTATTAAGATTTTGACGTCTATTAAGATTTCGCGCCAGCCCGTTTAAAGCGGGGCTCTCAGGGACACTACTAGGTTGGAAATTACGTTTGCTTTCAATACACGCAGTGACGGCCGTTGCCGTTAGTTACCTTTGAGAATGGACGTGGTGAGCTGATAAGAGTCAAGGATGGCTCTACGACGCCAAACACTAAGCTGAGTTTGAACTAGATCGTGGAATGGTGCTACGAGAAGCTTGATGTTCCCTCTGCGATACTGCAGAAATACTTGGCAGAAATGTCGCTACTGTACATGACTGCTGGCAGCGGTGGTCAGGAGAAAGTACGGTAGCGAGAAGACCGGGCTCTGGACGGCCACGTGGCTCTACCGACAGAGAAGACCATCGTGTTCAGCGTATGGCTCTGGCGCATCGTACTCCAGCAATTTGAGCAGCTGTTGGTACGACCTGACCCAGTGAACTGTTGCTTATCGGTTACTTCACGGACAGCTCCGAGCCAGGCGCACTGTAGCGCGCTTTCCATGGACCCCAAACCACCGCCATTCACGATTTCAAAAATGGTTCAAATGGCTCTGAGCACTATGGGACTCAACTGCTGAGGTCATTAGTCCCCTAGAACTTAGAACTAGTTAAACCTAACTAACCTAAGGACATCACACACATCCATGCCCGAGGCATGATTCGAACCTGCGACCGTAGCGGTCTCGCGGTTCCAGACTGCAGCGCCAGAACCGCGCGGCCACTTCGGCCGGCAATTCACGATTTCAGTGGTGTAAAGCGACAGCTCATTTGAGAGCAGAATGCAGGTCTGTTGCATGTTTTGACGAAAGCCGGTTGTGCCTCGGTGCCAGTGACGACCGTTTGTTTGTTAGGAGGCCAGTTAAGGGTTTGCAACCAACATGTCTGCATGCTAGACACACCCGCACCTGCACTTGGGAGTTAAAGTCTGGAGTCCGGTTAAGCAAGGACAGTCTCTTGGCTATCTCACGCACCCAGACTGGAAATTTTTTACGTCAGTCTGGTGCTTCAACCTGTCGTGCTGCCATTCATGAACTTTTCCAGCAAGTGTTTTGCAACAGGATACCTCGCCTATATACCGCTGTTGTAAACCAACATGCTCTATAGAGAGCCGACATGTTGGCTTGGCCTGCTCGATCACCAGTTCTGTCTCCAGTGCAGCACATATGGGGCTTCATCAGACGACAACTCCAGCGTCATCCACAAACGGCATTAACCGTGGCTGTATCGACAAACCAGGTGCAACAAGCATGAAACGGTCCATCCCAGATACTGACATCCGGCACTTGTACAACAGATGCATGCGTGCATTCAACATTGTGGCGGTTCACCGGTTATTAATGTACCAGCATTTCACATTTGCAGTGGCAATTCTCACGTTTACGTCAACCTGTGATCTGCAATGTTCATCATTTACATATGTTACCTGTCTAAATATTTAGACAAAATAGTTGTGTGGAGATAACAGCGATTGATCAATTATTCAAAATGACAGTCACAATCGCATTATTTATTTTGCCGGCATAGTTACCAACCGTGCACAGGCAGGGTGACGACTCCAGCGAGCGACCAAATGGTGTAAATTGCCCTGAAGATGACCCCAGCGCCGGTTGAAGCCGGTTGGCGGAAAAATAAATAATGCGATTGTGACTGTCATTTTGAACAATTGATTAAATACACTCCTGAAATTCCATTACTCTACATTAATTATTTCCCGTCAGTGTAGTACGGCTGCTCGGCGCTAAACTGGGCGCGGAAAACGCGTTTAGCGAGCGTGCGCACAGCCTCGCCCGCCTGCTAACGCGCTAATTCACGCCGCTCAGCGCCGGCCCTATTTGAGCAAAAAAGAAAAAAAAATCCGGTCTTTCCACGGACAGGCAGAGAATGCGTGGGCCGTCTCCCACCTGCTACTAACCAGTCATACTTCCCGGGCCCCGGTGGACTTTTACGTCTGGCCTTCACGTTCTCCGCCTCTGGAACCGGAAGCCGCAGCGACCTGGCTTGATGTGTAGGCACCTACCATTTTATCCGCAACGGAAAATAGCGAGCAACTAAAACACGTACGATACAACTGACGGTCGGCTGAAATCTACCGATTAAACGTAAGCTTAAGGCTACGTTACACGTCAGTTCAAATAATAATACATAAAACTGCAACCACTCACTTTTTTTAAATAGTTATTTACTCCATAAACTGGTTTTCGAACCTTTTCAGGCGGTGCACTTGGGGTTACATGACAGTTTCAAAGCGTAATGCTGAGTGCTAGTGTTGTGACCAGAAATGTAACACGCTTCGTTACTTCGGCATGAGAATTCTCCATATGGCGATGTGGCTTCAAAAATGAAGTCTGTACTTACTGCGACAGTGTGGGTGGCTTTATTGTTAATATTCAACTATAAGCTTCCGTTCTTAAATTAACAGACACACATCAAAAAACGTTTTGCATGACACAGGTTGCCAGAACTCCTGAAGATAGAAGTCGACTGTGGATATTGTATCACAGACACAGAGTCCCTTTGACTGTTCAGGGATGTCACTAAACCCAAAGATGTAAACAGCCATGCACGAGCAGCGCCTATTAGACGGAGGGGGTCCGACATCCGATCAGTTCCAGTCATTCCACCAGGAAGGACGTACACGGCCCGTGTTGTCTGTAGTATAACCATGCGGTCAATACCGCGGTTCGATCGCGTCCGCATTGTTACTTTGTGCCAGGAAGGGCTCTCAACAAGGGAAGCGTCCAGGCGTCTCGGAGTGAACCAAAAAGATGTTGTTCGCACTTTGAGGAGGTACAGAGAGACAGGAACTGTCGGTGACTTGCATCGTTCAGGCCGCCCAAGGTCTACTACTGGAGTGGATGACCGCTACCTACGGATTATGGCTCCACCATGTTGAATAATGCTTTTCGTGCAGCCACAGGACGTCGTGTTACGACTCAAACTGTGCGCAATAGGCTGCATGATGCGCAACTTCCTCCCGACGTCCACTGCAAAGTCCATATTTCCAACCAAGACACCACGCAGCGCAGTACAGATGTCGAAGGGATCGCTCAGGATTGGCATCACGTTCTCTTCACCGATGAGTGTCGCATATGCCTTCAACCAGACAATCGTCGGAGACGTGTTTGGAGGCAACCCGGTCAGGATGAACGCCTTAGACATACTGTCCAGCGAGTGCAGCTGTTTTGGGGTGGCATTATGTGGGGCCAACGTACGCCGCTGGTGGTCATGGAAGGCGCTGTAACGGCTGTACGATACGTGAATGCCATCCTCCGAGCGATAGTGCAACCATATCGGTAGCATATTGGCTAGGCATTCGTCTTCATGGACGACAATTCGCGCCCCCATCGTGCACATCTTGAGAATGACTTCCTTCAGGATTACGATATCACTCGACTAGAGTGGCCAGCATGTTCTCCAGACATGAACCCTATCAAACATGCCTGGAATAGACTGAAAAGGGCTGTTTATGGACGACGTGGCACACCAACCACTGTGAGGGATCTACGCCGAATCGCCGTTGAAGAGTGGGACAATTTGGACCAACAGTGCCTTGATGAACTTGTGCTTAGTATGCCACCACGAATACAGGCATGCATCAATGCAAGAGGACGTGCTACTGGGTATTAGAGGTACCGGTGTGTACAGCAATCTGGACCACCATCTCTGGAGGTCTCGCTGTATGGTGGTACAACATGAAATGTGTGGTTTTCATGAGCAATAAATGGGAGGAAATGACGTTTATCTTGATCTCTATTCCAATTTTCTGTACAGGTTCCGGAACTCTCGGAACCGAAATTATGCAAAACTTTTTTTTATGTGTGTATAATAGAAATGAGACACAAAATTATTTTAACTCTGTTCTTGTAGTAATTTTGTTTTATTTTCGGGCATTTATGTCAGTGGCGGGTCCGATTGAAGTATTTGCCCATACATCGCTATTATTACATGCGACAAAAACGAATAATAGCTCTGAGTAACGTATCCCTATTTATATATTCGTATGAAGATCTTTGTAACATGCAACTGTTGTACAGCACATTAAGAATGCTGGCATGTTTTGTAACTACGGTCAACATACAAACATATCCTGTGAAAAGTGAGTGATGTGTTACCAATTGTCGCAGCATGGACAGAAACTATTTGTCGATCCACATCGTTATATAAACAATACTCATTGTGATGTATTAAAGAGTGTTCAATCTTTTTATCACAGAGCCTCCATCCAGCATTACGCTTTGAAACCTCTACACCCTCTGAAGATGAACCTGAAAAGGTTCGAAAACCTGTTCGTGGATTAAATAACTATACCAAAAAAGTGACTTTTTGCAGTTTTCTGTATGTACATTGAATAAACAGTCACGGGTTCTTTGACATCCATAATGGACAAGCTTAAACAAGTCATTCTGTTTCCGCAAACTTTATTTGGCATTACCATTCGTTGGCTTTCAACATGACCTAGAGTCCCAGATCTTCGTTACACTACAGGTCAAAACCAAACCGACCGATTACACTTAGTGCAATATATCGGGTCTTGTCGTCTATTTACGTGCATTGCATTACATTTATTTATATCGAGCATCACCAAGCAGTCTTTGCATTAGGTGTTGATCATCTAAAAGTGTCTCAGACATTCACAGCAAGTGTCAGTTGTTCGGTCCTTTTCTCAGATCAACTCCAGGCTTTTTCTCGCCGTCGGCACACGGGACGCTGCAGCTAAAGTTGACGAGATATCCCACGTCACGAGACATAGCGCCGCTGGCACACGGTACGAGATAGTTTACGTGACATTGGGCTCTCGGTGCTCTCGAACGGCAGCAGTCGGCTTTATTTGGTTCACAAATCATAGAGTTTGTTCAAGAAAATGTACGCACGTAGACTTCCTACGTTAGATCTATCGAAACACGCATTTCCTTCCTTATCCACATGCTAGTCACGTTGTTTTGTCTGTGGCGCACATAAACAAAAACTTCAGTATCCGTGAAGGAGTAATAAGATAAAGATTGACAGTAAAGATGGTATACTCAGTGATAAAACAAAGCAGTAGGCTTTTACCGGAAATACTGACCCTTAGACAATGTGTCTAATAGTGTATTTTAAATACGACTGCATGCCAACTTAGGCACTGTATAACATTAAAACACTTGATAATGGCACTTTGAAGCCGAAATCATGATCGTGTAAATGTAACACTGCAAGTAAAAAACAGTCTAATGGCGGTACTGACTTTAAAGAAATATATTATGACTGTGGCCCCACATTATGAAAAAATTATTAAATAGAGTATGATATCTTGCTTTCTGCTTGTGACGTAGGGAGCGTTACTGCTTACGTGGCACTTTGCCGAAGTATGGCACAACTTATTTTGTGTTTGACGAAAAGAAAGGGCTCCTCAACGTGAAATAGCAACAAGTGACATCACAAAACTTGTAGAGCGCCATGTCAACGTTGCCTAACTCCTACCGTGTGCCGGCGGATTCACTACTGTCCTACGTCTAATTTTTGTATCGCTCTCTTGTTCGGTTTTAGGAAAGCAAACGAAGAACACGTTTGGCGACACCGTCTCTGGCGGGCCGCTTGAATTGGCGCGCACAATGGCCTTGTTAGCCAACTTAACGCAAATGCACTTGAAAAAGGTGTAAGGTATCGAATGTTTTCCTTAGCAATTATTTCTCAGCACGACCGACCTTGCAACACCGTTACAAGGTTTTCAGACTGTTTCTAAGCACCCTATAGAAAACTGTCGCTGCCTCGCGGATTTGCTACACGCTGCGAGCGGGCCCACACCGACCAGGTATCCCCAGTTCGCGGAAACGTTAATCCTCTCAAACGCCGCTAGCCGCCTGCCCTCCACTGAATGAGCGGGACGAAACGGCCACACAAAATCCCGGGGCCCGGCAGGTTTCCAGAGCCCTGACCTACCCTCTCCTCGAGTAGTCCTAACGGGAGCCTTGGCCATGACTCGGCTGTTCTGTCTGCTAACTATGCGCAGATTCCTTACCGAAAGATGCATTACCAAAACAGGAACGGGTAGCCTCAGTAATCATCATTACAGCATTAAAAGGGAAATCTGCATACCACGCTACCAAACTGGTATGTGTGCTTAAAAAGAATGAAACGCCATGCCGTCTGCAGCTGGTCGCGTTTCAGAGTATTTGGTTTCCCTGATGGCAGCGCGAAACTGCATCGAAAGAATATCGCGAGCTAGACAATATTTTCAAAACTTATTTATGACAGAGCTTGTACAGCTGATCAGTTACTTTCTGAAGAGAATTTTCTTTGCTTTGCATTCCGATTTAGTCGTCGGCGAAGAAAAGTGTTGAGAGCGGCTCAAGATGTTCGAATACTGGAACATTCTCTCGGGCGTAGTTATCAGCAGTTACATTAAACAGAAGAGAGGACAAGCTAAATCCTTTGTAGCAAGCCTCTGTTAATACTTACGTTCTTTTATACTTGTTTTAATCTGCTAATAGCTTTATTTTTGTGCATCGTAAAGAACTTGGATGTCAGAGACTAGATGAAAGATATTCTGTATTTTTTGTATTACTATTTACTCAGACAAAAGTCTTCTTCTCATAATCCAGAAAAACAAGACCAACCTCCTCTGAAACCCATTTGACCATGTACCATAGTTACTTAAACTGTTGGTCAAAATCTGGTGTTAGCTGGAGCAACATAAAACTTATCCGCAACTCATTCCTCTATAGTTCTCACATCTGGTGCGAACAACGAAAAATAAGTATATACATAACACTAAGGTCAATGTAAACACATATGTACGGATGAAAGAAACGCTATCCGCACGCGCTGGTCTCTTATCCGAATGCGCGGATATTAAAATAGTGTGAACCACTGTAACCCTTTCGTTACGCCAGACCTCAAAATGGTGTCGGGACAACAGAAAGCGCTTTGTGTTCCACGTTTCGCGCAGTGATGGCCAGCAATAACTGTTCAGCGTACTTTCATATTAGATATAGCGTGGATCCTCCTACACCATTAGACGATGGCATGAACAATTCCGAGAAACAGGTTGTTTGTGTAAAGGCAAATTGCCGGGCCGTCCCCGAGTGTCTGACACAGACGTCGAACGCATTCGCCATAGTTTCACAAGGCGCGCGCAGAAATCCGTTCGCCGTGAAGCTCGACAGCTCAACATGTCCCCGATGTCCG